>NW_028227279.1:8956515-9494232 GCF_978045245.1 Mus caroli
ATAAGAAACGCACATTGTAGTACATAGTATATGAGTGAGTTGCACTGAAAAACTTAGAATATAAGAAACGCACAGTGTAGTACATAGTATATGAGTGAGTTGCACTGAAAAACTTAGAATATAAGAAACGCACAGTGTAGTACATAGTATATGAGTGAGTTGCACTGAAAAACTTAGAATATAAGAAACGCACAGTGTAGTACATAGTATATGAGTGAGTTGCACTGAAAAACTTAGAATATAAGAAACGCACAGTGTAGTACATAGTATATGAGTGAGTTGCACTGAAAAACTTAGAATATAAGAAACGCACAGTGTAGTACATAGTATATGAGTGAGTTGCACTGAAAAACTTAGAATATAAGAAACGCACAGTGTAGTACATAGTATATGAGTGAGTTGCACTGAAAAACTTAGAATATAAGAAACGCACAGTGTAGTACATAGTATAAGAGTGAGTTGCACTGAAAAACTTAGAATATAAGAAACGCACAGTGTAGTACATAGTATATGAGTGAGTTGCACTGAAAAACTTAGAATATAAGAAACGCACAGTGTAGTACATAGTATATGAGTGAGTTGCACTGAAAAACTTAGAATTTAAGAAACGCACAGTGTAGTACAAAGTATATGAGTGAGTTGCACTGAAAAACTTAGAATATAAGAAACGCACAGTGTAGTACATAGTATATGAGTGAGTTGCACTGAAAAACTTAGAATATAAGAAACGCACAGTGTAGTACATAGTATATGAGTGAGTTGCACTGAAAAACTTAGAATATAAGAAACGCACAGTGTAGTACATAGTATATGAGTGAGTTGCACTGAAAAACTTAGAATTTACTGAAAAACCCGCATTACACGAAATGCACAGTGTAGTACATAGTATATGAGTGAGTTGCACTGAAAAACTTAGAATATAAGAAACGCACAGTGTAGTACATAGTATATGAGTGAGTTGCACTGAAAAACTTAGAATATAAGAAACGCACAGTGTAGTACATAGTATATGAGTGAGTTGAACTGAAAAACTTAGAATATAAGAAACGCACAGTGTAGTACATAGTATATGAGTGAGTTGCACTCAAAAACTTAGAATATAAGAAACGCACAGTGTAGTACATAGTATATGAGTGAATTGAACTGAAAAACTTAGAATATAAGAAACGCACAGTGTAGTACATAGTATATGAGTGAGTTGCACTGAAAAACTTAGAATTTACTGAAAAACACGCATTACACGAAATGCACAGTGTAGTACATAGTATATGAGTGAGTTGCACTGAAAAACTTAGAATATAAGAAACGCACAGTGTAGTACATAGTATATGAGTGAGTTGCACTGAAAAACTTAGAATATAAGAAACGCACAGTGTAGTACATAGTATATGAGTGAGTTGCACTGAAAAACTTAGAATATAAGAAACGCACAGTGTAGTACATAGTATATGAGTGAGTTGCACTGAAAAACTTAGAATATAAGAAACGCACAGTGTAGTACATAGTATATGAGTGAGTTGCACTGAAAAACTTAGAATATAAGAAACGAAAAGTGTAGTACATAGTATATGAGTGAGTTGCACTGAAAAACTTAGAATATAAGAAACGAAAAGTGTAGTACATAGTATATGAGTGAGTTGCACTCAAAAACTTAGAATATAAGAAACGCACAGTGTAGTACATAGTATATGAGTGAGTTGCACTGAAAAACTTAGAATATAAGAAACGCACAGTGTAGTACATAGTATATGAGTGAGTTGCACTGAAAAACTTAGAATTTACTGAAAAACCCGCATTACACGAAATGCACAGTGTAGTACATAGTATATGAGTGAGTTGCACTGAAAAACTTAGAATATAAGAAACGCACAGTGTAGTACATAGTATATGAGTGAGTTGCACTGAAAAACTTAGAATATAAGAAACGCACAGTGTAGTACATAGTATATGAGTGAGTTGCACTGAAAAACTTAGAATATAAGAAACGCACAGTGTAGTACATAGTATATGAGTGAGTTGCACTGAAAAACTTAGAATATAAGAAACGCACAGTGTAGTACATAGTATATGAGTGAGTTGCACTGAAAAACTTAGAATATAAGAAACGCACAGTGTAGTACATAGTATATGAGTGAGTTGCACTGAAAAACTTAGAATATAAGAAACGCACAGTGTAGTACATAGTATATGAGTGAGTTGCACTGAAAAACTTAGAATATAAGAAACGCACAGTGTAGTACATAGTATATGAGTGAGTTGCACTGAAAAACTTAGAATATAAGAAACGCACAGTGTAGTACATAGTATATGAGTGAGTTGCACTGAAAAACTTAGAATATAAGAAACGCACAGTGTAGTACATAGTATATGAGTGAGTTGCACTGAAAAACTTAGAATATAAGAAACGCACATTGTAGTACATAGTATATGAGTGAGTTGCACTGAAAAACTTAGAATATAAGAAACGCACAGTGTAGTACATAGTATATGAGTGAGTTGCACTGAAAAACTTAGAATATAAGAAACGCACAGTGTAGTACATAGTATATGAGTGAGTTGCACTGAAAAACTTAGAATATAAGAAACGAAAAGTGTAGTACATAGTATATGAGTGAGTTGCACTGAAAAACTTAGAATATAAGAAACGAAAAGTGTAGTACATAGTATATGAGTGAGTTGCACTCAAAAACTTAGAATATAAGAAACGCACAGTGTAGTACATAGTATATGAGTGAGTTGCACTGAAAAACTTAGAATATAAGAAACGCACAGTGTAGTACATAGTATATGAGTGAGTTGCACTGAAAAACTTAGAATTTACTGAAAAACCCGCATTACACGAAATGCACAGTGTAGTACATAGTATATGAGTGAGTTGCACTGAAAAACTTAGAATATAAGAAACGCACAGTGTAGTACATAGTATATGAGTGAGTTGCACTGAAAAACTTAGAATATAAGAAACGCACAGTGTAGTACATAGTATATGAGTGAGTTGCACTGAAAAACTTAGAATATAAGAAACGCACAGTGTAGTACATAGTATATGAGTGAGTTGCACTGAAAAACTTAGAATATAAGAAACGCACAGTGTAGTACATAGTATATGAGTGAGTTGCACTGAAAAACTTAGAATATAAGAAACGCACAGTGTAGTACATAGTATATGAGTGAGTTGCACTGAAAAACTTAGAATATAAGAAACGCACAGTGTAGTACATAGTATATGAGTGAGTTGCACTGAAAAACTTAGAATATAAGAAACGCACAGTGTAGTACATAGTATATGAGTGAGTTGCACTGAAAAACTTAGAATATAAGAAACGCACAGTGTAGTACATAGTATATGAGTGAGTTGCACTGAAAAACTTAGAATATAAGAAACGCACAGTGTAGTACATAGTATATGAGTGAGTTGCACTGAAAAACTTAGAATATAAGAAACGCACATTGTAGTACATAGTATATGAGTGAGTTGCACTGAAAAACTTAGAATATAAGAAACGCACATTGTAGTACATAGTATATGAGTGAGTTGCACTGAAAAACTTAGAATATAAGAAACGCACAGTGTAGTACATAGTATATGAGTGAGTTGCACTGAAAAACTTAGAATATAAGAAACGCACAGTGTAGTACATAGTATATGAGTGAGTTGCACTGAAAAACTTAGAATATAAGAAACGCACAGTGTAGTACATAGTATATGAGTGAGTTGCACTGAAAAACTTAGAATATAAGAAACGCACAGTGTAGTACATAGTATATGAGTGAGTTGCACTGAAAAACTTAGAATATAAGAAACGCACAGTGTAGTACATAGTATAAGAGTGAGTTGCACTGAAAAACTTAGAATATAAGAAACGCACAGTGTAGTACATAGTATATGAGTGAGTTGCACTGAAAAACTTAGAATATAAGAAACGCACAGTGTAGTACATAGTATATGAGTGAGTTGCACTGAAAAACTTAGAATTTAAGAAACGCACAGTGTAGTACAAAGTATATGAGTGAGTTGCACTGAAAAACTTAGAATATAAGAAACGCACAGTGTAGTACATAGTATATGAGTGAGTTGCACTGAAAAACTTAGAATATAAGAAACGCACAGTGTAGTACATAGTATATGAGTGAGTTGCACTGAAAAACTTAGAATATAAGAAACGCACAGTGTAGTACATAGTATATGAGTGAGTTGCACTGAAAAACTTAGAATTTACTGAAAAACCCGCATTACACGAAATGCACAGTGTAGTACATAGTATATGAGTGAGTTGCACTGAAAAACTTAGAATATAAGAAACGCACAGTGTAGTACATAGTATATGAGTGAGTTGCACTGAAAAACTTAGAATATAAGAAACGCACAGTGTAGTACATAGTATATGAGTGAGTTGAACTGAAAAACTTAGAATATAAGAAACGCACAGTGTAGTACATAGTATATGAGTGAGTTGCACTCAAAAACTTAGAATATAAGAAACGCACAGTGTAGTACATAGTATATGAGTGAATTGAACTGAAAAACTTAGAATATAAGAAACGCACAGTGTAGTACATAGTATATGAGTGAGTTGCACTGAAAAACTTAGAATTTACTGAAAAACACGCATTACACGAAATGCACAGTGTAGTACATAGTATATGAGTGAGTTGCACTGAAAAACTTAGAATATAAGAAACGCACAGTGTAGTACATAGTATATGAGTGAGTTGCACTGAAAAACTTAGAATATAAGAAACGCACAGTGTAGTACATAGTATATGAGTGAGTTGCACTGAAAAACTTAGAATATAAGAAACGCACAGTGTAGTACATAGTATATGAGTGAGTTGCACTGAAAAACTTAGAATATAAGAAACGCACAGTGTAGTACATAGTATATGAGTGAGTTGCACTGAAAAACTTAGAATATAAGAAACGAAAAGTGTAGTACATAGTATATGAGTGAGTTGCACTGAAAAACTTAGAATATAAGAAACGAAAAGTGTAGTACATAGTATATGAGTGAGTTGCACTCAAAAACTTAGAATATAAGAAACGCACAGTGTAGTACATAGTATATGAGTGAGTTGCACTGAAAAACTTAGAATATAAGAAACGCACAGTGTAGTACATAGTATATGAGTGAGTTGCACTGAAAAACTTAGAATTTACTGAAAAACCCGCATTACACGAAATGCACAGTGTAGTACATAGTATATGAGTGAGTTGCACTGAAAAACTTAGAATATAAGAAACGCACAGTGTAGTACATAGTATATGAGTGAGTTGCACTGAAAAACTTAGAATATAAGAAACGCACAGTGTAGTACATAGTATATGAGTGAGTTGCACTGAAAAACTTAGAATATAAGAAACGCACAGTGTAGTACATAGTATATGAGTGAGTTGCACTGAAAAACTTAGAATATAAGAAACGCACAGTGTAGTACATAGTATATGAGTGAGTTGCACTGAAAAACTTAGAATATAAGAAACGCACAGTGTAGTACATAGTATATGAGTGAGTTGCACTGAAAAACTTAGAATATAAGAAACGCACAGTGTAGTACATAGTATATGAGTGAGTTGCACTGAAAAACTTAGAATATAAGAAACGCACAGTGTAGTACATAGTATATGAGTGAGTTGCACTGAAAAACTTAGAATATAAGAAACGCACAGTGTAGTACATAGTATATGAGTGAGTTGCACTGAAAAACTTAGAATATAAGAAACGCACAGTGTAGTACATAGTATATGAGTGAGTTGCACTGAAAAACTTAGAATATAAGAAACGCACATTGTAGTACATAGTATATGAGTGAGTTGCACTGAAAAACTTAGAATATAAGAAACGCACATTGTAGTACATAGTATATGAGTGAGTTGCACTGAAAAACTTAGAATATAAGAAACGCACAGTGTAGTACATAGTATATGAGTGAGTTGCACTGAAAAACTTAGAATATAAGAAACGCACAGTGTAGTACATAGTATATGAGTGAGTTGCACTGAAAAACTTAGAATATAAGAAACGCACAGTGTAGTACATAGTATATGAGTGAGTTGCACTGAAAAACTTAGAATATAAGAAACGCACAGTGTAGTACATAGTATATGAGTGAGTTGCACTGAAAAACTTAGAATATAAGAAACGCACAGTGTAGTACATAGTATATGAGTGAGTTGCACTGAAAAACTTAGAATATAAGAAACGCTCAGTGTAGTACATAGTATATGAGTGAGTTCCACTGAAAAACTTAGAATATAAGAAACGCTCAGTGTAGTACATAGTATATGAGTGAGTTCCACTGAAAAACTTAGAATTTAAGAAACGGACAGTGTAGTACATAGTATATGAGTGAGTTGCACTGAAAAACTTAGAATATAAGAAACGCACAGTGTAGTACATAGTATATGAGTGAGTTGCACTGAAAAACTTAGAATATAAGAAACGCACAGTGTAGTACATAGTATATGAGTGAGTTGCACTGAAAAACTTAGAATATAAGAAACGCACAGTGTAGTACATCGTATATGAGTGAGTTGCACTGAAAAACTTAGAATATAAGAAACGCACATTGTAGTACATCGTATATGAGTGAGTTGCACTGAAAAACTTAGAATATAAGAAACGCACATTGTAGTACATCGTATATGAGTGAGTTGCACTGAAAAACTTAGAATATAAGAAACGCACAGTGTAGTACATAGTATATGAGTGAGTTGCACTCAAAAACTTAGAATATAAGAAACGCACAGTGTAGTACATAGTATATGAGTGAGTTGCACTGAAAAACTTAGAATGTAAGAAACGCACAGTGTAGTACATAGTATATGAGTGAGTTGCACTGAAAAACTTAGAATGTAAGAAACGCACAGTGTAGTACATAGTATATGAGTGAGTTGCACTGAAAAACTTAGAATGTAAGAAACGCACAGTGTAGTACATAGTATATGAGTGAGTTGCACTGAAAAACTTAGAATATAAGAAACGCACAGTGTAGTACATAGTATATGAGTGAGTTGCACTGAAAAACTTAGAATATAAGAAACGCACAGTGTAGTACATAGTATATGAGTGAGTTGCACTGAAAAACTTAGAATATAAGAAACGCACAGTGTAGTACATAGTATATGAGTGAGTTGCACTGAAAAACTTAGAATATAAGAAACGCACAGTGTAGTACATAGTATATGAGTGAGTTGCACTGAAAAACTTAGAATATAAGAAACGCACAGTGTAGTACATAGTATATGAGTGAGTTGCACTGAAAAACTTAGAATATAAGAAACGCACAGTGTAGTACATAGTATATGAGTGAGTTGCACTGAAAAACTTAGAATATAAGAAACGCACAGTGTAGTACATAGTATATGAGTGAGTTGCACTGAAAAACTTAGAATATAAGAAACGCACAGTGTAGTACATAGTATATGAGTGAGTTGCACTGAAAAACTTAGAATATAAGAAACGCACAGTGTAGTACATAGTATAAGAGTGAGTTGCACTGAAAAACTTAGAATATAAGAAACGCACAGTGTAGTACATAGTATATGAGTGAGTTGCACTGAAAAACTTAGAATTTAAGAAACGCACAGTGTAGTACAAAGTATATGAGTGAGTTGCACTGAAAAACTTAGAATATAAGAAACGCACAGTGTAGTACATAGTATATGAGTGAGTTGCACTGAAAAACTTAGAATATAAGAAACGCACAGTGTAGTACATAGTATATGAGTGAGTTGCACTGAAAAACTTAGAATATAAGAAACGCACAGTGTAGTACATAGTATATGAGTGAGTTGCACTGAAAAACTTAGAATTTACTGAAAAACCCGCATTACACGAAATGCACAGTGTAGTACATAGTATATGAGTGAGTTGCACTGAAAAACTTAGAATATAAGAAACGCACAGTGTAGTACATAGTATATGAGTGAGTTGCACTGAAAAACTTAGAATATAAGAAACGCTCAGTGTAGTACATAGTATATGAGTGAGTTCCACTGAAAAACTTAGAATTTAAGAAACGGACAGTGTAGTACATAGAATATGAGTGAGTTGCACTGAAAAACTTAGAATATAAGAAACGCACAGTGTAGTACATAGTATATGAGTGAGTTGCACTGAAAAACTTAGAATATAAGAAACGCACAGTGTAGTACATAGTATATGAGTGAGTTGCACTGAAAAACTTAGAATATAAGAAACGCACAGTGTAGTACATAGTATATGAGTGAGTTGCACTGAAAAACTTAGAATATAAGAAACGCACAGTGTAGTACATAGTATATGAGTGAGTTGCACTGAAAAACTTAGAATGTAAGAAACGCACAGTGTAGTACATAGTATATGAGTGAGTTGCACTGAAAAACTTAGAATGTAAGAAACGCACAGTGTAGTACATAGTATATGAGTGAGTTGCACTGAAAAACTTAGAATGTAAGAAACGCACAGTGTAGTACATAGTATATGAGTGAGTTGCACTGAAAAACTTAGAATATAAGAAACGCACATTGTAGTACATAGTATATGAGTGAGTTGCACTGAAAAACTTAGAATATAAGAAACGCACAGTGTAGTACATAGTATATGAGTGAGTTGCACTGAAAAACTTAGAATATAAGAAACGCACAGTGTAGTACATAGTATATGAGTGAGTTGCACTGAAAAACTTAGAATATAAGAAACGCACAGTGTAGTACATAGTATATGAGTGAGTTGCACTGAAAAACTTAGAATATAAGAAACGCACAGTGTAGTACATAGTATATGAGTGAGTTGCACTGAAAAACTTAGAATATAAGAAATGCACAGTGTAGTACATAGTATATGAGTGAGTTGCACTGAAAAACTTAGAATATAAGAAACGCACAGTGTAGTACATAGTATATGAGTGAGTTGCACTGAAAAACTTAGAATATAAGAAACGCACAGTGTAGTACATAGTATATGAGTGAGTTGCACTGAAAAACTTAGAATATAAGAAACGCACAGTGTAGTACATAGTATAAGAGTGAGTTGCACTGAAAAACTTAGAATATAAGAAACGCACAGTGTAGTACATAGTATATGAGTGAGTTGCACTGAAAAACTTAGAATATAAGAAACGCACAGTGTAGTACATAGTATATGAGTGAGTTGCACTGAAAAACTTAGAATATAAGAAACGCACAGTGTAGTACATAGTATATGAGTGAGTTGCACTGAAAAACTTAGAATATAAGAAACGCACAGTGTAGTACATAGTATATGAGTGAGTTGCACTGAAAAACTTAGAATATAAGAAACGCACAGTGTAGTACATAGTATATGAGTGAGTTGCACTGAAAAACTTAGAATATAAGAAACGCACAGTGTAGTACATAGTATAAGAGTGAGTTGCACTGAAAAACTTAGAATATAAGAAACGCACAGTGTAGTACATAGTATATGAGTGAGTTGCACTGAAAAACTTAGAATATAAGAAACGCACAGTGTAGTACATAGTATATGAGTGAGTTGCACTGAAAAACTTAGAATTTAAGAAACGCACAGTGTAGTACAAAGTATATGAGTGAGTTGCACTGAAAAACTTAGAATATAAGAAACGCACAGTGTAGTACATAGTATATGAGTGAGTTGCACTGAAAAACTTAGAATATAAGAAACGCACAGTGTAGTACATAGTATATGAGTGAGTTGCACTGAAAAACTTAGAATATAAGAAACGCACAGTGTAGTACATAGTATATGAGTGAGTTGCACTGAAAAACTTAGAATATAAGAAACGCACAGTGTAGTACATAGTATATGAGTGAGTTGAACTGAAAAACTTAGAATATAAGAAACGCACAGTGTAGTACATAGTATATGAGTGAGTTGCACTCAAAAACTTAGAATATAAGAAACGCACAGTGTAGTACATAGTATATGAGTGAGTTGAACTGAAAAACTTAGAATATAAGAAACGCACAGTGTAGTACATAGTATATGAGTGAGTTGCACTGAAAAACTTAGAATATAAGAAACGCACATTGTAGTACATAGTATATGAGTGAGTTGCACTGAAAAACTTAGAATATAAGAAACGCACAGTGTAGTACATAGTATATGAGTGAGTTGCACTGAAAAACTTAGAATATAAGAAACGCACAGTGTAGTACATAGTATATGAGTGAGTTGCACTGAAAAACTTAGAATATAAGAAACGCACAGTGTAGTACATAGTATATGAGTGAGTTGCACTGAAAAACTTAGAATATAAGAAACGCACAGTGTAGTACATAGTATATGAGTGAGTTGCACTGAAAAACTTAGAATATAAGAAACGCACAGTGTAGTACATAGTATATGAGTGAGTTGCACTGAAAAACTTAGAATATAAGAAACGCACAGTGTAGTACATAGTATATGAGTGAGTTGCACTGAAAAACTTAGAATATAAGAAACGCACAGTGTAGTACATAGTATATGAGTGAGTTGCACTGAAAAACTTAGAATATAAGAAACGCACAGTGTAGTACATAGTATAAGAGTGAGTTGCACTGAAAAACTTAGAATATAAGAAACGCACAGTGTAGTACATAGTATATGAGTGAGTTGCACTGAAAAACTTAGAATATAAGAAACGCACAGTGTAGTACATAGTATATGAGTGAGTTGCACTGAAAAACTTAGAATATAAGAAACGCACAGTGTAGTACATAGTATATGAGTGAGTTGCACTGAAAAACTTAGAATATAAGAAACGCACAGTGTAGTACATAGTATATGAGTGAGTTGCACTGAAAAACTTAGAATATAAGAAACGCACAGTGTAGTACATAGTATATGAGTGAGTTGCACTGAAAAACTTAGAATATAAGAAACGCACAGTGTAGTACATAGTATAAGAGTGAGTTGCACTGAAAAACTTAGAATATAAGAAACGCACAGTGTAGTACATAGTATATGAGTGAGTTGCACTGAAAAACTTAGAATATAAGAAACGCACAGTGTAGTACATAGTATATGAGTGAGTTGCACTGAAAAACTTAGAATTTAAGAAACGCACAGTGTAGTACAAAGTATATGAGTGAGTTGCACTGAAAAACTTAGAATATAAGAAACGCACAGTGTAGTACATAGTATATGAGTGAGTTGCACTGAAAAACTTAGAATATAAGAAACGCACAGTGTAGTACATAGTATATGAGTGAGTTGCACTGAAAAACTTAGAATATAAGAAACGCACAGTGTAGTACATAGTATATGAGTGAGTTGCACTGAAAAACTTAGAATATAAGAAACGCACAGTGTAGTACATAGTATATGAGTGAGTTGAACTGAAAAACTTAGAATATAAGAAACGCACAGTGTAGTACATAGTATATGAGTGAGTTGCACTCAAAAACTTAGAATATAAGAAACGCACAGTGTAGTACATAGTATATGAGTGAGTTGAACTGAAAAACTTAGAATATAAGAAACGCACAGTGTAGTACATAGTATATGAGTGAGTTGCACTGAAAAACTTAGAATTTACTGAGAAACACGCATTACACGAAATGCACAGTGTAGTACATAGTATATGAGTGAGTTGCACTGAAAAACTTAGAATATAAGAAACGCACTGTGTAGTACATAGTATATGAGTGAGTTGCACTGAAAAACTTAGAATATAAGAAACGCACAGTGTAGTACATAGTATATGAGTGAGTTGCACTGAAAAACTTAGAATATAAGAAACCCACAGTGTAGTACATAGTATATGAGTGAGTTGCACTGAAAAACTTAGAATATAAGAAACGCACAGTGTAGTACATAGTATATGAGTGAGTTGCACTGAAAAACTTAGTATATAAGAAACGCACAGTGTAGTACATAGTATATGAGTGAGTTGCACTGAAAAACTTAGAATATAAGAAACGCACAGTGTAGTACATAGTATATGAGTGAGTTGCACTCAAAAACTTAGAATATAAGAAACGCACAGTGTAGTACATAGTATATGAGTGAGTTGCACTGAAAAACTTAGAATATAAGAAACGCACAGTGTAGTACATAGTATATGAGTGAGTTGCACTGAAAAACTTAGAATATAAGAAACGCACAGTGTAGTACATAGTATATGAGTGAGTTGCACTGAAAAACTTAGAATATAAGAAACGCACAGTGTAGTACATAGTATATGAGTGAGTTGCACTGAAAAACTTAGAATATAAGAAACGCACAGTGTAGTACATAGTATATGAGTGAGTTGCACTGAAAAACTTAGAATATAAGAAACGCACAGTGTAGTACATAGTATATGAGTGAGTTGCACTGAAAAACTTAGAATGTAAGAAACGCACAGTGTAGTACATAGTATATGAGTGAGTTGCACTGAAAAACTTAGAATGTAAGAAACGCACAGTGTAGTACATAGTATATGAGTGAGTTGCACTGAAAAACTTAGAATGTAAGAAACGCACAGTGTAGTACATAGTATATGAGTGAGTTGCACTGAAAAACTTAGAATATAAGAAACGCACATTGTAGTACATAGTATATGAGTGAGTTGCACTGAAAAACTTAGAATATAAGAAACGCACAGTGTAGTACATAGTATATGAGTGAGTTGCACTGAAAAACTTAGAATATAAGAAACGCACAGTGTAGTACATAGTATATGAGTGAGTTGCACTGAAAAACTTAGAATATAAGAAACGCACAGTGTAGTACATAGTATATGAGTGAGTTGCACTGAAAAACTTAGAATATAAGAAACGCACAGTGTAGTACATAGTATATGAGTGAGTTGCACTGAAAAACTTAGAATATAAGAAACGCACAGTGTAGTACATAGTATATGAGTGAGTTGCACTGAAAAACTTAGAATATAAGAAACGCACAGTGTAGTACATAGTAGATGAGTGAGTTGCACTGAAAAACTTAGAATATAATAAACGCACAGTGTAGTACATAGTATATGAGTGAGTTGCACTGAAAAACTTAGAATATAAGAAACGCACAGTGTAGTACATAGTATAAGAGTGAGTTGCACTGAAAAACTTAGAATATAAGAAACGCACAGTGTAGTACATAGTATATGAGTGAGTTGCACTGAAAAACTTAGAATATAAGAAACGCACAGTGTAGTACATAGTATATGAGTGAGTTGCACTGAAAAACTTAGAATTTAAGAAACGCACAGTGTAGTACAAAGTATATGAGTGAGTTGCACTGAAAAACTTAGAATATAAGAAACGCACAGTGTAGTACATAGTATATGAGTGAGTTGCACTGAAAAACGTAGAATATAAGAAACGCACAGTGTAGTACATAGTATATGAGTGAGTTGCACTGAAAAACTTAGAATATAAGAAACGCACAGTGTAGTACATAGTATATGAGTGAGTTGCACTGAAAAACTTAGAATATAAGAAACGCACAGTGTAGTACATAGTATATGAGTGAGTTGCACTGAAAAACTTAGAATATAAGAAACGCACAGTGTAGTACATAGTATATGAGTGAGTTGCACTGAAAAACTTAGAATTTAAGAAACGCACAGTGTAGTACAAAGTATATGAGTGAGTTGCACTGAAAAACTTAGAATATAAGAAACGCACAGTGTAGTACATAGTATATGAGTGAGTTGCACTGAAAAACGTAGAATATAAGAAACGCACAGTGTAGTACATAGTATATGAGTGAGTTGCACTGAAAAACTTAGAATATAAGAAACGCACAGTGTAGTACATAGTATATGAGTGAGTTGCACTGAAAAACTTAGAATTTACTGAAAAACCCGCATTACTCGAAATGCACAGTGTAGTACATAGTATATGAGTGAGTTGCACTGAAAAACTTAGAATATAAGAAACGCACAGTGTAGTACATAGTATATGAGTGAGTTGCACTGAAAAACTTAGAATATAAGAAACGCACAGTGTAGTACATAGTATATGAGTGAGTTGAACTGAAATACTTAGAATATAAGAAACGCACAGTGTAGTACATAGTATATGAGTGAGTTGCACTGAAAAACGTAGAATATAAGAAACGCACAGTGTAGTACATAGTATATGAGTGAGTTGCACTGAAAAACTTAGAATTTACTGAAAAACCCGCATTACACGAAATGCACAGTGTAGTACATAGTATATGAGTGAGTTGCACTGAAAAACTTAGAATATAAGAAACGCACAGTGTAGTACATAGTATATGAGTGAGTTGCACTGAAAAACTTAGAATATAAGAAACGCACAGTGTAGTACATAGTATATGAGTGAGTTGCACTGAAAAACTTAGAATATAAGAAACGCACAGTGTAGTACATAGTATATGAGTGAGTTGCACTGAAAAACTTAGAATATAAGAAACGCACAGTGTAGTACATAGTAGATGAGTGAGTTGCACTGAAAAACTTAGAATATAATAAACGCACAGTGTAGTACATAGTATATGAGTGAGTTGCACTGAAAAACTTAGAATATAAGAAACGCACAGTGTAGTACATAGTATAAGAGTGAGTTGCACTGAAAAACTTAGAATATAAGAAACGCACAGTGTAGTACATAGTATATGAGTGAGTTGCACTGAAAAACTTAGAATATAAGAAACGCACAGTGTAGTACATAGTATATGAGTGAGTTGCACTGAAAAACTTAGAATTTAAGAAACGCACAGTGTAGTACAAAGTATATGAGTGAGTTGCACTGAAAAACTTAGAATATAAGAAACGCACAGTGTAGTACATAGTATATGAGTGAGTTGCACTGAAAAACGTAGAATATAAGAAACGCACAGTGTAGTACATAGTATATGAGTGAGTTGCACTGAAAAACTTAGAATATAAGAAACGCACAGTGTAGTACATAGTATATGAGTGAGTTGCACTGAAAAACTTAGAATATAAGAAACGCACAGTGTAGTACATAGTATATGAGTGAGTTGCACTGAAAAACGTAGAATATAAGAAACGCACAGTGTAGTACATAGTATATGAGTGAGTTGCACTGAAAAACTTAGAATATAAGAAACGCACAGTGTAGTACATAGTATATGAGTGAGTTGCACTGAAAAACTTAGAATTTACTGAAAAACCCGCATTACTCGAAATGCACAGTGTAGTACATAGTATATGAGTGAGTTGCACTGAAAAACTTAGAATATAAGAAACGCACAGTGTAGTACATAGTATATGAGTGAGTTGCACTGAAAAACTTAGAATATAAGAAACGCACAGTGTAGTACATAGTATATGAGTGAGTTGAACTGAAATACTTAGAATATAAGAAACGCACAGTGTAGTACATAGTATATGAGTGAGTTGCACTGAAAAACGTAGAATATAAGAAACGCACAGTGTAGTACATAGTATATGAGTGAGTTGCACTGAAAAACTTAGAATTTACTGAAAAACCCGCATTACACGAAATGCACAGTGTAGTACATAGTATATGAGTGAGTTGCACTGAAAAACTTAGAATATAAGAAACGCACAGTGTAGTACATAGTATATGAGTGAGTTGCACTGAAAAACTTAGAATTTACTGAAAAACCCGCATTACACGAAATGCACAGTGTAGTACATAGTATATAAGTGAGTTGCACTGAAAAACTTAGAATATAAGAAACGCACAGTGTAGTACATAGTATAAGAGTGAGTTGCACTGAAAAACTTAGAATATAAGAAACGCACAGTGTAGTACATAGTATATGAGTGAGTTGCACTGAAAAACTTAGAATATAAGAAACGCACAGTGTAGTACATAGTATATGAGTGAGTTGAACTGAAAAAATTAGAATTTAAGAAACGCACAGTGTAGTACAAAGTATATGAGTGAGTTGCACTGAAAAACTTAGAATATAAGAAACGCACAGTGTAGTACATAGTATATGAGTGAGTTGCACTGAAAAACTTAGAATATAAGAAACGCACAGTGTAGTACATAGTATATGAGTGAGTTGCACTGAAAAACTTAGAATATAAGAAACGCACAGTGTAGTACATAGTATATGAGTGAGTTGCACTGAAAAACTTAGAATTTACTGAAAAACCCGCATTACACGAAATGCACAGTGTAGTACATAGTATATGAGTGAGTTGCACTGAAAAACTTAGAATATAAGAAACGCACAGTGTAGTACATAGTATATGAGTGAGTTGCACTGAAAAACTTAGAATATAAGAAACGCACAGTGTAGTACATAGTATATGAGTGAGTTGCACTGAAAAACTTAGAATATAAGAAACGCACAGTGTAGTACATAGTATATGAGTGAGTTGCACTGAAAAACTTAGAATATAAGAAACGCACAGTGTAGTACATAGTATATGAGTGAGTTGCACTGAAAAACTTAGTATATAAGAAACGCACAGTGTAGTACATAGTATATGAGTGAGTTGCACTGAAAAACTTAGAATATAAGAAACGCACAGTGTAGTACATAGTATATGAGTGAGTTGCACTCAAAAACTTAGAATATAAGAAACGCACAGTGTAGTACATAGTATATGAGTGAGTTGCACTGAAAAACTTAGAATATAAGAAACGCACAGTGTAGTACATAGTATATGAGTGAGTTGCACTGAAAAACTTAGAATATAAGAAACGCACAGTGTAGTACATAGTATATGAGTGAGTTGCACTGAAAAACTTAGAATATAAGAAACGCACAGTGTAGTACATAGTATATGAGTGAGTTGCACTGAAAAACTTAGAATATAAGAAACGCACAGTGTAGTACATAGTATATGAGTGAGTTGCACTGAAAAACTTAGAATATAAGAAACGCACAGTGTAGTACATAGTATATGAGTGAGTTGCACTGAAAAACTTAGAATATAAGAAACGCACAGTGTAGTACATAGTATATGAGTGAGTTGCACTGAAAAACTTAGAATATAAGAAACGCACAGTGTAGTACATAGTATATGAGTGAGTTGCACTCAAAAACTTAGAATATAAGAAACGCACAGTGTAGTACATAGTATATGAGTGAGTTGCACTGAAAAACTTAGAATATAAGAAACGCACAGTGTAGTACATAGTATATGAGTGAGGTGCACTGAAAAACTTAGAATTTACTGAAAAACCCGCATTACACGAAATGCACAGTGTAGTACATAGTATATGAGTGAGTTGCACTGAAAAACTTAGAATATAAGAAACGCACAGTGTAGTACATAGTATATGAGTGAGTTGCACTGAAAAACTTAGAATATAAGAAACGCACAGTGTAGTACATAGTATATGAGTGAGTTGCACTGAAAAACTTAGAATATAAGAAACGCACAGTGTAGTACATAGTATATGAGTGAGTTGCACTGAAAAACTTAGAATATAAGAAACGCACAGTGTAGTACATAGTATATGAGTGAGTTGCACTGAAAAACTTAGAATATAAGAAACGCACAGTGTAGTACATAGTATATGAGTGAGTTGCACTGAAAAACTTAGAATATAAGAAATGCACAGTGTAGTACATAGTATATGAGTGAGTTGCACTGAAAAACTTAGAATATAAGAAACGCACAGTGTAGTACATAGTATATGAGTGAGTTGCACTGAAAAACTTAGAATATAAGAAACGCACAGTGTAGTACATAGTATATGAGTGAGTTGCACTGAAAAACTTAGAATATAAGAAACGCACAGTGTAGTACATAGTATATGAGTGAGTTGCACTGAAAAACTTAGAATATAAGAAACGCTCAGTGTAGTACATAGTATATGAGTGAGTTGAATGAAAAACTTAGAATTTAAGAAACGGACAGTGTAGTACATAGTATATGAGTGAGTTGCACTGAAAAACTTAGAATATAAGAAACGCACAGTGTAGTACATAGTATATGAGTGAGTTGCACTGAAAAACTTAGAATATAAGAAACGCACAGTGTAGTACATAGTATATGAGTGAGTTGCACTAAAAAAATTAGAATATAAGAAACGCACAGTGTAGTACATAGTATATGAGTGAGTTGCACTGAAAAACTTAGAATATAAGAAACGCACAGTGTAGTACATAGTATATGAGTGAGTTGCACTGAAAAACTTAGAATATAAGAAACGCACAGTGTAGTACATAGTATATGAGTGAGTTGCACTGAAAAACTTAGAATATAAGAAACGCACAGTGTAGTACATAGTATATGAGTGAGTTGCACTGAAAAACTTAGAATATAAGAAACGCACAGTGTAGTACATAGTATATGAGTGAGTTGCACTGAAAAACTTAGAATATAAGAAACGCACAGTGTAGTACATAGTATATGAGTGAGTTGCACTGAAAAACTTAGAATATAAGAAACGCTCAGTGTAGTACATAGTATATGAGTGAGTTGAATGAAAAACTTAGAATTTAAGAAACGTACAGTGTAGTACATAGTATATGAGTGAGTTGCACTGAAAAACTTAGAATTTACTGAAAAACCCGCATTACACGAAATGCACAGTGTAGTACATAGTATATGAGTGAGTTGCACTGAAAAACTTAGAATATAAGAAACGCACAGTGTAGTACATTGTATATGAGTGAGTTGCACTGAAAAACTTAGAATTTACTGAAAAACACGCATTACACGAAATGCACAGTGTAGTACATAGTATATGAGTGAGTTGCACTGAAAAACTTAGAATATAAGAAACGCACAGTGTAGTACATAGTATATGAGTGAGTTGCACTGAAAAACTTAGAATATAAGAAACGCACAGTGTAGTACATAGTATATGAGTGAGTTGCACTGAAAAACTTAGAATATAAGAAACGCACAGTGTAGTACATAGTATATGAGTGAGTTGAACTAAAAAAATTAGAATATAAGAAACGCACAGTGTAGTACATAGTATATGAGTGAGTTGCACTGAAAAACTTAGAATATAAGAAACGCACAGTGTAGTACATAGTATATGAGTGAGTTGCACTAAAAAACTTAGAATATCAGAAACGCACAGTGTAGTACATAGTATATGAGTGAGTTGCACTGAAAAACTTAGAATATAAGAAACGCACAGTGTAGTACATAGTATATGAGTGAGTTGCACTGAAAAACTTAGAATATAAGAAACGCACAGTGTAGTACATAGTATATGAGTGAGTTGCACTGAAAAACTTAGAATATAAGAAACGCTCAGTGTAGTACATAGTATATGAGTGAGTTGAATGAAAAACTTAGAATTTAAGAAACGTACAGTGTAGTACATAGTATATGAGTGAGTTGCACTGAAAAACTTAGAATTTACTGAAAAACCCGCATTACACGAAATGCACAGTGTAGTACATAGTATATGAGTGAGTTGCACTGAAAAACTTAGAATATAAGAAACGCACAGTGTAGTACATTGTATATGAGTGAGTTGCACTGAAAAACTTAGAATTTACTGAAAAACACGCATTACACGAAATGCACAGTGTAGTACATAGTATATGAGTGAGTTGCACTGAAAAACTTAGAATATAAGAAACGCACAGTGTAGTACATAGTATATGAGTGAGTTGCACTGAAAAACTTAGAATATAAGAAACGCACAGTGTAGTACATAGTATATGAGTGAGTTGCACTGAAAAACTTAGAATATAAGAAACGCACAGTGTAGTACATAGTATATGAGTGAGTTGAACTAAAAAAATTAGAATATAAGAAACGCACAGTGTAGTACATAGTATATGAGTGAGTTGCACTGAAAAACTTAGAATATAAGAAACGCACAGTGTAGTACATAGTATATGAGTGAGTTGCACTAAAAAACTTAGAATATCAGAAACGCACAGTGTAGTACATAGTATATGAGTGAGTTGCACTGAAAAACTTAGAATATAAGAAACGCACAGTGTAGTACATAGTATATGAGCGAGTTGCACTGAAAAACTTAGAATATAAGAAACGCACAGTGTAGTACATAGTATATGAGTGAGTTGCACTGAAAAACTTAGAATATAAGAAACACACAGTGTAGTACATAGTATATGAGTGAGTTGCACTCAAAAACTTAGAATATAAGAAACGCACAGTGTAGTATATAGTATATGAGTGAGTTTCACTGAAAAACTTAGAATATAAGAAACGCACAGTGTAGTACATAGTATATGAGTGAGTTGCACTGAAAAACTTAGAATTTACTGAAAAACCCGCATTACACGAAATGCACAGTGTAGTACATAGTATATGAGTGAGTTGCACTGAAAAACTTAGAATATAAGAAACGCACAGTGTAGTACATAGTATATGAGTGAGTTGCACTGAAAAACTTAGAATATAAGAAACGCACAGTGTAGTACATAGTATATGATTGAGTTGCACTGAAAAACTTAGAATATAAGAAACGCACAGTGTAGTACATAGTATATGAGTGAGTTGCACTGAAAAACTTAGAATATAAGAAACGCACAGTGTAGTACATAGTATATGAGTGAGTTGCACTGAAAAACTTAGAATATAAGAAACGCACAGTGTAGTACATAGTATATGAGTGAGTTGCACTGAAAAACTTAGAATTTACTGAAAAACCCGCATTACACGAAATGCACAGTGTACTACATAGTATATGAGTGAGTTGCACTGAAAAACTTAGAATATAAGAAACGCACAGTGTAGTACATAGTATATGAGTGAGTTGCACTGAAAAACTTAGAATTTACTGAAAAACCCGCATTACACGAAATGCACAGTGTAGTACATAGTATATGAGTGAGTTGCACTGAAAAACTTAGAATATAAGAAACGCACAGTGTAGTACATAGTATATGAGTGAGTTGCACTGAAAAACTTAGAATATAAGAAACGCACAGTGTAGTACATAGTATAAGAGTGAGTTGTACTGAAAAACTTAGATTATAAGAAACGCACAGTGTAGTACATAGTATATGAGTGAGTTGCACTGAAAAACTTAGAATATAAGAAACGCACAGTGTAGTACATAGTATATGAGTGAGTTGAACTGAAAAACTTAGAATATAAGAAACGCACAGTGTAGTACATAGTATATGAGTGAGTTGCACTCAAAAACTTAGAATATAAGAAACGCACAGTGTAGTACATAGTATATGAGTGAGTTGAACTGAAAAACTTAGAATATAAGAAACGCACAGTGTAGTACATAGTATATGAGTGAGTTGCACTGAAAAACTTAGAATTTACTGAAAAACACGCATTACACGAAATGCACAGTGTAGTACATAGTATATGAGTGAGTTGCACTGAAAAACTTAGAATATAAGAAACGCACAGTGTAGTACATAGTATATGAGTGAGTTGCACTGAAAAACTTAGAATATAAGAAACGCACAGTGTAGTACATAGTATATGAGTGAGTTGAACTAAAAAAATTAGAATATAAGAAACGCACAGTGTAGTACATAGTATATGAGTGAGTTGCACTGAAAAACTTAGAATATAAGAAACGCACAGTGTAGTACATAGTATATGAGTGAGTTGCACTAAAAAACTTAGAATATCAGAAACGCACAGTGTAGTACATAGTATATGAGTGAGTTGCACTGAAAAACTTAGAATATAAGAAACGCACAGTGTAGTACATAGTATATGAGTGAGTTGCACTGAAAAACTTAGAATATAAGAAACGCACAGTGTAGTACATAGTATATGAGTGAGTTGCACTGAAAAACTTAGAATATAAGAAACACACAGTGTAGTACATAGTATATGAGTGAGTTGCACTCAAAAACTTAGAATATAAGAAACGCACAGTGTAGTATATAGTATATGAGTGAGTTTCACTGAAAAACTTAGAATATAAGAAACGCACAGTGTAGTACATAGTATATGAGTGAGTTGCACTGAAAAACTTAGAATTTACTGAAAAACCCGCATTACACGAAATGCACAGTGTAGTACATAGTATATGAGTGAGTTGCACTGAAAAACTTAGAATATAAGAAACGCACAGTGTAGTACATAGTATATGAGTGAGTTGCACTGAAAAACTTAGAATATAAGAAACGCACAGTGTAGTACATAGTATATGATTGAGTTGCACTGAAAAACTTAGAATATAAGAAACGCACAGTGTAGTACATAGTATATGAGTGAGTTGCACTGAAAAACTTAGAATATAAGAAACGCACAGTGTAGTACATAGTATATGAGTGAGTTGCACTGAAAAACTTAGAATATAAGAAACGCACAGTGTAGTACATAGTATATGAGTGAGTTGCACTGAAAAACTTAGAATTTACTGAAAAACCCGCATTACACGAAATGCACAGTGTAGTACATAGTATATGAGTGAGTTGCACTGAAAAACTTAGAATATAAGAAACGCACAGTGTAGTACATAGTATATGAGTGAGTTGCACTGAAAAACTTAGAATTTACTGAAAAACCCGCATTACACGAAATGCACAGTGTAGTACATAGTATATGAGTGAGTTGCACTGAAAAACTTAGAATATAAGAAACGCACAGTGTAGTACATAGTATATGAGTGAGTTGCACTGAAAAACTTAGAATATAGAAACGCACAGTGTAGTACATAGTATAAGAGTGAGTTGTACTGAAAAACTTAGATTATAAGAAACGCACAGTGTAGTACATAGTATATGAGTGAGTTGCACTGAAAAACTTAGAATATAAGAAACGCACAGTGTAGTACATAGTATATGAGTGAGTTGAACTGAAAAACTTAGAATATAAGAAACGCACAGTGTAGTACATAGTATATGAGTGAGTTGCACTCAAAAACTTAGAATATAAGAAACGCACAGTGTAGTACATAGTATATGAGTGAGTTGAACTGAAAAACTTAGAATATAAGAAACGCACAGTGTAGTACATAGTATATGAGTGAGTTGCACTGAAAAACTTAGAATTTACTGAAAAACACGCATTACACGAAATGCACAGTGTAGTACATAGTATATGAGTGAGTTGCACTGAAAAACTTAGAATATAAGAAACGCACAGTGTAGTACATAGTATATGAGTGAGTTGCACTGAAAAACTTAGAATTTACTGAAAAACCCGCATTACACGAAATGCACAGTGTAGTACATAGTATATGAGTGAGTTGCACTGAACAACTTAGAATATAAGAAACGCACAGTGTAGTACATAGTATATGAGTGAGTTGCACTGAAAAACTTAGAATATAAGAAACGCACAGTTTAGTACATAGTATATGAGTGAGTTGCACTGAAAAACTTAGAATATAAGAAACGCACAGTGTAGTACATAGTATATGAGTGAGTTGCACTGAAAAACTTAGAATATAAGAAACGCACAGTGTAGTACATAGTATATGAGTGAGTTGCACTGAAAAACTTAGAATATAAGAAACGCACAGTGTAGTACATAGTATATGAGTGAGTTGCACTGAAAAACTTAGAATATAAGAAATGCACAGTGTAGTACATAGTATATGAGTGAGTTGCACTGAAAAACTTAGAATATAAGAAACGCACAGTGTAGTACATAGTATATGAGTGAGTTGCACTGAAAAACTTAGAATATAAGAAACGCACAGTGTAGTACATAGTATATGAGTGAGTTGCACTGAAAAACTTAGAATATAAGAAACGCACAGTGTAGTACATAGTATATGAGTGAGTTGCACTGAAAAACTTAGAATATAAGAAACGCACAGTGTAGTACATAGTATATGAGTGAGTTGCACTGAAAAACTTAGAATATAAGAAACGCTCAGTGTAGTACATAGTATATGAGTGAGTTGAATGAAAAACTTAGAATTTAAGAAACGGACAGTGTAGTACATAGTATATGAGTGAGTTGCACTGAAAAACTTAGAATATAAGAAACGCACAGTGTAGTACATAGTATATGAGTGAGTTGCACTGAAAAACTTAGAATATAAGAAACGCACAGTGTAGTACATAGTATATGAGTGAGTTGCACTAAAAAACTTAGAATATAAGAAACGCACAGTGTAGTACATAGTATATGAGTGAGTTGCACTGAAAAACTTAGAATATAAGAAACGCACAGTGTAGTACATAGTATATGAGTGAGTTGCACTGAAAAACTTAGAATATAAGAAACGCACAGTGTAGTACATAGTATATGAGTGAGTTGCACTGAAAAACTTAGAATATAAGAAACGCACAGTGTAGTACATAGTATATGAGTGAGTTGCACTGAAAAACTTAGATTATAAGAAACGCACAGTGTAGTACATAGTATATGAGTGAGTTGCACTGAAAAACTTAGAATATAAGAAACGCACAGTGTAGTACATAGTATATGAGTGAGTTGCACTGAAAAACTTAGAATATAAGAAACGCTCAGTGTAGTACATAGTATATGAGTGAGTTGAATGAAAAACTTAGAATTTAAGAAACGTACAGTGTAGTACATAGTATATGAGTGAGTTGCACTGAAAAACTTAGAATTTACTGAAAAACCCGCATTACACGAAATGCACAGTGTAGTACATAGTATATGAGTGAGTTGCACTGAAAAACTTAGAATATAAGAAACGCACAGTGTAGTACATAGTATATGAGTGAGTTGCACTGAAAAACTTAGAATATAAGAAACGCACAGTGTAGTACATAGTATATGAGTGAGTTGCACTGAAAAACTTAGAATATAAGAAACGCACAGTGTAGTACATAGTATATGAGTGAGTTGCACTGAAAAACTTAGAATATAAGAAACGCTCAGTGTAGTACATAGTATATGAGTGAGTTGAATGAAAAACTTAGAATTTAAGAAACGTACAGTGTAGTACATAGTATATGAGTGAGTTGCACTGAAGAACTTAGAATTTACTGAAAAACCCGCATTACACGAAATGCACAGTGTAGTACATAGTATATGAGTGAGTTGCACTGAAAAACTTAGAATATAAGAAACGCACAGTGTAGTACATAGTATATGAGTGAGTTGAACTGAAAAACTTAGAATATAAGAAACGCACAGTGTAGTACATAGTATATGAGTGAGTTGCACTCAAAAACTTAGAATATAAGAAACGCACAGTGTAGTACATAGTATATGAGTGAGTTGAACTGAAAAACTTAGAATATAAGAAACGCACAGTGTAGTACATAGTATATGAGTGAGTTGCACTGAAAAACTTAGAATTTACTGAAAAACACGCATTACACGAAATGCACAGTGTAGTACATAGTATATGAGTGAGTTGCACTGAAAAACTTAGAATATAAGAAACGCACAGTGTAGTACATAGTATATGAGTGAGTTGCACTGAAAAACTTAGAATTTACTGAAAAACCCGCATTACACGAAATGCACAGTGTAGTACATAGTATATGAGTGAGTTGCACTGAACAACTTAGAATATAAGAAACGCACAGTGTAGTACATAGTATATGAGTGAGTTGCACTGAAAAACTTAGAATATAAGAAACGCACAGTTTAGTACATAGTATATGAGTGAGTTGCACTGAAAAACTTAGAATATAAGAAACGCACAGTGTAGTACATAGTATATGAGTGAGTTGCACTCAAAAACTTAGAATATAAGAAACGCACAGTGTAGTACATAGTATATGAGTGAGTTGAACTGAAAAACTTAGAATATAAGAAACGCACAGTGTAGTACATAGTATATGAGTGAGTTGCACTGAAAAACTTAGAATTTACTGAAAAACACGCATTACACGAAATGCACAGTGTAGTACATAGTATATGAGTGAGTTGCACTGAAAAACTTAGAATATAAGAAACGCACAGTGTAGTACATAGTATATGAGTGAGTTGCACTGAAAAACTTAGAATTTACTGAAAAACCCGCATTACACGAAATGCACAGTGTAGTACATAGTATATGAGTGAGTTGCACTGAACAACTTAGAATATAAGAAACGCACAGTGTAGTACATAGTATATGAGTGAGTTGCACTGAAAAACTTAGAATATAAGAAACGCACAGTTTAGTACATAGTATATGAGTGAGTTGCACTGAAAAACTTAGAATATAAGAAACGCACAGTGTAGTACATAGTATATGAGTGAGTTGCACTGAAAAACTTAGAATATAAGAAACGCACAGTGTAGTACATAGTATATGAGTGAGTTGCACTGAAAAACTTAGAATATAAGAAACGCACAGTGTAGTACATAGTATATGAGTGAGTTGCACTGAAAAACTTAGAATATAAGAAATGCACAGTGTAGTACATAGTATATGAGTGAGTTGCACTGAAAAACTTAGAATATAAGAAACGCACAGTGTAGTACATAGTATATGAGTGAGTTGCACTGAAAAACTTAGAATATAAGAAACGCACAGTGTAGTACATAGTATATGAGTGAGTTGCACTGAAAAACTTAGAATATAAGAAACGCACAGTGTAGTACATAGTATATGAGTGAGTTGCACTGAAAAACTTAGAATATAAGAAACGCACAGTGTAGTACATAGTATATGAGTGAGTTGCACTGAAAAACTTAGAATATAAGAAACGCTCAGTGTAGTACATAGTATATGAGTGAGTTGAATGAAAAACTTAGAATTTAAGAAACGGACAGTGTAGTACATAGTATATGAGTGAGTTGCACTGAAAAACTTAGAATATAAGAAACGCACAGTGTAGTACATAGTATATGAGTGAGTTGCACTGAAAAACTTAGAATATAAGAAACGCACAGTGTAGTACATAGTATATGAGTGAGTTGCACTAAAAAACTTAGAATATAAGAAACGCACAGTGTAGTACATAGTATATGAGTGAGTTGCACTGAAAAACTTAGAATATAAGAAACGCACAGTGTAGTACATAGTATATGAGTGAGTTGCACTGAAAAACTTAGAATATAAGAAACGCACAGTGTAGTACATAGTATATGAGTGAGTTGCACTGAAAAACTTAGAATATAAGAAACGCACAGTGTAGTACATAGTATATGAGTGAGTTGCACTGAAAAACTTAGATTATAAGAAACGCACAGTGTAGTACATAGTATATGAGTGAGTTGCACTGAAAAACTTAGAATATAAGAAACGCACAGTGTAGTACATAGTATATGAGTGAGTTGCACTGAAAAACTTAGAATATAAGAAACGCTCAGTGTAGTACATAGTATATGAGTGAGTTGAATGAAAAACTTAGAATTTAAGAAACGTACAGTGTAGTACATAGTATATGAGTGAGTTGCACTGAAAAACTTAGAATTTACTGAAAAACCCGCATTACACGAAATGCACAGTGTAGTACATAGTATATGAGTGAGTTGCACTGAAAAACTTAGAATATAAGAAACGCACAGTGTAGTACATAGTATATGAGTGAGTTGCACTGAAAAACTTAGAATATAAGAAACGCACAGTGTAGTACATAGTATATGAGTGAGTTGCACTGAAAAACTTAGAATATAAGAAACGCACAGTGTAGTACATAGTATATGAGTGAGTTGCACTGAAAAACTTAGAATATAAGAAACGCTCAGTGTAGTACATAGTATATGAGTGAGTTGAATGAAAAACTTAGAATTTAAGAAACGTACAGTGTAGTACATAGTATATGAGTGAGTTGCACTGAAGAACTTAGAATTTACTGAAAAACCCGCATTACACGAAATGCACAGTGTAGTACATAGTATATGAGTGAGTTGCACTGAAAAACTTAGAATATAAGAAACGCACAGTGTAGTACATAGTATATGAGTGAGTTGAACTGAAAAACTTAGAATATAAGAAACGCACAGTGTAGTACATAGTATATGAGTGAGTTGCACTCAAAAACTTAGAATATAAGAAACGCACAGTGTAGTACATAGTATATGAGTGAGTTGAACTGAAAAACTTAGAATATAAGAAACGCACAGTGTAGTACATAGTATATGAGTGAGTTGCACTGAAAAACTTAGAATTTACTGAAAAACACGCATTACACGAAATGCACAGTGTAGTACATAGTATATGAGTGAGTTGCACTGAAAAACTTAGAATATAAGAAACGCACAGTGTAGTACATAGTATATGAGTGAGTTGCACTGAAAAACTTAGAATTTACTGAAAAACCCGCATTACACGAAATGCACAGTGTAGTACATAGTATATGAGTGAGTTGCACTGAACAACTTAGAATATAAGAAACGCACAGTGTAGTACATAGTATATGAGTGAGTTGCACTGAAAAACTTAGAATATAAGAAACGCACAGTTTAGTACATAGTATATGAGTGAGTTGCACTGAAAAACTTAGAATATAAGAAACGCACAGTGTAGTACATAGTATATGAGTGAGTTGCACTGAAAAACTTAGAATATAAGAAACGCACAGTGTAGTACATAGTATATGAGTGAGTTGCACTGAAAAACTTAGAATATAAGAAACGCACAGTGTAGTACATAGTATATGAGTGAGTTGCACTGAAAAACTTAGAATATAAGAAATGCACAGTGTAGTACATAGTATATGAGTGAGTTGCACTGAAAAACTTAGAATATAAGAAACGCACAGTGTAGTACATAGTATATGAGTGAGTTGCACTGAAAAACTTAGAATATAAGAAACGCACAGTGTAGTACATAGTATATGAGTGAGTTGCACTGAAAAACTTAGAATATAAGAAACGCACAGTGTAGTACATAGTATATGAGTGAGTTGCACTGAAAAACTTAGAATATAAGAAACGCACAGTGTAGTACATAGTATATGAGTGAGTTGCACTGAAAAACTTAGAATATAAGAAACGCTCAGTGTAGTACATAGTATATGAGTGAGTTGAATGAAAAACTTAGAATTTAAGAAACGGACAGTGTAGTACATAGTATATGAGTGAGTTGCACTGAAAAACTTAGAATATAAGAAACGCACAGTGTAGTACATAGTATATGAGTGAGTTGCACTGAAAAACTTAGAATATAAGAAACGCACAGTGTAGTACATAGTATATGAGTGAGTTGCACTAAAAAACTTAGAATATAAGAAACGCACAGTGTAGTACATAGTATATGAGTGAGTTGCACTGAAAAACTTAGAATATAAGAAACGCACAGTGTAGTACATAGTATATGAGTGAGTTGCACTGAAAAACTTAGAATATAAGAAACGCACAGTGTAGTACATAGTATATGAGTGAGTTGCACTGAAAAACTTAGAATATAAGAAACGCACAGTGTAGTACATAGTATATGAGTGAGTTGCACTGAAAAACTTAGAATATAAGAAACGCACAGTGTAGTACATAGTATATGAGTGAGTTGCACTGAAAAACTTAGAATATAAGAAACGCACAGTGTAGTACATAGTATATGAGTGAGTTGCACTGAAAAACTTAGAATATAAGAAACGCTCAGTGTAGTACATAGTATATGAGTGAGTTGAATGAAAAACTTAGAATTTAAGAAACGTACAGTGTAGTACATAGTATATGAGTGAGTTGCACTGAAAAACTTAGAATTTACTGAAAAACCCGCATTACACGAAATGCACAGTGTAGTACATAGTATATGAGTGAGTTGCACTGAAAAACTTAGAATATAAGAAACGCACAGTGTAGTACATAGTATATGAGTGAGTTGCACTGAAAAACTTAGAATATAAGAAACGCACAGTGTAGTACATAGTATATGAGTGAGTTGCACTGAAAAACTTAGAATATAAGAAACGCACAGTGTAGTACATAGTATATGAGTGAGTTGCACTGAAAAACTTAGAATATAAGAAACGCTCAGTGTAGTACATAGTATATGAGTGAGTTGAATTAAAAACTTAGAATTTAAGAAACGTACAGTGTAGTACATAGTATATGAGTGAGTTGCACTGAAGAACTTAGAATTTACTGAAAAACCCGCATTACACGAAATGCACAGTGTAGTACATAGTATATGAGTGAGTTGCACTGAAAAACTTAGAATATAAGAAACGCACAGTGTAGTACATTGTATATGAGTGAGTTGCACTGAAAAACTTAGAATTTACTGAAAAACACGCATTACACGAAATCACAGTGTAGTACATAGTATATGAGTGAGTTGCACTGAAAAACTTAGAATATAAGAAACGCACAGTGTAGTACATAGTATATGAGTGAGTTGCACTGAAAAACTTAGAATATAAGAAACGCACAGTGTAGTACATAGTATATGAGTGAGTTGCACTGAAAAACTTAGAATATAAGAAACGCACAGTGTAGTACATAGTATATGAGTGAGTTGAACTAAAAAAATTAGAATATAAGAAACGCACAGTGTAGTACATAGTATATGAGTGAGTTGCACTGAAAAAATTAGAATATAAGAAACGCACAGTGTAGTACATAGTATATGAGTGAGTTGCACTAAAAAACTTAGAATATCAGAAACGCACAGTGTAGTACATAGTATATGAGTGAGTTGCACTGAAAAACTTAGAATATAAGAAACGCACAGTGTAGTACATAGTATATGAGTGAGTTGCACTGAAAAACTTAGAATATAAGAAACGCACAGTGTAGTACATAGTATATGAGTGAGTTGCACTGAAAAACTTAGAATATAAGAAACACACAGTGTAGTACATAGTATATGAGTGAGTTGCACTCAAAAACTTAGAATATAAGAAACGCACAGTGTAGTATATAGTATATGAGTGAGTTTCACTGAAAAACTTAGAATATAAGAAACGCACAGTGTAGTACATAGTATATGAGTGAGTTGCACTGAAAAACTTAGAATTTACTGAAAAACCCGCATTACACGAAATGCACAGTGTAGTACATAGTATATGAGTGAGTTGCACTGAAAAACTTAGAATATAAGAAACGCACAGTGTAGTACATAGTATATGAGTGAGTTGCACTGAAAAACTTAGAATATAAGAAACGCACAGTGTAGTACATAGTATATGATTGAGTTGCACTGAAAAACTTAGAATATAAGAAACGCACAGTGTAGTACATAGTATATGAGTGAGTTGCACTGAAAAACTTAGAATATAAGAAACGCACAGTGTAGTACATAGTATATGAGTGAGTTGCACTGAAAAACTTAGAATATAAGAAACGCACAGTGTAGTACATAGTATATGAGTGAGTTGCACTGAAAAACTTAGAATTTACTGAAAAACCCGCATTACACGAAATGCACAGTGTAGTTCATAGTATATGAGTGAGTTGCACTGAAAAACTTAGAATATAAGAAACGCACAGTGTAGTACATAGTATATGAGTGAGTTGCACTGAAAAACTTAGAATTTACTGAAAAACCCGCATTACACGAAATGCACAGTGTAGTACATAGTATATGAGTGAGTTGCACTGAAAAACTTAGAATATAAGAAACGCACAGTGTAGTACATAGTATATGAGTGAGTTGCACTGAAAAACTTAGAATATAAGAAACGCACAGTGTAGTACATAGTATAAGAGTGAGTTGCACTGAAAAACTTAGATTATAAGAAACGCACAGTGTAGTACATAGTATATGAGTGAGTTGCACTGAAAAACTTAGAATATAAGAAACGCACAGTGTAGTACATAGTATATGAGTGAGTTGAACTGAAAAACTTAGAATATAAGAAACGCACAGTGTAGTACATAGTATATGAGTGAGTTGCACTCAAAAACTTAGAATATAAGAAACGCACAGTGTAGTACATAGTATATGAGTGAGTTGAACTGAAAAACTTAGAATATAAGAAACGCACAGTGTAGTACATAGTATATGAGTGAGTTGCACTGAAAAACTTAGAATTTACTGAAAAACACGCATTACACGAAATGCACAGTGTAGTACATAGTATATGAGTGAGTTGCACTGAAAAACTTAGAATATAAGAAACGCACAGTGTAGTACATAGTATATGAGTGAGTTGCACTGAAAAACTTAGAATTTACTGAAAAACCCGCATTACACGAAAAGCACAGTGTAGTACATAGTATATGAGTGAGTTGCACTGAACAACTTAGAATATAAGAAACGCACAGTGTAGTACATAGTATATGAGTGAGTTGCACTGAAAAACTTAGAATATAAGAAACGCACAGTTTAGTACATAGTATATGAGTGAGTTGCACTGAAAAACTTAGAATATAAGAAACGCACAGTGTAGTACATAGTATATGAGTGAGTTGCACTGAAAAACTTAGAATATAAGAAACGCACAGTGTAGTACATAGTATATGAGTGAGTTGCACTGAAAAACTTAGAATATAAGAAACGCACAGTGTAGTACATAGTATATGAGTGAGTTGCACTGAAAAACTTAGAATATAAGAAATGCACAGTGTAGTACATAGTATATGAGTGAGTTGCACTGAAAAACTTAGAATATAAGAAACGCACAGTGTAGTACATAGTATATGAGTGAGTTGCACTGAAAAACTTAGAATATAAGAAACGCACAGTGTAGTACATAGTATAAGAGTGAGTTGCACTGAAAAACTTAGAATATAAGAAACGCACAGTGTAGTACATAGTATATGAGTGAGTTGCACTGAAAAACTTAGAATATAAGAAACGCTCAGTGTAGTACATAGTATATGAGTGAGTTGAATGAAAAACTTAGAATTTAAGAAACGGACAGTGTAGTACATAGTATATGAGTGAGTTGCACTGAAAAACTTAGAATATAAGAAACGCACAGTGTAGTACATAGTATATGAGTGAGTTGCACTGAAAAACTTAGAATATAAGAAACGCACAGTGTAGTACATAGTATATGAGTGAGTTGCACTAAAAAACTTAGAATATAAGAAACGCACAGTGTAGTACATAGTATATGAGTGAGTTGCACTGAAAAACTTAGAATATAAGAAACGCACAGTGTAGTACATAGTATATGAGTGAGTTGCACTGAAAAACTTAGAATATAAGAAACGCACAGTGTAGTACATAGTATATGAGTGAGTTGCACTGAAAAACTTAGAATATAAGAAACGCACAGTGTAGTACATAGTATATGAGTGAGTTGCACTGAAAAACTTAGAATATAAGAAACGCAGAGTGTAGTACATAGTATATGAGTGAGTTGCACTCAAAAACTTAGAATATAAGAAACGCACAGTGTAGTACATAGTATATGAGTGAGTTGCACTGAAAAACTTAGAATATAAGAAACGCTCAGTGTAGTACATAGTATATGAGTGAGTTGAATGAAAAACTTAGAATTTAAGAAACGTACAGTGTAGTACATAGTATATGAGTGAGTTGCACTGAAAAACTTAGAATTTACTGAAAAACCCGCATTACACGAAATGCACAGTGTAGTACATAGTATATGAGTGAGTTGCACTGAAAAACTTAGAATATAAGAAACGCACACTGTAGTACATAGTATATGAGTGAGTTGCACTGAAAAACTTAGAATTTACTGAAAAACACGCATTACACGAAATGCACAGTGTAGTACATAGTATATGAGTGAGTTGCACTGAAAAACTTAGAATATAAGAAACGCACAGTGTAGTACATAGTACATGAGTGAGTTGCACTGAAAAACTTAGAATATAAGAAACGCACAGTGTAGTACATAGTATATGAGTGAGTGGCACTGAAAAACTTAGAATATAAGAAACGCACAGTGTAGTACATAGTATATGAGTGAGTTGCACTAAAAAACTTAGAATATAAGAAACGCACAGTGTAGTACATAGTATATGAGTGAGTTGCACTGAAAAACTTAGAATATAAGAAACGCACAGTGTAGTACATAGTATATGAGTGAGTTGCACTAAAAAACTTAGAATATCAGAAACGCACAGTGTAGTACATAGTATATGAGTGAGTTGCACTGAAAAACTTAGAATATAAGAAACGCACAGTGTAGTACATAGTATATGAGTGAGTTGCACTGAAAAACTTAGAATATAAGAAACGCACAGTGTAGTACATAGTATATGAGTGAGTTGCACTGAAAAACTTAGAATATAAGAAACACACAGTGTAGTACATAGTATATGAGTGAGTTGCACTCAAAAACTTAGAATATAAGAAACGCACAGTGTAGTATATAGTATATGAGTGAGTTGCACTGAAAAACTTAGAATATAAGAAACGCACAGTGTAGTACATAGTATATGAGTGAGTTGCACTGAAAAACTTAGAATTTACTGAAAAACCCGCATTACACGAAATGCACAGTGTAGTACATAGTATATGAGTGAGTTGCACTGAAAAACTTAGAATATAAGAAACGCACAGTGTAGTACATAGTATATGAGTGAGTTGCACTGAAAAACTTAGAATATAAGAAACGCACAGTGTAGTACATAGTATATGATTGAGTTGCACTGAAAAACTTAGAATATAAGAAACGCACAGTGTAGTACATAGTATATGAGTGAGTTGCACTGAAAAACTTAGAATATAAGAAACGCACAGTGTAGTACATAGTATATGAGTGAGTTGCACTGAAAAACTTAGAATATAAGAAACACACAGTGTAGTACATAGTATATGAGTGAGTTGCACTGAAAAACTTAGAATTTACTGAAAAACCCGCATTACACGAAATGCACAGTGTAGTACATAGTATATGAGTGAGTTGCACTGAAAAACTTAGAATATAAGAAACGCACAGTGTAGTACATAGTATATGAGTGAGTTGCACTGAAAAACTTAGAATTTACTGAAAAACCCGCATTACACGAAATGCACAGTGTAGTACATAGTATATGAGTGAGTTGCACTGAAAAACTTAGAATATAAGAAACGCACAGTGTAGTACATAGTATATGAGTGAGTTGCACTGAAAAACTTAGAATATAAGAAACGCACAGTGTAGTACATAGTATAAGAGTGAGTTGCACTGAAAAACTTAGAATATAAGAAACGCACAGTGTAGTACATAGTATATGAGTGATTTGCACTGAAAAACTTAGAATATAAGAAACGCACAGTGTAGTACATAGTATATGAGTGAGTTGAACTGAAAAAATTAGAATTTAAGAAACGCACAGTGTAGTACAAAGTATATGAGTGAGTTGCACTGAAAAACTTAGAATATAAGAAACGCACAGTGTAGTACATAGTATATGAGTGAGTTGCACTGAAAAACTTAGAATATAAGAAACGCACAGTGTAGTACATAGTATATGAGTGAGTTGCACTGAAAAACTTAGAATATAAGAAACGCACAGTGTAGTACATAGTATATGAGTGAGTTGCACTGAAAAACTTAGAATTTACTGAAAAGCCCGCATTACACGAAATGCACAGTGTAGTACATAGTATATGAGTGAGTTGCACTGAAAAACTTAGAATATAAGAAACGCACAGTGTAGTACATAGTATATGAGTGAGTTGCACTGAAAAACTTAGAATATAAGAAACGCACAGTGTAGTATATAGTATATGAGTGAGTTGCACTGAAAAACTTAGAATATAAGAAACGCACAGTGTAGTACATAGTATATGAGTGAGTTGCACTGAAAAACTTAGAATTTACTGAAAAACCCGCATTACACGAAATGCACAGTGTAGTACATAGTATATGAGTGAGTTGCACTGAAAAACTTAGAATATAAGAAACGCACAGTGTAGTACATAGTATATGAGTGAGTTGCACTGAAAAACTTAGAATATAAGAAACGCACAGTGTAGTACATAGTATATGATTGAGTTGCACTGAAAAACTTAGAATATAAGAGACGCACAGTGTAGTACATAGTATATGAGTGAGTTGCACTGAAAAACTTAGAATATAAGAAACGCACAGTGTAGTACATAGTATATGAGTGAGTTGCACTGAAAAACTTAGAATATAAGAAACGCACAGTGTAGTACATAGTATATGAGTGAGTTGCACTGAAAAACTTAGAATTTACTGAAAAACCCGCATTACACGAAATGCACAGTGTAGTACATAGTATATGAGTGAGTTGCACTGAAAAACTTAGAATATAAGAAACGCACAGTGTAGTACATAGTATATGAGTGAGTTTCACTGAAAAACTTAGAATTTACTGAAAAACCCGCATTACACGAAATGCACAGTGTAGTACATAGTATATAAGTGAGTTGCACTGAAAAACTTAGAATATAAGAAACGCACAGTGTAGTACATAGTATATGAGTGAGTTGCACTGAAAAACTTAGAATATAAGAAACGCACAGTGTAGTACATAGTATAAGAGTGAGTTGCACTGAAAAACTTAGAATATAAGAAACGAACAGTGTAGTACATAGTATATGAGTGAGTTGCACTGAAAAACTTAGAATATAAGAAACGCACAGTGTAGTACATAGTATATGAGTGAGTTGAACTGAAAAAATTAGAATTTAAGAAACGCACAGTGTAGTACAAAGTATATGAGTGAGTTGCACTGAAAAACTTAGAATATAAGAAACGCACAGTGTAGTACATAGTATATGAGTGAGTTGCACTGAAAAACTTAGAATATAAGAAACGCACAGTGTAGTACATAGTATATGAGTGAGTTGCACTGAAAAACTTAGAATATAAGAAACGCACAGTGTAGTACATAGTATATGAGTGAGTTGCACTGAAAAACTTAGAATTTACTGAAAAACCCGCATTACCCGAAATGCACAGTGTAGTACATAGTATATGAGTGAGTTGCACTGAAAAACTTAGAATATAAGAAACGCACAGTGTAGTACATAGTATATGAGTGAGTTGCACTGAAAAACTTAGAATATAAGAAACGCACAGTGTAGTACATAGTATATGAGTGAGTTGAACTGAAAAACTTAGAATATAAGAAACGCACAGTGTAGTACATAGTATATGAGTGAGTTGCACTCAAAAACTTAGAATATAAGAAACGCACAGTGTAGTACATAGTATATGAGTGAGTTGAACTGAAAAACTTAGAATATAAGAAACGCACAGTGTAGTACATAGTATATGAGTGAGTTGCACTGAAAAACTTAGAATATAAGAAACGCACAGTGTAGTACATAGTATATGAGTGAGTTGCACTAAAAAACTTAGAATATAAGAAACGCACAGTGTAGTACATAGTATATGAGTGAGTTGCACTGAAAAACTTAGAATATAAGAAACGCACAGTGTAGTACATAGTATATGAGTGAGTTGCACTGAAAAACTTAGAATATAAGAAACGCACAGTGTAGTACATAGTATATGAGTGAGTTGCACTGAAAAACTTAGAATATAAGAAACGCACAGTGTAGTACATAGTATATGAGTGAGTTGCACTGAAAAACTTAGAATATAAGAAACGCAGAGTGTAGTACATAGTATATGAGTGAGTTGCACTCAAAAACTTAGAATATAAGAAACGCACAGTGTAGTACATAGTATATGAGTGAGTTGCACTGAAAAACTTAGAATATAAGAAACGCTCAGTGTAGTACATAGTATATGAGTGAGTTGAATGAAAAACTTAGAATTTAAGAAACGTACAGTGTAGTACATAGTATATGAGTGAGTTGCACTGAAAAACTTAGAATTTACTGAAAAACCCGCATTACACGAAATGCACAGTGTAGTACATAGTATATGAGTGAGTTGCACTGAAAAACTTAGAATATAAGAAACGCACACTGTAGTACATAGTATATGAGTGAGTTGCACTGAAAAACTTAGAATTTACTGAAAAACACGCATTACACGAAATGCACAGTGTAGTACATAGTATATGAGTGAGTTGCACTGAAAAACTTAGAATATAAGAAACGCACAGTGTAGTACATAGTACATGAGTGAGTTGCACTGAAAAACTTAGAATATAAGAAACGCACAGTGTAGTACATAGTATATGAGTGAGTGGCACTGAAAAACTTAGAATATAAGAAACGCACAGTGTAGTACATAGTATATGAGTGAGTTGCACTAAAAAACTTAGAATATAAGAAACGCACAGTGTAGTACATAGTATATGAGTGAGTTGCACTGAAAAACTTAGAATATAAGAAACGCACAGTGTAGTACATAGTATATGAGTGAGTTGCACTAAAAAACTTAGAATATCAGAAACGCACAGTGTAGTACATAGTATATGAGTGAGTTGCACTGAAAAACTTAGAATATAAGAAACGCACAGTGTAGTACATAGTATATGAGTGAGTTGCACTGAAAAACTTAGAATATAAGAAACGCACAGTGTAGTACATAGTATATGAGTGAGTTGCACTGAAAAACTTAGAATATAAGAAACACACAGTGTAGTACATAGTATATGAGTGAGTTGCACTCAAAAACTTAGAATATAAGAAACGCACAGTGTAGTATATAGTATATGAGTGAGTTGCACTGAAAAACTTAGAATATAAGAAACGCACAGTGTAGTACATAGTATATGAGTGAGTTGCACTGAAAAACTTAGAATTTACTGAAAAACCCGCATTACACGAAATGCACAGTGTAGTACATAGTATATGAGTGAGTTGCACTGAAAAACTTAGAATATAAGAAACGCACAGTGTAGTACATAGTATATGAGTGAGTTGCACTGAAAAACTTAGAATATAAGAAACGCACAGTGTAGTACATAGTATATGATTGAGTTGCACTGAAAAACTTAGAATATAAGAAACGCACAGTGTAGTACATAGTATATGAGTGAGTTGCACTGAAAAACTTAGAATATAAGAAACGCACAGTGTAGTACATAGTATATGAGTGAGTTGCACTGAAAAACTTAGAATATAAGAAACGCACAGTGTAGTAAATAGTATATGAGTGAGTTGCACTGAAAAACTTAGAATTTACTGAAAAACCCGCATTACACGAAATGCACAGTGTAGTACATAGTATATGAGTGAGTTGCACTGAAAAACTTAGAATATAAGAAACGCACAGTGTAGTACATAGTATATGAGTGAGTTGCACTGAAAAACTTAGAATTTACTGAAAAACCCGCATTACACGAAATGCACAGTGTAGTACATAGTATATGAGTGAGTTGCACTGAAAAACTTAGAATATAAGAAACGCACAGTGTAGTACATAGTATATGAGTGAGTTGCACTGAAAAACTTAGAATATAAGAAACGCACAGTGTAGTACATAGTATAAGAGTGAGTTGCACTGAAAAACTTAGAATATAAGAAACGCACAGTGTAGTACATAGTATATGAGTGATTTGCACTGAAAAACTTAGAATATAAGAAACGCACAGTGTAGTACATAGTATATGAGTGAGTTGAACTGAAAAAATTAGAATTTAAGAAACGCACAGTGTAGTACAAAGTATATGAGTGAGTTGCACTGAAAAACTTAGAATATAAGAAACGCACAGTGTAGTACATAGTATATGAGTGAGTTGCACTGAAAAACTTAGAATATAAGAAACGCACAGTGTAGTACATAGTATATGAGTGAGTTGCACTGAAAAACTTAGAATATAAGAAACGCACAGTGTAGTACATAGTATATGAGTGAGTTGCACTGAAAAACTTAGAATTTACTGAAAAGCCCGCATTACACGAAATGCACAGTGTAGTACATAGTATATGAGTGAGTTGCACTGAAAAACTTAGAATATAAGAAACGCACAGTGTAGTACATAGTATATGAGTGAGTTGCACTGAAAAACTTAGAATATAAGAAACGCACAGTGTAGTATATAGTATATGAGTGAGTTGCACTGAAAAACTTAGAATATAAGAAACGCACAGTGTAGTACATAGTATATGAGTGAGTTGCACTGAAAAACTTAGAATTTACTGAAAAACCCGCATTACACGAAATGCACAGTGTAGTACATAGTATATGAGTGAGTTGCACTGAAAAACTTAGAATATAAGAAACGCACAGTGTAGTACATAGTATATGAGTGAGTTGCACTGAAAAACTTAGAATATAAGAAACGCACAGTGTAGTACATAGTATATGATTGAGTTGCACTGAAAAACTTAGAATATAAGAGACGCACAGTGTAGTACATAGTATATGAGTGAGTTGCACTGAAAAACTTAGAATATAAGAAACGCACAGTGTAGTACATAGTATATGAGTGAGTTGCACTGAAAAACTTAGAATATAAGAAACGCACAGTGTAGTACATAGTATATGAGTGAGTTGCACTGAAAAACTTAGAATTTACTGAAAAACCCGCATTACACGAAATGCACAGTGTAGTACATAGTATATGAGTGAGTTGCACTGAAAAACTTAGAATATAAGAAACGCACAGTGTAGTACATAGTATATGAGTGAGTTTCACTGAAAAACTTAGAATTTACTGAAAAACCCGCATTACACGAAATGCACAGTGTAGTACATAGTATATAAGTGAGTTGCACTGAAAAACTTAGAATATAAGAAACGCACAGTGTAGTACATAGTATATGAGTGAGTTGCACTGAAAAACTTAGAATATAAGAAACGCACAGTGTAGTACATAGTATAAGAGTGAGTTGCACTGAAAAACTTAGAATATAAGAAACGAACAGTGTAGTACATAGTATATGAGTGAGTTGCACTGAAAAACTTAGAATATAAGAAACGCACAGTGTAGTACATAGTATATGAGTGAGTTGAACTGAAAAAATTAGAATTTAAGAAACGCACAGTGTAGTACAAAGTATATGAGTGAGTTGCACTGAAAAACTTAGAATATAAGAAACGCACAGTGTAGTACATAGTATATGAGTGAGTTGCACTGAAAAACTTAGAATATAAGAAACGCACAGTGTAGTACATAGTATATGAGTGAGTTGCACTGAAAAACTTAGAATATAAGAAACGCACAGTGTAGTACATAGTATATGAGTGAGTTGCACTGAAAAACTTAGAATTTACTGAAAAACCCGCATTACCCGAAATGCACAGTGTAGTACATAGTATATGAGTGAGTTGCACTGAAAAACTTAGAATATAAGAAACGCACAGTGTAGTACATAGTATATGAGTGAGTTGCACTGAAAAACTTAGAATATAAGAAACGCACAGTGTAGTACATAGTATATGAGTGAGTTGAACTGAAAAACTTAGAATATAAGAAACGCACAGTGTAGTACATAGTATATGAGTGAGTTGCACTCAAAAACTTAGAATATAAGAAACGCACAGTGTAGTACATAGTATATGAGTGAGTTGAACTGAAAAACTTAGAATATAAGAAACGCACAGTGTAGTACATAGTATATGAGTGAGTTGCACTGAAAAACTTAGAATATAAGAAACGCACAGTGTAGTACATAGTATATGAGTGAGTTGCACTGAAAAACTTAGAATATAAGAAACGCACAGTGTAGTACATAGTATATGAGTGAGTTGCACTGAAAAACTTAGAATATAAGAAACGCACAGTGTAGTACATAGTATATGAGTGAGTTGCACTGAAAAACTTAGAATTTACTGAAAAACCCGCATTACACGAAATGCACAGAGTAGTACATAGTATATGAGTGAGTTGCACTGAAAAACTTAGAATATAAGAAACGCACAGTGTAGTACATAGTATATGAGTGAGTTGCACTGAAAAACTTAGAATTTACTGAAAAACCCGCATTACACGAAATGCACAGTGTAGTACATAGTATATGAGTGAGTTGCACTGAAAAACTTAGAATATAAGAAACGCACAGTGTAGTACATAGTATATGAGTGAGTTGCACTGAAAAACTTAGAATATAAGAAACGCACAGTGTAGTACATAGTATAAGAGTGAGTTGCACTGAAAAACTTAGAATATAAGAAACGCACAGTGTAGTACATAGTATATGAGTGATTTGCACTGAAAAACTTAGAATATAAGAAACGCACAGTGTAGTACATAGTATATGAGTGAGTTGAACTGAAAAAATTAGAATTTAAGAAACGCACAGTGTAGTACAACGTATATGAGTGAGTTGCACTGAAAAACTTAGAATATAAGAAACGCACAGTGTAGTACATAGTATATGAGTGAGTTGCACTGAAAAACTTAGAATATAAGAAACGCACAGTGTAGTACATAGTATATGAGTGAGTTGCACTGAAAAACTTAGAATATAAGAAACGCACAGTGTAGTACATAGTATATGAGTGAGTTGCACTGAAAAACTTAGAATTTACTGAAAAGCCCGCATTACACGAAATGCACAGTGTAGTACATAGTATATGAGTGAGTTGCACTGAAAAACTTAGAATATAAGAAACGCACAGTGTAGTACATAGTATATGAGTGAGTTGCACTGAAAAACTTAGAATATAAGAAACGCACAGTGTAGTATATAGTATATGAGTGAGTTGCACTGAAAAACTTAGAATATAAGAAACGCACAGTGTAGTACATAGTATATGAGTGAGTTGCACTGAAAAACTTAGAATTTACTGAAAAACCCGCATTACACGAAATGCACAGTGTAGTACATAGTATATGAGTGAGTTGCACTGAAAAACTTAGAATATAAGAAACGCACAGTGTAGTACATAGTATATGAGTGAGTTGCACTGAAAAACTTAGAATATAAGAAACGCACAGTGTAGTACATAGTATATGATTGAGTTGCACTGAAAAACTTAGAATATAAGAGACGCACAGTGTAGTACATAGTATATGAGTGAGTTGCACTGAAAAACTTAGAATATAAGAAACGCACAGTGTAGTACATAGTATATGAGTGAGTTGCACTGAAAAACTTAGAATATAAGAAACGCACAGTGTAGTACATAGTATATGAGTGAGTTGCACTGAAAAACTTAGAATTTACTGAAAAACCCGCATTACACGAAATGCAGAGTGTAGTACATAGTATATGAGTGAGTTGCACTGAAAAACTTAGAATATAAGAATCGCACAGTGTAGTACATAGTATATGAGTGAGTTGCACTGAAAAACTTAGAATTTACTGAAAAACCCGCATTACACGAAATGCACAGTGTAGTACATAGTATATAAGTGAGTTGCACTGAAAAACTTAGAATATAAGAAACGCACAGTGTAGTACATAGTATATGAGTGAGTTGCACTGAAAAACTTAGAATATAAGAAACGCACAGTGTAGTACATAGTATAAGAGTGAGTTGCACTGAAAAACTTAGAATATAAGAAACGAACAGTGTAGTACATAGTATATGAGTGAGTTGCACTGAAAAACTTAGAATATAAGAAACGCACAGTGTAGTACATAGTATATGAGTGAGTTGAACTGAAAAAATTAGAATTTAAGAAACGCACAGTGTAGTACAAAGTATATGAGTGAGTTGCACTGAAAAACTTAGAATATAAGAAACGCACAGTGTAGTACATAGTATATGAGTGAGTTGCACTGAAAAACTTAGAATATAAGAAACGCAGAGTGTAGTACATAGTATATGAGTGAGTTGCACTGAAAAACTTAGAATATAAGAAACGCACAGTGTAGTACATAGTATATGAGTGAGTTGCACTGAAAAACTTAGAATTTACTGAAAAACCCGCATTACCCGAAATGCACAGTGTAGTACATAGTATATGAGTGAGTTGCACTGAAAAACTTAGAATATAAGAAACGCACAGTGTAGTACATAGTATATGAGTGAGTTGCACTGAAAAACTTAGAATATAAGAAACGCACAGTGTAGTACATAGTATATGAGTGAGTTGAACTGAAAAACTTAGAATATAAGAAACGCACAGTGTAGTACATAGTATATGATTGAGTTGCACTCAAAAACTTAGAATATAAGAAACGCACAGTGTAGTACATAGTATATGAGTGAGTTGAACTGAAAAACTTAGAATATAAGAAACGCACAGTGTAGTACATAGTATATGAGTGAGTTGCACTGAAAAACTTAGAATTTACTGAAAAACACGCATTACACGAAATGCACAGTGTAGTACATAGTATATGAGTGAGTTGCACTGAAAAACTTAGAATATAAGAAACGCACAGTGTAGTACATAGTATATGAGTGAGTTGCACTGAAAAACTTAGAATATAAGAAACGCACAGTGTAGTACATAGTATATGAGTGAGTTGCACTGAAAAACTTAGAATATAAGAAACGCACAGTGTAGTACATAGTATATGAGTGAGTTGCACTGAAAAACTTAGAATATAAGAAACGCACAGTGTAGTACATAGTATATGAGTGAGTTGCACTGAAAAACTTAGAATATAAGAAACGCACAGTGTAGTACATAGTATAAGAGTGAGTTGCACTGAAAAACTTAGAATATAAGAAACGAACAGTGTAGTACATAGTATATGAGTGAGTTGCACTGAAAAACTTAGAATATAAGAAACGCACAGTGTAGTACATAGTATATGAGTGAGTTGAACTGAAAAAATTAGAATTTAAGAAACGCACAGTGTAGTACAAAGTATATGAGTGAGTTGCACTGAAAAACTTAGAATATAAGAAACGCACAGTGTAGTACATAGTATATGAGTGAGTTGCACTGAAAAACTTAGAATATAAGAAACGCACAGTGTAGTACATAGTATATGAGTGAGTTGCACTGAAAAACTTAGAATATAAGAAACGCACAGTGTAGTACATAGTATATGAGTGAGTTGCACTGAAAAACTTAGAATTTACTGAAAAACCCGCATTACCCGAAATGCACAGTGTAGTACATAGTATATGAGTGAGTTGCACTGAAAAACTTAGAATATAAGAAACGCACAGTGTAGTACATAGTATATGAGTGAGTTGCACTGAAAAACTTAGAATATAAGAAACGCACAGTGTAGTACATAGTATATGAGTGAGTTGAACTGAAAAACTTAGAATATAAGAAACGCACAGTGTAGTACATAGTATATGAGTGAGTTGCACTCAAAAACTTAGAATATAAGAAACGCACAGTGTAGTACATAGTATATGAGTGAGTTGAACTGAAAAACTTAGAATATAAGAAACGCACAGTGTAGTACATAGTATATGAGTGAGTTGCACTGAAAAACTTAGAATTTACTGAAAAACACGCATTACACGAAATGCACAGTGTAGTACATAGTATATGAGTGAGTTGCACTGAAAAACTTAGAATATAAGAAACGCACAGTGTAGTACATAGTATATGAGTGAGTTGCACTGAAAAACTTAGAATATAAGAAACGCACAGTGTAGTACATAGTATATGAGTGAGTTGCACTGAAAAACTTAGAATATAAGAAACGCACAGTGTAGTACATAGTATATGAGTGAGTTGCACTGAAAAACTTAGAATATAAGAAACGCACAGTGTAGTACATAGTATATGAGTGAGTTGCACTGAAAAACTTAGTATATAAGAAACGCACAGTGTAGTACATAGTATATGAGTGAGTTGCACTGAAAAACTTAGAATATAAGAAACGCACAGTGTAGTACATAGTATATGAGTGAGTTGCACTGAAAAACTTAGAATATAAGAAACGCACAGTGTAGTACATAGTATATGAGTGAGTTGCACTGAAAAACTTAGAATTTACTGAAAAACCCGCATTACCCGAAATGCACAGTGTAGTACATAGTATATGAGTGAGTTGCACTGAAAAACTTAGAATTTACTGAAAAACCCGCATTACACGAAATGCACAGTGTAGTACATAGTATATGAGTGAGTTGCACTGAAAAACTTAGAATATAAGAAACGCACAGTGTAGTACATAGTATATGAGTGAGTTGCACTGAAAAACTTAGAATATAAGAAACGCACAGTGTAGTACATAGTATATGATTGAGTTGCACTGAAAAACTTAGAATATAAGAGACGCACAGTGTAGTACATAGTATATGAGTGAGTTGCACTGAAAAACTTAGAATATAAGAAACGCACAGTGTAGTACATAGTATATGAGTGAGTTGCACTGAAAAACTTAGAATATAAGAAACGCACAGTGTAGTACATAGTATATGAGTGAGTTGCACTGAAAAACTTAGAATTTACTGAAAAACCCGCATTACACGAAATGCAGAGTGTAGTACATAGTATATGAGTGAGTTGCACTGAAAAACTTAGAATATAAGAATCGCACAGTGTAGTACATAGTATATGAGTGAGTTGCACTGAAAAACTTAGAATTTACTGAAAAACCCGCATTACACGAAATGCACAGTGTAGTACATAGTATATAAGTGAGTTGCACTGAAAAACTTAGAATATAAGAAACGCACAGTGTAGTACATAGTATATGAGTGAGTTGCACTGAAAAACTTAGAATATAAGAAACGCACAGTGTAGTACATAGTATAAGAGTGAGTTGCACTGAAAAACTTAGAATATAAGAAACGAACAGTGTAGTACATAGTATATGAGTGAGTTGCACTGAAAAACTTAGAATATAAGAAACGCACAGTGTAGTACATAGTATATGAGTGAGTTGAACTGAAAAAATTAGAATTTAAGAAACGCACAGTGTAGTACAAAGTATATGAGTGAGTTGCACTGAAAAACTTAGAATATAAGAAACGCACAGTGTAGTACATAGTATATGAGTGAGTTGCACTGAAAAACTTAGAATATAAGAAACGCAGAGTGTAGTACATAGTATATGAGTGAGTTGCACTGAAAAACTTAGAATATAAGAAACGCACAGTGTAGTATATAGTATATGAGTGAGTTGCACTGAAAAACTTAGAATATAAGAAACGCACAGTGTAGTACATAGTATATGAGTGAGTTGCACTGAAAAACTTAGAATTTACTGAAAAACCCGCATTACACGAAATGCACAGTGTAGTACATAGTATATGAGTGAGTTGCACTGAAAAACTTAGAATATAAGAAACGCACAGTGTAGTACATAGTATATGAGTGAGTTGCACTGAAAAACTTAGAATATAAGAAACGCACAGTGTAGTACATAGTATATGATTGAGTTGCACTGAAAAACTTAGAATATAAGAGACGCACAGTGTAGTACATAGTATATGAGTGAGTTGCACTGAAAAACTTAGAATATAAGAAACGCACAGTGTAGTACATAGTATATGAGTGAGTTGCACTGAAAAACTTAGAATATAAGAAACGCACAGTGTAGTACATAGTATATGAGTGAGTTGCACTGAAAAACTTAGAATTTACTGAAAAACCCGCATTACACGAAATGCACAGTGTAGTACATAGTATATGAGTGAGTTGCACTGAAAAACTTAGAATATAAGAAACGCACAGTGTAGTACATAGTATATGAGTGAGTTTCACTGAAAAACTTAGAATTTACTGAAAAACCCGCATTACACGAAATGCACAGTGTAGTACATAGTATATAAGTGAGTTGCACTGAAAAACTTAGAATATAAGAAACGCACAGTGTAGTACATAGTATATGAGTGAGTTGCACTGAAAAACTTAGAATATAAGAAACGCACAGTGTAGTACATAGTATAAGAGTGAGTTGCACTGAAAAACTTAGAATATAAGAAACGAACAGTGTAGTACATAGTATATGAGTGAGTTGCACTGAAAAACTTAGAATATAAGAAACGCACAGTGTAGTACATAGTATATGAGTGAGTTGAACTGAAAAAATTAGAATTTAAGAAACGCACAGTGTAGTACAAAGTATATGAGTGAGTTGCACTGAAAAACTTAGAATATAAGAAACGCACAGTGTAGTACATAGTATATGAGTGAGTTGCACTGAAAAACTTAGAATATAAGAAACGCACAGTGTAGTACATAGTATATGAGTGAGTTGCACTGAAAAACTTAGAATATAAGAAACGCACAGTGTAGTACATAGTATATGAGTGAGTTGCACTGAAAAACTTAGAATTTACTGAAAAACCCGCATTACCCGAAATGCACAGTGTAGTACATAGTATATGAGTGAGTTGCACTGAAAAACTTAGAATATAAGAAACGCACAGTGTAGTACATAGTATATGAGTGAGTTGCACTGAAAAACTTAGAATATAAGAAACGCACAGTGTAGTACATAGTATATGAGTGAGTTGAACTGAAAAACTTAGAATATAAGAAACGCACAGTGTAGTACATAGTATATGAGTGAGTTGCACTCAAAAACTTAGAATATAAGAAACGCACAGTGTAGTACATAGTATATGAGTGAGTTGAACTGAAAAACTTAGAATATAAGAAACGCACAGTGTAGTACATAGTATATGAGTGAGTTGCACTGAAAAACTTAGAATATAAGAAACGCACAGTGTAGTACATAGTATATGAGTGAGTTGCACTGAAAAACTTAGAATATAAGAAACGCACAGTGTAGTACATAGTATATGAGTGAGTTGCACTGAAAAACTTAGAATATAAGAAACGCACAGTGTAGTACATAGTATATGAGTGAGTTGCACTGAAAAACTTAGAATTTACTGAAAAACCCGCATTACACGAAATGCACAGAGTAGTACATAGTATATGAGTGAGTTGCACTGAAAAACTTAGAATATAAGAAACGCACAGTGTAGTACATAGTATATGAGTGAGTTGCACTGAAAAACTTAGAATTTACTGAAAAACCCGCATTACACGAAATGCACAGTGTAGTACATAGTATATGAGTGAGTTGCACTGAAAAACTTAGAATATAAGAAACGCACAGTGTAGTACATAGTATATGAGTGAGTTGCACTGAAAAACTTAGAATATAAGAAACGCACAGTGTAGTACATAGTATAAGAGTGAGTTGCACTGAAAAACTTAGAATATAAGAAACGCACAGTGTAGTACATAGTATATGAGTGATTTGCACTGAAAAACTTAGAATATAAGAAACGCACAGTGTAGTACATAGTATATGAGTGAGTTGAACTGAAAAAATTAGAATTTAAGAAACGCACAGTGTAGTACAACGTATATGAGTGAGTTGCACTGAAAAACTTAGAATATAAGAAACGCACAGTGTAGTACATAGTATATGAGTGAGTTGCACTGAAAAACTTAGAATATAAGAAACGCACAGTGTAGTACATAGTATATGAGTGAGTTGCACTGAAAAACTTAGAATATAAGAAACGCACAGTGTAGTACATAGTATATGAGTGAGTTGCACTGAAAAACTTAGAATTTACTGAAAAGCCCGCATTACACGAAATGCACAGTGTAGTACATAGTATATGAGTGAGTTGCACTGAAAAACTTAGAATATAAGAAACGCACAGTGTAGTACATAGTATATGAGTGAGTTGCACTGAAAAACTTAGAATATAAGAAACGCACAGTGTAGTATATAGTATATGAGTGAGTTGCACTGAAAAACTTAGAATATAAGAAACGCACAGTGTAGTACATAGTATATGAGTGAGTTGCACTGAAAAACTTAGAATTTACTGAAAAACCCGCATTACACGAAATGCACAGTGTAGTACATAGTATATGAGTGAGTTGCACTGAAAAACTTAGAATATAAGAAACGCACAGTGTAGTACATAGTATATGAGTGAGTTGCACTGAAAAACTTAGAATATAAGAAACGCACAGTGTAGTACATAGTATATGATTGAGTTGCACTGAAAAACTTAGAATATAAGAGACGCACAGTGTAGTACATAGTATATGAGTGAGTTGCACTGAAAAACTTAGAATATAAGAAACGCACAGTGTAGTACATAGTATATGAGTGAGTTGCACTGAAAAACTTAGAATATAAGAAACGCACAGTGTAGTACATAGTATATGAGTGAGTTGAACTGAAAAACTTAGAATATAAGAAACGCACAGTGTAGTACATAGTATATGAGTGAGTTGCACTCAAAAACTTAGAATAAAAGAAACGCACAGTGTAGTACATAGTATATGAGTGAGTTGAACTGAAAAACTTAGAATATAAGAAACGCACAGTGTAGTACATAGTATATGAGTGAGTTGCACTGAAAAACTTAGAATTTACTGAAAAACACGCATTACACGAAATGCACAGTGTAGTACATAGTATATGAGTGAGTTGCACTGAAAAACTTAGAATATAAGAAACGCACAGTGTAGTACATAGTATATGAGTGAGTTGCACTGAAAAACTTAGAATATAAGAAACGCACAGTGTAGTACATAGTATATGAGTGAGTTGCACTGAAAAACTTAGAATATAAGAAACGCACAGTGTAGTACATAGTATATGAGTGAGTTGCACTGAAAAACTTAGAATATAAGAAACGCACAGTGTAGTACATAGTATATGAGTGAGTTGCACTGAAAAACTTAGAATATAAGAAACGCACAGTGTAGTACATAGTATAAGAGTGAGTTGCACTGAAAAACTTAGAATATAAGAAACGAACAGTGTAGTACATAGTATATGAGTGAGTTGCACTGAAAAACTTAGAATATAAGAAACGCACAGTGTAGTACATAGTATATGAGTGAGTTGAACTGAAAAAATTAGAATTTAAGAAACGCACAGTGTAGTACAAAGTATATGAGTGAGTTGCACTGAAAAACTTAGAATATAAGAAACGCACAGTGTAGTACATAGTATATGAGTGAGTTGCACTGAAAAACTTAGAATATAAGAAACGCACAGTGTAGTACATAGTATATGAGTGAGTTGCACTGAAAAACTTAGAATATAAGAAACGCACAGTGTAGTACATAGTATATGAGTGAGTTGCACTGAAAAACTTAGAATTTACTGAAAAACCCGCATTACCCGAAATGCACAGTGTAGTACATAGTATATGAGTGAGTTGCACTGAAAAACTTAGAATATAAGAAACGCACAGTGTAGTACATAGTATATGAGTGAGTTGCACTGAAAAACTTAGAATATAAGAAACGCACAGTGTAGTACATAGTATATGAGTGAGTTGAACTGAAAAACTTAGAATATAAGAAACGCACAGTGTAGTACATAGTATATGAGTGAGTTGCACTCAAAAACTTAGAATATAAGAAACGCACAGTGTAGTACATAGTATATGAGTGAGTTGAACTGAAAAACTTAGAATATAAGAAACGCACAGTGTAGTACATAGTATATGAGTGAGTTGCACTGAAAAACTTAGAATTTACTGAAAAACACGCATTACACGAAATGCACAGTGTAGTACATAGTATATGAGTGAGTTGCACTGAAAAACTTAGAATATAAGAAACGCACAGTGTAGTACATAGTATATGAGTGAGTTGCACTGAAAAACTTAGAATATAAGAAACGCACAGTGTAGTACATAGTATATGAGTGAGTTGCACTGAAAAACTTAGAATATAAGAAACGCACAGTGTAGTACATAGTATATGAGTGAGTTGCACTGAAAAACTTAGAATATAAGAAACGCACAGTGTAGTACATAGTATATGAGTGAGTTGCACTGAAAAACTTAGTATATAAGAAACGCACAGTGTAGTACATAGTATATGAGTGAGTTGCACTGAAAAACTTAGAATATAAGAAACGCACAGTGTAGTACATAGTATATGAGTGAGTTGCACTGAAAAACTTAGAATATAAGAAACGCACAGTGTAGTACATAGTATATGAGTGAGTTGCACTGAAAAACTTAGAATTTACTGAAAAACCCGCATTACCCGAAATGCACAGTGTAGTACATAGTATATGAGTGAGTTGCACTGAAAAACTTAGAATATAAGAAACGCACAGTGTAGTACATAGTATATGAGTGAGTTGCACTGAAAAACTTAGAATATAAGAAACGCACAGTGTAGTACATAGTATATGAGTGAGTTGAACTGAAAAACTTAGAATATAAGAAACGCACAGTGTAGTACATAGTATATGAGTGAGTTGCACTCAAAAACTTAGAATATAAGAAACGCACAGTGTAGTACATAGTATATGAGTGAGTTGAACTGAAAAACTTAGAATATAAGAAACGCACAGTGTAGTACATAGTATATGAGTGAGTTGCACTGAAAAACTTAGAATTTACTGAAAAACACGCATTACACGAAATGCACAGTGTAGTACATAGTATATGAGTGAGTTGCACTGAAAAACTTAGAATATAAGAAACGCACAGTGTAGTACATAGTATATGAGTGAGTTGCACTGAAAAACTTAGAATATAAGAAACGCACAGTGTAGTACATAGTATATGAGTGAGTTGCACTGAAAAACTTAGAATATAAGAAACGCACAGTGTAGTACATAGTATATGAGTGAGTTGCACTGAAAAACTTAGAATATAAGAAACGCACAGTGTAGTACATAGTATATGAGTGAGTTGCACTGAAAAACTTAGTATATAAGAAACGCACAGTGTAGTACATAGTATATGAGTGAGTTGCACTGAAAAACTTAGAATATAAGAAACGCACAGTGTAGTACATAGTATATGAGTGAGTTGCACTCAAAAACTTAGAATATAAGAAACGCACAGTGTAGTACCTAGTATATGAGTGAGTTGCACTGAAAAACTTAGAATATAAGAAACGCACAGTGTAGTACATAGTATATGAGTGAGTTGCACTGAAAAACTTAGAATATAAGAAACGCACAGTGTAGTACATAGTATATGAGTGAGTTGCACTGAAAAACTTAGAATATAAGAAACGCACAGTGTAGTACATAGTATATGAGTGAGTTGCACTGAAAAACTTAGAATATAAGAAACGCACAGTGTAGTACATAGTATATGAGTGAGTTGCACTGAAAAACTTAGAATATAAGAAACGCACAGTGTAGTACATAGTATATGAGTGAGTTGCACTGAAAAACTTAGAATATAAGAAACGCACAGTGTAGTACATAGTATATGAGTGAGTTGCACTGAAAAACTTAGAATATAAGAAACGCACAGTGTAGTACATAGTATATGAGTGAGTTGCACTCAAAAACATAGAATATAAGAAACGCACAGTGTAGTACATAGTATATGAGTGAGTTGCACTGAAAAACTTAGAATATAAGAAACGCACAGTGTAGTACATAGTATATGAGTGAGTTGCACTGAAAAACTTAGAATATAAGAAACGCACAGTGTAGTACATAGTATATGAGTGAGTTGCACTGAAAAACTTAGAATTTACTGAAAAACCCGCATTACACGAAATGCACAGTGTAGTACATAGTATATGAGTGAGTTGCACTGAAAAACTTAGAATATAAGAAACGCACAGTGTAGTACATAGTATATGAGTGAGTTGCACTGAAAAACTTAGAATATAAGAAACGCACAGTGTAGTACATAGTATATGAGTGAGTTGCACTGAAAAACTTAGAATATAAGAAACGCACAGTGTAGTACATAGTATATGAGTGAGTTGCACTGAAAAACTTAGAATTTACTGAAAAACCCGCATTACACGAAATGCACAGTGTAGTACATAGTATATGAGTGAGTTGCACTGAAAAACTTAGAATATAAGAAACGCACAGTGTAGTACATAGTATATGAGTGAGTTGCACTGAAAAACTTAGAATATAAGAAACGCACAGTGTAGTACATAGTATATGAGTGAGTTGCACTGAAAAACTTACAATATAAGAAACGCACAGTGTAGTACATAGTATATGAGTGAGTTGCACTGAAAAACTTAGAATATAAGAAACGCACAGTGTAGTACATAGTATATGAGTGAGTTGCACTGAAAAACTTAGAATATAAGAAACGCACAGTGTAGTACATAGTATATGAGTGAGTTGCACTGAAAAACTTAGAATATAAGAAACGCACAGTGTAGTACATAGTATATGAGTGAGTTGCACTGAAAAACTTAGAATTTACTGAAAAACCCGCATTACACGAAATGCACAGTGTAGTACATAGTATATGAGTGAGTTGCACTGAAAAACTTAGAATAAAAGAAACGCACAGTGTAGTACATAGTATATGAGTGAGTTGCACTGAAAAACTTAGAATATAAGAAACGCACAGTGTAGTATATAGTATATGAGTGAGTTGCACTGAAAAACTTAGAATATAAGAAACGCACAGTGTAGTACATAGTATATGAGTGAGTTGCACTGAAAAACTTAGAATTTACTGAAAAACCCGCATTACACGAAATGCACAGTGTAGTACATAGTATATGAGTGAGTTGCACTGAAAAACTTAGAATATAAGAAACGCACAGTGTAGTACATAGTATATGAGTGAGTTGCACTGAAAAACTTAGAATATAAGAAACGCACAGTGTAGTACATAGTATATGATTGAGTTGCACTGAAAAACTTAGAATATAAGAAACGCACAGTGTAGTACATAGTATATGAGTGAGTTGCACTGAAAAACTTAGAATATAAGAAACGCACAGTGTAGTACATAGTATATGAGTGAGTTGCACTGAAAAACTTAGAATATAAGAAACGCACAGTGTAGTACATAGTATATGAGTGAGTTGCACTGAAAAACTTAGAATTTACTGAAAAACCCGCATTACACGAAATGCACAGTGTAGTACATAGTATATGAGTGAGTTGCACTGAAAAACTTAGAATATAAGAAACGCACAGTGTAGTACATAGTATATGAGTGAGTTGCACTGAAAAACTTAGAATTTACTGAAAAACCCGCATTACACGAAATGCACAGTGTAGTACATAGTATATGAGTGAGTTGCACTGAAAAACTTAGAATATAAGAAACGCACAGTGTAGTACATAGTATATGAGTGAGTTGCACTGAAAAACTTAGAATATAAGAAACGCACAGTGTAGTACATAGTATAAGAGTGAGTTGCACTGAAAAACTTAGAATATAAGAAACGCACAGTGTAGTACATAGTATATGAGTGAGTTGCACTGAAAAACTTAGAATATAAGAAACGCACAGTGTAGTACATAGTATATGAGTGAGTTGAACTGAAAAAATTAGAATTTAAGAAACGCACAGTGTAGTACAAAGTATATGAGTGAGTTGCACTGAAAAACTTAGAATATAAGAAACGCACAGTGTAGTACATAGTATATGAGTGAGTTGCACTGAAAAACTTAGAATATAAGAAACGCACAGTGTAGTCCATAGTATATGAGTGAGTTGCACTGAAAAACTTAGAATATAAGAAACGCACAGTGTAGTACATAGTATATGAGTGAGTTGCACTGAAAAACTTAGAATTTACTGAAAAACCCGCATTACACGAAATGCACAGTGTAGTACATAGTATATGAGTGAGTTGCACTGAAAAACTTAGAATATAAGAAACGCACAGTGTAGTACATAGTATATGAGTGAGTTGCACTGAAAAACTTAGAATATAAGAAACGCACAGTGTAGTACATAGTATATGAGTGAGTTGAACTGAAAAACTTAGAATATAAGAAACGCACAGTGTAGTACATAGTATATGAGTGAGTTGCACTCAAAAACTTAGAATATAAGAAACGCACAGTGTAGTACATAGTATATGAGTGAGTTGAACTGAAAAACTTAGAATATAAAAAACGCACAGTGTAGTACATAGTATATGAGTGAGTTGCACTCAAAAACTTAGAATATAAGAAACGCACAGTGTAGTACATAGTATATGAGTGAGTTGCACTGAAAAACTTAGAATTTACTGAAAAACCCGCATTACACGAAATGCACAGTGTAGTACATAGTATATGAGTGAGTTGCACTGAAAAACTTAGAATATAAGAAACGCACAGTGTAGTACATAGTATATGAGTGAGTTGCACTGAAAAACTTAGAATATAAGAAACGCACAGTGTAGTACATAGTATAAGAGTGAGTTGCACTGAAAAACTTAGAATATAAGAAACGCACAGTGTAGTACATAGTATATGAGTGAGTTGCACTGAAAAACTTAGAATATAAGAAACGCACAGTGTAGTACATAGTATATGAGTGAGTTGAACTGAAAAAATTAGAATTTAAGAAACGCACAGTGTAGTACAAAGTATATGAGTGAGTTGCACTGAAAAACTTAGAATATAAGAAACGCACAGTGTAGTACATAGTATATGAGTGAGTTGCACTGAAAAACTTAGAATATAAGAAACGCACAGTGTAGTACATAGTATATGAGTGAGTTGCACTGAAAAACTTAGAATATAAGAAACGCACAGTGTAGTACATAGTATATGAGTGAGTTGCACTGAAAAACTTAGAATTTACTGAAAAACCCGCATTACACGAAATGCACAGTGTAGTACATAGTATATGAGTGAGTTGCACTGAAAAACTTAGAATATAAGAAACGCACAGTGTAGTACATAGTATATGAGTGAGTTGCACTGAAAAACTTAGAATATAAGAAACGCACAGTGTAGTATATAGTATATGAGTGAGTTGCACTGAAAAACTTAGAATATAAGAAACGCACAGTGTAGTACATAGTATATGAGTGAGTTGCACTGAAAAACTTAGAATTTACTGAAAAACCCGCATTACACGAAATGCACAGTGTAGTACATAGTATATGAGTGAGTTGCACTGAAAAACTTAGAATATAAGAAACGCACAGTGTAGTACATAGTATATGAGTGAGTTGCACTGAAAAACTTAGAATATAAGAAACGCACAGTGTAGTACATAGTATATGATTGAGTTGCACTGAAAAACTTAGAATATGAGAAACGCACAGTGTAGTACATAGTATATGAGTGAGTTGCACTGAAAAACTTAGAATATAAGAAACGCACAGTGTAGTACATAGTATATGAGTGAGTTGCACTGAAAAACTTAGAATATAAGAAACGCACAGTGTAGTACATAGTATATGAGTGAGTTGCACTGAAAAACTTAGAATTTACTGAAAAACCCGCATTACACGAAATGCACAGTGTAGTACATAGTATATGAGTGAGTTGCACTGAAAAACTTAGAATATAAGAAACGCACAGTGTAGTACATAGTATATGAGTGAGTTGCACTGAAAAACTTAGAATTTACTGAAAAACCCGCATTACACGAAATGCACAGTGTAGTACATAGTATATAAGTGAGTTGCACTGAAAAACTTAGAATATAAGAAACGCACAGTGTAGTACATAGTATATGAGTGAGTTGCACTGAAAAACTTAGAATATAAGAAACGCACAGTGTAGTACATAGTATAAGAGTGAGTTGCACTGAAAAACTTAGAATATAAGAAACGCACAGTGTAGTACATAGTATATGAGTGAGTTGCACTGAAAAACTTAGAATATAAGAAACGCACAGTGTAGTACATAGTATATGAGTGAGTTGAACTGAAAAAATTAGAATTTAAGAAACGCACAGTGTAGTACAAAGTATATGAGTGAGTTGCACTGAAAAACTTAGAATATAAGAAACGCACAGTGTAGTACATAGTATATGAGTGAGTTGCACTGAAAAACTTAGAATATAAGAAACGCACAGTGTAGTACATAGTATATGAGTGAGTTGCACTGAAAAACTTAGAATATAAGAAACGCACAGTGTAGTACATAGTATATGAGTGAGTTGCACTGAAAAACTTAGAATTTACTGAAAAACCCGCATTACACGAAATGCACAGTGTAGTACATAGTATATGAGTGAGTTGCACTGAAAAACTTAGAATATAAGAAACGCACAGTGTAGTACATAGTATATGAGTGAGTTGCACTGAAAAACTTGGAATATAAGAAACGCACAGTGTAGTACATAGTATATGAGTGAGTTGAACTGAAAAACTTAGAATATAAGAAACGCACAGTGTAGTACATAGTATATGAGTGAGTTGCACTCAAAAACTTAGAATATAAGAAACGCACAGTGTAGTACATAGTATATGAGTGAGTTGAACTGAAAAACTTAGAATATAAGAAACGCACAGTGTAGTACATAGTATATGAGTGAGTTGCACTGAAAAACTTAGAATTTACTGAAAAACACGCATTACACGAAATGCACAGTGTAGTACATAGTATATGAGTGAGTTGCACTGAAAAACTTAGAATATAAGAAACGCACAGTGTAGTACATAGTATATGAGTGAGTTGCACTGAAAAACTTAGAATATAAGAAACGCACAGTGTAGTACATAGTATATGAGTGAGTTGCACTGAAAAACTTAGAATATAAGAAACGCACAGTGTAGTACATAGTATATGAGTGAGTTGCACTGAAAAACTTAGAATATAAGAAACGCACAGTGTAGTACATAGTATATGAGTGAGTTGCACTGAAAAACTTAGTATATAAGAAACGCACAGTGTAGTACATAGTATATGAGTGAGTTGCACTGAAAAACTTAGAATATAAGAAACGCACAGTGTAGTACATAGTATAAGAGTGAGTTGCACTGAAAAACTTAGAATATAAGAAACGCACAGTGTAGTACATAGTATATGAGTGAGTTGCACTGAAAAACTTAGAATATAAGAAACGCACAGTGTAGTACATAGTATATGAGTGAGTTGAACTGAAAAAATTAGAATTTAAGAAACGCACAGTGTAGTACAATGTATATGAGTGAGTTGCACTGAAAAACTTAGAATATAAGAAACGCACATTGTAGTACATATTATATGAGTGAGTTGCACTGAAAAACTTAGAATATAAGAAACGCACAGTGTAGTACATAGTATATGAGTGAGTTGCACTGAAAAACTTAGAATATAAGAAACGCACAGTGTAGTACATAGTATATGAGTGAGTTGCACTGAAAAACTTAGAATTTACTGAAAAACCCGCATTACACGAAATGCACAGTGTAGTACATAGTATATGAGTGAGTTGCACTGAAAAACTTAGAATATAAGAAACGCACAGTGTAGTACATAGTATATGAGTGAGTTGCACTGAAAAACTTAGAATATAAGAAACGCACAGTGTAGTACATAGTATATGAGTGAGTTGAACTGAAAAACTTAGAATATAAGAAACGCACAGTGTAGTACATAGTATATGAGTGAGTTGCACTCAAAAACTTAGAATATAAGAAACGCACAGTGTAGTACATAGTATATGAGTGAGTTGAACTGAAAAACTTAGAATATAAGAAACGCACAGTGTAGTACATAGTATATGAGTGAGTTGCACTGAAAAACTTAGAATTTACTGAAAAACACGCATTACACGAAATGCACAGTGTAGTACATAGTATATGAGTGAGTTGCACTGAAAAACTTAGAATATAAGAAACGCACAGTGTAGTACATAGTATATGAGTGAGTTGCACTGAAAAACTTAGAATATAAGAAACGCACAGTGTAGTACATAGTATATGAGTGAGTTGCACTGAAAAACTTAGAATATAAGAAACGCACAGTGTAGTACATAGTATATGAGTGAGTTGCACTCAAAAACTTAGAATATAAGAAACGCACAGTGTAGTACATAGTATATGAGTGAGTTGCACTGAAAAACTTAGTATATAAGAAACGCACAGTGTAGTACATAGTATATGAGTGAGTTGCACTGAAAAACTTAGAATATAAGAAACGCACAGTGTAGTACATAGTATATGAGTGAGTTGCACTCAAAAACTTAGAATATAAGAAACGCACAGTGTAGTACATAGTATATGAGTGAGTTGAACTGAAAAACTTAGAATATAAGAAACGCACAGTGTAGTACATAGTATATGAGTGAGTTGCACTGAAAAACTTAGAATATAAGAAACGCACAGTGTAGTACATAGTATATGAGTGAGTTGCACTGAAAAACTTAGAATATAAGAAACGCACAGTGTAGTACATAGTATATGAGTGAGTTGCACTGAAAAACTTAGAATATAAGAAACGCACAGTGTAGTACATAGAATATGAGTGAGTTGCACTGAAAAACTTAGAATATAAGAAACGCACAGTGTAGTACATAGTATATGAGTGAGTTGCACTGAAAAACTTAGAATATAAGAAACGCACAGTGTAGTACATAGTATATGAGTGAGTTGCACTGAAAAACTTAGAATATAAGAAACGCACAGTGTAGTACATAGTATATGAGTGAGTTGCACTCAAAAACATAGAATATAAGAAACGCACAGTGTAGTACATAGTATATGAGTGAGTTGCACTGAAAAACTTAGAATATAAGAAACGCACAGTGTAGTACATAGTATATGAGTGAGTTGAACTGAAAAACTTAGAATATAAGAAACGCACAGTGTAGTACATAGTATATGAGTGAGTTGCACTGAAAAACTTAGAATTTACTGAAAAACCCGCATTACACGAAATGCACAGTGTAGTACATAGTATATGAGTGAGTTGCACTGAAAAACTTAGAATATAAGAAACGCACAGTGTAGTACATAGTATATGAGTGAGTTGCACTGAAAAACTTAGAATATAAGAAACGCACAGTGTAGTACATAGTATATGAGTGAGTTGCACTGAAAAACTTAGAATATAAGAAACGCACAGTGTAGTACATAGTATATGAGTGAGTTGCACTGAAAAACTTAGAATTTACTGAAAAACCCGCATTACACGAAATGCACAGTGTAGTACATAGTATATGAGTGAGTTGCACTGAAAAACTTAGAATATAAGAAACGCACAGTGTAGTACATAGTATATGAGTGAGTTGCACTGAAAAACTTAGAATATAAGAAACGCACAGTGTAGTACATAGTATATGAGTGAGTTGCACTGAAAAACTTAGAATATAAGAAACGCACAGTGTAGTACATAGTATATGAGTGAGTTGCACTGAAAAACTTAGAATATAAGAAACGCACAGTGTAGTACATAGTATATGAGTGAGTTGCACTGAAAAACTTAGAATATAAGAAACGCACAGTGTAGTACATAGTATATGAGTGAGTTGCACTGAAAAACTTAGAATATAAGAAACGCACAGTGTAGTACATAGTATATGAGTGAGTTGCACTGAAAAACTTAGAATTTACTGAAAAACCCGCATTACACGAAATGCACAGTGTAGTACATAGTATATGAGTGAGTTGCACTGAAAAACTTAGAATATAAGAAACGCACAGTGTAGTACATAGTATATGAGTGAGTTGCACTGAAAAACTTAGAATATAAGAAACGCACAGTGTAGTATATAGTATATGAGTGAGTTGCACTGAAAAACTTAGAATATAAGAAACGCACAGTGTAGTACATAGTATATGAGTGAGTTGCACTGAAAAACTTAGAATTTACTGAAAAACCCGCATTACACGAAATGCACAGTGTAGTACATAGGATATGAGTGAGTTGCACTGAAAAACTTAGAATATAAGAAACGCACAGTGTAGTACATAGTATATGAGTGAGTTGCACAGAAAAACTTAGAATATAAGAAACGCACAGTGTAGTACATAGTATATGATTGAGTTGCACTGAAAAACTTAGAATATAAGAAACGCACAGTGTAGTACATAGTATATGAGTGAGTTGCACTGAAAAACTTAGAATATAAGAAACGCACAGTGTAGTACATAGTATATGAGTGAGTTGCACTGAAAAACTTAGAATTTACTGAAAAACCCGCATTACACGAAATGCACAGTGTAGTACATAGTATATGAGTGAGTTGCACTGAAAAACTTAGAATATAAGAAACGCACACTGTAGTACATAGTATATGAGTGAGTTGCACTGAAAAACTTAGAATATAAGAAACGCACAGTGTAGTACATAGTATAAGAGTGAGTTGCACTGAAAAACTTAGAATATAAGAAACGCACAGTGTAGTACATAGTATATGAGTGAGTTGCACTGAAAAACTTAGAATATAAGAAACGCACAGTGTAGTACATAGTATATGAGTGAGTTGAACTGAAAAAATTAGAATTTAAGAAACGCACAGTGTAGTACAAAGTATATGAGTGAGTTGCACTGAAAAACTTAGAATATAAGAAACGCACAGTGTAGTACATAGTATATGAGTGAGTTGCACTGAAAAACTTAGAATATAAGAAACGCACAGTGTAGTACATAGTATATGAGTGAGTTGCACTGAAAAACTTAGAATATAAGAAACGCACAGTGTAGTACATAGTATATGAGTGAGTTGCACTGAAAAACTTAGAATTTACTGAAAAACCCGCATTACACGAAATGCACAGTGTAGTACATAGTATATGAGTGAGTTGCACTGAAAAACTTAGAATATAAGAAACGCACAGTGTAGTACATAGTATATGAGTGAGTTGCACTGAAAAACTTAGAATATAAGAAACGCACAGTGTAGTACATAGTATATGAGTGAGTTGAACTGAAAAACTTAGAATATAAGAAACGCACAGTGTAGTACATAGTATATGAGTGAGTTGCACTCAAAAACTTAGAATATAAGAAACGCACAGTGTAGTACATAGTATATGAGTGAGTTGAACTGAAAAACTTAGAATATAAGAAACGCACAGTGTAGTACATAGTATATGAGTGAGTTGCACTGAAAAACTTAGAATTTACTGAAAAACACGCATTACACGAAATGCACAGTGTAGTACATAGTATATGAGTGAGTTGCACTGAAAAACTTAGAATATAAGAAACGCACAGTGTAGTACATAGTATATGAGTGAGTTGCACTGAAAAACTTAGAATATAAGAAACGCACAGTGTAGTACATAGTATATGAGTGAGTTGCACTGAAAAACTTAGAATATAAGAAACGCACAGTGTAGTACATAGTATATGAGTGAGTTGCACTGAAAAACTTAGAATATAAGAAACGCACAGTGTAGTACATAGTATATGAGTGAGTTGCACTGAAAAACTTAGAATATAAGAAACGCACAGTGTAGTACATAGTATATGAGTGAGTTGAACTGAAAAACTTAGAATATAAGAAACGCACAGTGTAGTACATAGTATATGAGTGAGTTGCACTCAAAAACATAGAATATAAGAAACGCACAGTGTAGTACATAGTATATGAGTGAGTTGCACTGAAAAACTTAGAATATAAGAAACGCACAGTGTAGTACATAGTATATGAGTGAGTTGCACTGAAAAACTTAGAATATAAGAAACGCACAGTGTAGTACATAGTATATGAGTGAGTTGCACTGAAAAACTTAGAATTTACTGAAAAACCCGCATTACACGAAATGCACAGTGTAGTACATAGTATATGAGTGAGTTGCACTGAAAAACTTAGAATATAAGAAACGCACAGTGTAGTACATAGTATATGAGTGAGTTGCACTGAAAAACTTAGAATATAAGAAACGCACAGTGTAGTACATAGTATATGAGTGAGTTGCACTGAAAAACTTAGAATATAAGAAACGCACAGTGTAGTACATAGTATATGAGTGAGTTGCACTGAAAAACTTAGAATATAAGAAACGCACAGTGTAGTACATAGTATATGAGTGAGTTGCACTGAAAAACTTAGAATATAAGAAACGCACAGTGTAGTACATAGTATATGAGTGAGTTGCACTGAAAAACTTAGAATATAAGAAATGCACAGTGTAGTACATAGTATATGAGTGAGTTGCACTGAAAAACTTAGAATATAAGAAACGCACAGTGTAGTACATAGTATATGAGTGAGTTGCACTGAAAAACTTAGAATATAAGAAACGCACAGTGTAGTACATAGTATATGAGTGAGTTGCACTGAAAAACTTAGAATATAAGAAACGCACAGTGTAGTACATAGTATATGAGTGAGTTGCACTGAAAAACTTAGAATATAAGAAACGCTCAGTGTAGTACATAGTATATGAGTGAGTTGCACTGAAAAACTTAGAATTTAAGAAACAGACAGTGTAGTACATAGTATATGAGTGAGTTGCACTGAAAAACTTAGAATATAAGAAACGCACAGTGTAGTACATAGTATATGAGTGAGTTGCACTGAAATAATTAGAATATAAGAAACGCACAGTGTAGTACATAGTATATGAGTGAGTTGCACTGAAAAACTTAGAATATAAGAAACGCACAGTGTAGTACATAGTATATGAGTGAGTTGCACTGAAAAACTTAGAATATAAGAAACGCACAGTGTAGTACATAGTATATGAGTGAGTTGCACTGAAAAAGAATATAAGAAACGCACAGTGTAGTACATAGTATATGAGTGAGTTGCACTGAAAAACTTAGAATATAAGAAACGCACAGTGTAGTACATAGTATATGAGTGAGTTGCACTGAAAAACTTAGAATATAAGAAACGCACAGTGTAGTACATAGTATATGAGTGTGTTGCACTGAAAAACTTAGAATATAAGAAACGCTCAGTGTAGTACATAGTATATGAGTGAGTTGAATGAAAAACTTAGAATTTAAGAAACGGACAGTGTAGTACATAGTATATGAGTGAGTTGCACTGAAAAACTTAGAATTTACTGAAAAACCCGCATTACACGAAATGCACAGTGTAGTACATAGTATATGAGTGAGTTGCACTGAAAAACTTAGAATATAAGAAACGCACAGTGTAGTACATAGTATATGAGTGAGTTGCACTGAAAAACTTAGAATTTACTGAAAAACACGCATTACACGAAATGCACAGTGTAGTACATAGTATATGAGTGAGTTGCACTGAAAAACTTAGAATATAAGAAACGCACAGTGTAGTACATAGTATATGAGTGAGTTGCACTGAAAAACTTAGAATATAAGAAACGCACAGTGTAGTACATAGTATATGAGTGAGTTGCACTGAAAAACTTAGAATATAAGAAACGCACAGTGTAGTACATAGTATATGAGTGAGTTGCACTAAAAAACTTAGAATATAAGAAACGCACAGTGTAGTACATAGTATATGAGTGAGTTGCACTCAAAAACTTAGAATATAAGAAACGCACAGTGTAGTACATAGTATATGAGTGAGTTGAACTGAAAAACTTAGAATATAAGAAACGCACAGTGTAGTACATAGTATATGAGTGAGTTGCACTGAAAAACTTAGAATTTACTGAAAAACACGCATTACACGAAATGCACAGTGTAGTACATAGTATATGAGTGAGTTGCACTGAAAAACTTAGAATATAAGAAACGCACAGTGTAGTACATAGTATATGAGTGAGTTGCACTGAAAAACTTAGAATTTACTGAAAAACACGCATTAAACGAAATGCACAGTGTAGTACATAGTATATGAGTGAGTTGCACTGAAAAACTTAGAATATAAGAAACGCACAGTGTAGTACATAGTATATGAGTGAGTTGCACTGAAAAACTTAGAATATAAGAAACGCACAGTGTAGTACATAGTATATGAGTGAGTTGCACTGAAAAACTTAGAATATAAGAAACGCACAGTGTAGTACATAGTATATGAGTGAGTTGCACTAAAAAACTTAGAATATAAGAAACGCACAGTGTAGTACATAGTATATGAGTGAGTTGCACTGAAAAACTTAGAATATAAGAAACGCACAGTGTAGTACATAGTATATGAGTGAGTTGCACTGAAAAACTTAGAATATAAGAAACGCACAGTGTAGTACATAGTATATGAGTGAGTTGCACTGAAAAACTTAGAATATAAGAAACGCACAGTGTAGTACATAGTATATGAGTGAGTTGCACTGAAAAACTTAGAATATAAGAAACGCACAGTGTAGTACATAGTATATGAGTGAGTTGCACTCAAAAACATAGAATATAAGAAACGCACAGTGTAGTACATAGTATATGAGTGAGTTGCACTGAAAAACTTAGAATATAAGAAACACACAGTGTAGTACATAGTATATGAGTGAGTTGCACTGAAAAACTTAGAATATAAGAAACGCACAGTGTAGTACATAGTATATGAGTGAGTTGCACTGAAAAACTTAGAATTTACTGAAAAACCCGCATTACACGAAATGCACAGTGTAGTACATAGTATATGAGTGAGTTGCACTGAAAAACTTAGAATATAAGAAACGCACAGTGTAGTACATAGTATATGAGTGAGTTGCACTGAAAAAATTAGAATATAAGAAACGCACAGTGTAGTACATAGTATATGAGTGAGTTGCACTGAAAAACTTAGAATATAAGAAACGCACAGTGTAGTACATAGTATATGAGTGAGTTGCACTGAAAAACTTAGAATATAAGAAACGCACAGTGTAGTACATAGTATATGAGTGAGTTGCACTAAAAACTTAGAATATAAGAAACGCACAGTGTAGTACATAGTATATGAGTGAGTTGCACTGAAAAACTTAGAATATAAGAAATGCACAGTGTAGTACATAGTATATGAGTGAGTTGCACTGAAAAACTTAGAATATAAGAAACGCACAGTGTAGTACATAGTATATGAGTGAGTTGCACTGAAAAACTTAGAATATAAGAAACGCACAGTGTAGTACATAGTATATGAGTGAGTTGCACTGAAAAACTTAGAATATAAGAAACGCACAGTGTAGTACATAGTATATGAGTGAGTTGCACTGAAAAACTTAGAATATAAGAAACGCTCAGTGTAGTACATAGTATATGAGTGAGTTGCACTGAAAAACTTAGAATTTAAGAAACAGACAGTGTAGTACATAGTATATGAGTGAGTTGCACTGAAAAACTTAGAATATAAGAAACGCACAGTGTAGTACATAGTATATGAGTGAGTTGCACTGAAAAACTTAGAATTTAAGAAACGCACAGTGTAGTACATAGTATATGAGTGAGTTGCACTGAAAAAATTAGAATATAAGAAACGCACAGTGTAGTACCTAGTATATGAGTGAGTTGCACTGAAAAACTTAGAATATAAGAAACGCACAGTGTAGTACATAGTATATGAGTGAGTTGCACTGAAAAACTTAGAATATAAGAAACGCACAGTGTAGTACATAGTATATGAGTGAGTTGCACTGAAAAAGAATATAAGAAACGCACAGTGTAGTACATAGTATATGAGTGAGTTGCACTGAAAAACTTAGAATTTACTGAAAAACCCGCATTACACGAAATGCACAGTGTAGTACATAGTATATGAGTGAGTTGCACTGAAAAACTTAGAATATAAGAAACGCACAGTGTAGTACATAGTATATGAGTGAGTTGCACTGAAAAAATTAGAATATAAGAAACGCACAGTGTAGTACATAGTATATGAGTGAGTTGCACTGAAAAACTTAGAATATAAGAAACGCACAGTGTAGTACATAGTATATGAGTGAGTTGCACTGAAAAACTTAGAATATAAGAAACGCACAGTGTAGTACATAGTATATGAGTGAGTTGCACTGAAAAACTTAGAATATAAGAAACGCACAGTGTAGTACATAGTATATGAGTGAGTTGCACTGAAAAACTTAGAATATAAGAAATGCACAGTGTAGTACATAGTATATGAGTGAGTTGCACTGAAAAACTTAGAATATAAGAAACGCACAGTGTAGTACATAGTATATGAGTGAGTTGCACTGAAAAACTTAGAATATAAGAAACGCACAGTGTAGTACATAGTATATGAGTGAGTTGCACTGAAAAACTTAGAATATAAGAAACGCACAGTGTAGTACATAGTATATGAGTGAGTTGCACTGAAAAACTTAGAATATAAGAAATGCTCAGTGTAGTACATAGTATATGAGTGAGTTGCACTGAAAAACTTAGAATTTAAGAAACAGACAGTGTAGTACATAGTATATGAGTGAGTTGCACTGAAAAACTTAGAATATAAGAAACGCACAGTGTAGTACATAGTATATGAGTGAGTTGCACTGAAAAACTTAGAATTTAAGAAACGCACAGTGTAGTACATAGTATATGAGTGAGTTGCACTGAAAAAATTAGAATATAAGAAACGCACAGTGTAGTACATAGTATATGAGTGAGTTGCACTGAAAAACTTAGAATATAAGAAACGCACAGTGTAGTACATAGTATATGAGTGAGTTGCACTGAAAAACTTAGAATATAAGAAACGCACAGTGTAGTACATAGTATATGAGTGAGTTGCACTGAAAAAGAATATAAGAAACGCACAGTGTAGTACATAGTATATGAGTGAGTTGCACTGAAAAACTTAGAATATAAGAAACGCACAGTGTAGTACATAGTATATGAGTGAGTTGCACTGAAAAACTTAGAATATAAGAAACGCACAGTGTAGTACATAGTATATGAGTGTGTTGCACTGAAAAACTTAGAATATAAGAAACGCTCAGTGTAGTACATAGTATATGAGTGAGTTGAATGAAAAACTTAGAATTTAAGAAACGGACAGTGTAGTACATAGTATATGAGTGAGTTGCACTGAAAAACTTAGAATTTACTGAAAAACCCGCATTACACGAAATGCACAGTGTAGTACATAGTATATGAGTGAGTTGCACTGAAAAACTTAGAATATAAGAAACGCACAGTGTAGTACATAGTATATGAGTGAGTTGCACTGAAAAACTTAGAATTTACTGAAAAACACGCATTACACGAAATGCACAGTGTAGTACATAGTATATGAGTGAGTTGCACTGAAAAACTTAGAATATAAGAAACGCACAGTGTAGTACATAGTATATGAGTGAGTTGCACTGAAAAACTTAGAATATAAGAAACGCACAGTGTAGTACATAGTATATGAGTGATTTGCACTGAAAAACTTAGAATATAAGAAACGCACAGTGTAGTACATAGTATATGAGTGACTTGCACTAAAAAACTTAGAATATAAGAAACGCACAGTGTAGTACATAGTATATGAGTGAGTTGAACTGAAAAACTTAGAATATAAGAAACGCACAGTGTAGTACATAGTATATGAGTGAGTTGCACTGAAAAACTTAGAATTTACTGAAAAACACGCATTACACGAAATGCACAGTGTAGTACATAGTATATGAGTGAGTTGCACTGAAAAACTTAGTATATAAGAAACGCACAGTGTAGTACATAGTATATGAGTGAGTTGCACTGAAAAACTTAGAATATAAGAAACGCACAGTGTAGTACATAGTATATGAGTGAGTTGCACTCAAAAACTTAGAATATAAGAAACGCACAGTGTAGTACATAGTATATGAGTGAGTTGCACTGAAAAACTTAGAATATAAGAAACGCACAGTGTAGTACATAGTATATGAGTGAGTTGCACTGAAAAACTTAGAATATAAGAAACGCACAGTGTAGTACATAGTATATGAGTGAGTTGCACTGAAAAACTTAGAATATAAGAAACGCACAGTGTAGTACATAGTATATGAGTTAGTTGCACTGAAAAACTTAGAATATAAGAAACGCACAGTGTAGTACATAGTATATGAGTGAGTTGCACTGAAAAACTTAGAATATAAGAAACGCACAGTGTAGTACATAGTATATGAGTGAGTTGCACTGAAAAACTTAGAATATAAGAAACGCTCAGTGTAGTACATAGTATATGAGTGAGTTGCACTGAAAAACTTAGAATTTAAGAAACAGACAGTGTAGTACATAGTATATGAGTGAGTTGCACTGAAAAAATTAGAATATAAGAAACGCACAGTGTAGTACATAATATATGAGTGAGTTGCACTGAAAAACTTAGAATATAAGAAACGCACAGTGTAGTACATAGTATATGATTGAGTTGCACTGAAAAACTTAGAATATAAGAAACGCACAGTGTAGTACATAGTATATGAGTGAGTTGCACTGAAAAACTTAGAATATAAGAAACGCACAGTGTAGTACATAGTATATGAGTGAGTTGCACTGAAAAACTTAGAATATAAGAAACGCACAGTGTAGTACATAGTATATGAGTGAGTTGCACTGAAAAACTTAGAATATAAGAAACGCACAGTGTAGTACATAGTATATGAGTGAGTTGCACTGAAAAAGAATATAAGAAACGCACAGTGTAGTACATAGTATATGAGTGAGTTGCACTGAAAAACTTAGAATATAAGAAACGCACAGTGTAGTACATAGTATATGAGTGAGTTGCACTGAAAAACTTAGAATATAAGAAACGCACAGTGTAGTACATAGTATATGAGTGTGTTGCACTGAAAAACTTAGAATATAAGAAACGCTCAGTGTAGTACATAGTATATGAGTGAGTTGAATGAAAAACTTAGAATTTAAGAAACGGACAGTGTAGTACATAGTATATGAGTGAGTTGCACTGAAAAACTTAGAATTTACTGAAAAACCCGCATTACACGAAATGCACAGTGTAGTACATAGTATATGAGTGAGTTGCACTGAAAAACTTAGAATATAAGAAACGCACAGTGTAGTACATAGTATATGAGTGAGTTGCACTGAAAAACTTAGAATTTACTGAAAAACACGCATTACACGAAATGCACAGTGTAGTACATAGTATATGAGTGAGTTGCACTGAAAAACTTAGAATATAAGAAACGCACAGTGTAGTACATAGTATATGAGTGAGTTGCACTGAAAAACTTAGAATATAAGAAACGCACAGTGTAGTACATAGTATATGAGTGAGTTGCACTGAAAAACTTAGAATATAAGAAACGCACAGTGTAGTACATAGTATATGAGTGAGTTGCACTGAAAAACTTAGAATATAAGAAACGCACAGTGTAGTACATAGTATATGAGTGAGTTGCACTGAAAAACTTAGAATATAAGAAACGCACAGTGTAGTACATAGTATATGAGTGAGTTGCACTGAAAAACTTAGAATATAAGAAACGCACAGTGTAGTACATAGTATATGAGTGAGTTGCACTGAAAAACTTAGAATATAAGAAATGCACAGTGTAGTACATAGTATATGAGTGAGTTGCACTGAAAAACTTAGAATATAAGAAACGCACAGTGTAGTACATAGTATATGAGTGAGTTGCACTGAAAAACTTAGAATATAAGAAACACACAGTGTAGTACATAGTATATGAGTGAGTTGCACTCAAAAACTTAGAATATAAGAAACGCACAGTGTAGTACATAGTATATGAGTGAGTTGCACTGAAAAACTTAGAATATAAGAAACGCACAGTGTAGTACATAGTATATGAGTGAGTTGCACTGAAAAACTTAGAATTTACTGAAAAACCCGCATTACACGAAATGCACAGTGTAGTACATAGTATATGAGTGAGTTGCACTGAAAAACTTAGAATATAAGAAACGCACAGTGTAGTACATAGTATATGAGTGAGTTGCACTGAAAAACTTAGAATATAAGAAACGCACAGTGTAGTACATAGTATATGATTGAGTTGCACTGAAAAACTTAGAATATAAGAAACGCACAGTGTAGTACATAGTATATGAGTGAGTTGCACTGAAAAACTTAGAATATAAGAAACGCACAGTGTAGTACATAGTATATGAGTGAGTTGCACTGAAAAACTTAGAATATAAGAAACGCACAGTGTAGTACATAGTATATGAGTGAGTTGCACTGAAAAACTTAGAATTTACTGAAAAACCCGCATTACACGAAATGCACAGTGTAGTACATAGTATATGAGTGAGTTGCACTGAAAAACTTAGAATATAAGAAACGCACAGTGTAGTACATAGTATATGAGTGAGTTGCACTGAAAAACTTAGAATATAAGAAACGCACAGTGTAGTACATAGTATATTAGTGAGTTGCACTGAAAAACTTAGAATATAAGAAACGCACAGTGTAGTACATAGTATATGAGTGAGTTGCACTGAAAAACTTAGAATATAAGAAACGCACAGTGTAGTACATAGTATATGAGTGAGTTGCACTGAAAAACTTAGAATATAAGAAACGCTCAGTGTAGTACATAGTATATGAGTGAGTTGCACTGAAAAACTTAGAATTTAAGAAACAGACAGTGTAGTACATAGTATATGAGTGAGTTGCACTGAAAAACTTAGAATATAAGAAACGCACAGTGTAGTACATAGTATATGAGTGAGTTGCACTGAAAAACTTAGAATATAAGAAACGCACAGTGTAGTACATAGTATATGAGTGAGTTGCACTGAAAAACTTAGAATTTACTGAAAAACCCGCATTACACGAAATGCACAGTGTAGTACATAGTATATGAGTGAGTTGTACTGAAAAACTTAGAATATAAGAAACGCACAGTGTAGTACATAGTATATGAGTGAGTTGCACTGAAAAACTTAGAATTTAAGAAACGGACAGTGTAGTACATAGTATATGAGTGAGTTGCACTGAAAAACTTAGAATATAAGAAACGCACAGTGTAGTACATAGTATATGAGTGAGTTGCACTGAAAAACTTAGAATATAAGAAACGCACAGTGTAGTACATAGTATATGAGTGAGTTGCACTGAAAAACTTAGAATATAAGAAACGCACAGTGTAGTACATCGTATATGAGTGAGTTGCACTGAAAAACTTAGAATATAAGAAACGCACATTGTAGTACATCGTATATGAGTGAGTTGCACTGAAAAACATAGAATATAAGAAACGCACATTGTAGTACATAACTGAAAAACTTAGAATATAAGAAACGCACAGTGTAGTACATAGTATATGAGTGAGTTGCACTGAAAAACTTAGAATGTAAGAAACGCACAGTGTAGTACATAGTATATGAGTGAGTTGCACTGAAAAACTTAGAATATAAGAAACGCACATTGTAGTACATAGTATATGAGTGAGTTGCACTGAAAAACTTAGAATATAAGAAACGCACAGTGTAGTACATAGTATATGAGTGAGTTGCACTGAAAAACTTAGAATATAAGAAACGCACAGTGTAGTGCATAGTATATGAGTGAGTTGCACTGAAAAACTTAGAATATAAGAAACGCACAGTGTAGTACATAGTATATGAGTGAGTTGCACTGAAAAACTTAGAATATAAGAAACGCACAGTGTAGTACATAGTATATGAGTGAGTTGCACTGAAAAACTTAGAATATAAGAAACGCACAGTGTAGTACATAGTATATGAGTGAGTTGCACTGAAAAACTTAGAATATAAGAAACGCACAGTGTAGTACATAGTATATGAGTGAGTTGCACTGAAAAACTTAGAATATAAGAAACGCACAGTGTAGTACATAGTATATGAGTGAGTTGCACTGAAAAACTTAGAATATAAGAAACGCACAGTGTAGTACAGAGTATAAGAGTGAGTTGCACTGAAAAACTTAGAATATAAGAAACGCACAGTGTAGTACATAGTATATGAGTGAGTTGCACTGAAAAACTTAGAATATAAGAAACGCACAGTGTAGTACATAGTATATGAGTGAGTTGCACTGAAAAACTTAGTATATAAGAAACACACACTGTAGTACATAGTATATGAGTGAGTTGCACTGAAAAACTTAGAATATAAGAAACGCACAGTGTAGTACATAGTATATGAGTGAGTTGCACTCAAAAACTTAGAATATAAGAAACGCACAGTGTAGTACATAGTATATGAGTGAGTTGCACTGAAAAACTTAGAATATAAGAAACGCACAGTGTAGTACATAGTATATGAGTGAGTTGCACTGAAAAACTTAGAATATATGAAACGCACAGTGTAGTACATAGTATATGAGTGAGTTGCACTGAAAAACTTAGAATATAAGAAACGCACAGTGTAGTACATAGTATATGAGTGAGTTGCACTGAAAAACTTAGAATATAAGAAACGCACAGTGTAGTACATAGTATATGAGTGAGTTGCACTGAAAAACTTAGAATATAAGAAACGCACAGTGTAGTACATAGTATATGAGTGAGTTGCACTGAAAAACTTAGAATATAAGAAACGCACAGTGTAGTACATAGTATATGAGTGAGTTGCACTGAAAAACTTAGAATATAAGAAACGCACAGTGTAGTACATAGTATATGAGTGAGTTGCACTCAAAAACTTAGAATATAAGAAACGCACAGTGTGGTACATAGTATATGAGTGAGTTGCACTGAAAAACTTAGAATATAAGAAACGCACAGTGTAGTACATAGTATATGAGTGAGTTGCACTGAAAAACTTAGAATATAAGAAACGCACAGTGTAGTACATAGTATATGAGTGAGTTGCACTGAAAAACTTAGAATTTACTGAAAAACCCGCATTACACGAAATGCACAGTGTAGTACATAGTATATGAGTGAGTTGCACTGAAAAACTTAGAATATAAGAAACGCACAGTGTAGTACATAGTATATGAGTGAGTTGCACTGAAAAACTTAGAATATAAGAAACGCACAGTGTAGTACATAGTATATGAGTGAGTTGCACTGAAAAACTTAGAATATAAGAAACGCACAGTGTAGTACATAGTATATGAGTGAGTTGCACTGAAAAACTTAGAATATAAGAAACGCACAGTGTAGTACATAGTATATGAGTGAGTTGCACTGAAAAACTTAGAATATAAGAAACGCACAGTGTAGTACATAGTATATGAGTGAGTTGCACTGAAAAACTTAGAATATAAGATATGCACAGTGTAGTACATAGTATATGAGTGAGTTGCACTGAAAAACTTAGAATATAAGAAACGCACAGTGTAGTACATAGTATATGAGTGAGTTGCACTGAAAAACTTAGAATATAAGAAACGCACAGTGTAGTACATAGTATATGAGTGAGTTGCACTGAAAAACGTAGAATATAAGAAACGCACAGTGTAGTACATAGTATATGAGTGAGTTGCACTGAAAAACTTAGAATATAAGAAACGCTCAGTGTAGTACATAGTAGATGAGTGAGTTGAATGAAAAACTTAGAATTTAAGAAACGGACAGTGTAGTACATAGTATATGAGTGAGTTGCACTGAAAAACTTAGAATATAAGAAACGCACAGTGTAGTACATAGTATATGAGTGAGTTGCACTGAAAAACTTAGAATATAAGAAACGCACAGTGTAGTACATAGTATATGAGTGAGTTGCACTGAAAAACTTAGAATATAAGAAACGCACAGTGTAGTACATAGTATATGAGTGAGTTGCACTGAAAAACTTAGAATATAAGAAACGCACAGTGTAGTACATAGTATATGAGTGAGTTGCACTGAAAAACTTAGAATTTAAGAAACGCACAGTGTAGTACAAAGTATATGAGTGAGTTGCACTGAAAAACTTAGAATATAAGAAACGCACAGTGTAGTACATAGTATATGAGTGAGTTGCACTGAAAAACTTAGAATATAAGAAACGCACAGTGTAGTACATAGTATATGAGTGAGTTGCACTGAAAAACTTAGAATATAAGAAACGCACAGTGTAGTACATAGTATATGAGTGAGTTGCACTGAAAAACTTAGAATTTACTGAAAAACCCGCATTACACGAAATGCACAGTGTAGTACATAGTATATGAGTGACTTGCACTGAAAAACTTAGAATATAAGAAACGCACAGTGTAGTACATAGTATATGAGTGAGTTGCACTGAAAAACTTAGAATATAAGAAACGCACAGTGTAGTACATAGTATATGAGTGAGTTGCACTGAAAAACTTAGAATATAAGAAACGCACAGTGTAGTACATAGTATATGAGTGAGTTGAATGAAAAACTTAGAATTTAAGAAACGGACAGTGTAGTACATAGTATATGAGTGAGTTGCACTGAAAAACTTAGAATTTACTGAAAAACCCGCATTACACGAAATGCACAGTGTAGTGTATAGTATATGAGTGAGTTGCACTGAAAAACTTAGAATATAAGAAACGCACAGTGTAGTACATAGTATATGAGTGAGTTGCACTGAAAAACTTAGAATATAAGAAACGCACAGTGTAGTACATAGTATATGAGTGAGTTGCACTGAAAAACTTAGAATATAAGAAACGCACAGTGTAGTACATAGTATATGAGTGAGTTGCACTGAAAAACTTAGAATATAAGAAACGCACAGTGTAGTACATAGTATATGAGTGAGTTGCAGTGAAAAACTTAGAATTTACTGAAAAACACGCATTACACGAAATGCACAGTGTAGTACATAGTATATGAGTGAGTTGCACTGAAAAACTTAGAATATAAGAAACGCACAGTGTAGTACATAGTATATGAGTGAGTTGCACTGAAAAACTTAGAATATAAGAAACGCACAGTGTAGTACATAGTATATGAGTGAGTTGCACTGAAAAACTTAGAATATAAGAAACGCACAGTGTAGTACATAGTATATGAGTGAGTTGCACTGAAAAACTTAGAATATAAGAAACGCACAGTGTAGTACATAGTATATGAGTGAGTTGCACTGAAAAACTTAGAATTTACTGAAAAACACGCATTACACGAAATGCACAGTGTAGTACATAGTATATGAGTGAGTTGCACTGAAAAACTTAGAATATAAGAAACGCACAGTGTAGTACATAGTATATGAGTGAGTTGCACTGAAAAACTTAGAATATAAGAAACGCACAGTGTAGTACATAGTATATGAGTGAGTTGCACTGAAAAACTTAGAATATAAGAAACGCTCAGTGTAGTACATAGTATATGAGTGAGTTGCACTAAAAAACTTAGAATATAAGAAACGCACAGTGTAGTACATAGTATATGAGTGAGTTGCACTGAAAAACTTAGAATATAAGAAACACACAGTGTAGTACATAGTATATGAGTGAGTTGCACTGAAAAACTTAGAATATAAGAAACGCACAGTGTAGTACATAATATATGAGTGAGTTGCACTCAAAAACTTAGAATATAAGAAACGCACAGTGTAGTACATAGTATATGAGTGTGTTGCACTGAAAAACTTAGAATATAAGAAACGCACAGTGTAGTACATAGTATATGAGTGAGTTGCACTGAAAAACTTAGAATATAAGAAACGCACAGTGTAGTACATAGTATTATGAGTGAGTTGCACTGAAAAACTTAGAATATAAGAAACGCACAGTGTAGTACATAGTATATGAGTGAGTTGCACTGAAAAACTTAGAATATAAGAAACGCACAGTGTAGTACATAGTATATGAGTGAGTTGCACTGAAAAACTTAGAATATAAGAAACGCACAGTGTAGTACATAGTATATGAGTGAGTTGCACTGAAAAACTTAGAATTTACTGAAAAACCCGCATTACACGAAATGCACAGTGTAGTACATAGTATATGAGTGACTTGCACTGAAAAACTTAGAATATAAGAAACGCACAGTGTAGTACATAGTATATGAGTGAGTTGCACTGAAAAACTTAGAATATAAGAAACGCACAGTGTAGTACATAATATATGAGTGAGTTGCACTGAAAAACTTAGAATATAAGAAACGCACAGTGTAGTACATAGTATATGAGTGTGTTGCACTGAAAAACTTAGAATATAAGAAACGCACAGTGTAGTACATAGTATATGAGTGAGTTGCACTGAAAAACTTAGAATATAAGAAACGCACAGTGTAGTACATAGTATATGAGTGAGTTGCACTGAAAAACTTAGAATATAAGAAACGCACAGTGTAGTACATAGTATATGAGTGAGTTGCACTGAAAAACTTAGAATATAAGAAACGCACAGTGTAGTACATAGTATATGAGTGAGTTGCACTGAAAAACTTAGAATATAAGAAACGCACAGTGTAGTACATAGTATATGAGTGAGTTGCACTGAAAAACTTAGAATTTACTGAAAAACCCGCATTACACGAAATGCACAGTGTAGTACATAGTATATGAGTGACTTGCACTGAAAAACTTAGAATATAAGAAACGCACAGTGTAGTACATAGTATATGAGTGAGTTGCACTGAAAAACTTAGAATATAAGAAACGCACAGTGTAGTACATAGTATATGAGTGAGTTGCACTGAAAAACTTAGAATATAAGAAACGCACAGTGTAGTACATAGTATATGAGTGAGTTGAATGAAAAACTTAGAATTTACTGAAAAACCCGCATTACACGAAATGCACAGTGTAGTACATAGTATATGAGTGAGTTGCACTGAAAAACTTAGAATATAAGAAACGCACAGTGTAGTACATAGTATATGAGTGAGTTGAATGAAAAACTTAGAATTTACTGAAAAACCCGCATTACACGAAATGCACAGTGTAGTACATAGTATATGAGTGAGTTGCACTGAAAAACTTAGAATATAAGAAACGCACAGTGTAGTACATAGTATATGAGTGAGTTGCACTGAAAAACTTAGAATTTAAGAAACGCACAGTGTAGTACAAAGTATATGAGTGAGTTGCACTGAAAAACTTAGAATATAAGAAACGCACAGTGTAGTACATAGTATATGAGTGAGTTGCACTGAAAAACTTAGAATATAAGAAACGCACAGTGTAGTACATAGTATATGAGTGAGTTGCACTGAAAAACTTAGAATTTACTGAAAAACCCGCATTACACGAAATGCACAGTGTAGTACATAGTATATGAGTGACTTGCACTGAAAAACTTAGAATATAAGAAACGCACAGTGTAGTACATAGTATATGAGTGAGTTGCACTGAAAAACTTAGAATATAAGAAACGCACAGTGTAGTACATAGTATATGAGTGAGTTGCACTGAAAAACTTAGAATATAAGAAACGCACAGTGTAGTACATAGTATATGAGTGAGTTGAATGAAAAACTTAGAATTTAAGAAACGGACAGTGTAGTACATAGTATATGAGTGAGTTGCACTGAAAAACTTAGAATTTACTGAAAAACCCGCATTACACGAAATGCACAGTGTAGTACATAGTATATGAGTGAGTTGCACTGAAAAACTTAGAATATAAGAAACGCACAGTGTAGTACATAGTATATGAGTGAGTTGCACTGAAAAACTTAGAATATAAGAAACGCACAGTGTAGTACATAGTATATGAGTGAGTTGCACTGAAAAACTTAGAATATAAGAAACGCACAGTGTAGTACATAGTATATGAGTGAGTTGCACTGAAAAACTTAGAATATAAGAAACGCACAGTGTAGTACATAGTATATGAGTGAGTTGCACTGAAAAACTTAGAATTTACTGAAAAACACGCATTACACGAAATGCACAGTGTAGTACATAGTATATGAGTGAGTTGCACTGAAAAACTTAGAATATAAGAAACGCACAGTGTAGTACATAGTATATGAGTGAGTTGCACTGAAAAACTTAGAATATAAGAAACGCACAGTGTAGTACATAGTATATGAGTGAGTTGCACTGAAAAACTTAGAATATAAGAAACGCTCAGTGTAGTACATAGTATATGAGTGAGTTGCACTAAAAAACTTAGAATATAAGAAACGCACAGTGTAGTACATAGTATATGAGTGAGTTGCACTGAAAAACTTAGAATATAAGAAACACACAGTGTAGTACATAGTATATGAGTGAGTTGCACTGAAAAACTTAGAATATAAGAAACGCACAGTGTAGTACATAATATATGAGTGAGTTGCACTCAAAAACTTAGAATATAAGAAACGCACAGTGTAGTACATAGTATATGAGTGTGTTGCACTGAAAAACTTAGAATATAAGAAACGCACAGTGTAGTACATAGTATATGAGTGAGTTGCACTGAAAAACTTAGAATATAAGAAACGCACAGTGTAGTACATAGTATATGAGTGAGTTGCACTGAAAAACTTAGAATATAAGAAACGCACAGTGTAGTACATAGTATATGAGTGAGTTGCACTGAAAAACTTAGAATATAAGAAACGCACAGTGTAGTACATAGTATATGAGTGAGTTGCACTGAAAAACTTAGAATATAAGAAACGCACAGTGTAGTACATAGTATATGAGTGAGTTGCACTGAAAAACTTAGAATTTACTGAAAAACCCGCATTACACGAAATGCACAGTGTAGTACATAGTATATGAGTGACTTGCACTGAAAAACTTAGAATATAAGAAACGCACAGTGTAGTACATAGTATATGAGTGAGTTGCACTGAAAAACTTAGAATATAAGAAACGCACAGTGTAGTACATAGTATATGAGTGAGTTGCACTGAAAAACTTAGAATATAAGAAACGCACAGTGTAGTACATAGTATATGAGTGAGTTGAATGAAAAACTTAGAATTTAAGAAACGGACAGTGTAGTACATAGTATATGAGTGAGTTGCACTGAAAAACTTAGAATTTACTGAAAAACCCGCATTACACGAAATGCACAGTGTAGTACATAGTATATGAGTGAGTTGCACTGAAAAACTTAGAATATAAGAAACGCACAGTGTAGTACATAGTATATGAGTGAGTTGCACTGAAAAACTTAGAATATAAGAAACGCACAGTGTAGTACATAGTATATGAGTGAGTTGCACTGAAAAACTTAGAATATAAGAAACGCACAGTGTAGTACATAGTATATGAGTGAGTTGCACTGAAAAACTTAGAATATAAGAAACGCACAGTGTAGTACATAGTATATGAGTGAGTTGCACTGAAAAACTTAGAATTTACTGAAAAACACGCATTACACGAAATGCACAGTGTAGTACATAGTATATGAGTGAGTTGCACTGAAAAACTTAGAATATAAGAAACGCACAGTGTAGTACATAGTATATGAGTGAGTTGCACTGAAAAACTTAGAATATAAGAAACGCACAGTGTAGTACATAGTATATGAGTGAGTTGCACTGAAAAACTTAGAATATAAGAAACGCTCAGTGTAGTACATAGTATATGAGTGAGTTGCACTAAAAAACTTAGAATATAAGAAACGCACAGTGTAGTACATAGTATATGAGTGAGTTGCTCTGAAAAACTTAGAATATAAGAAACGCACAGTGTAGTACATAGTATATGAGTGAGTTGCACTGAAAAACTTAGAATATAAGAAACGCACAGTGTAGTACATAGTATATGAGTGAGTTGCACTGAAAAACTTAGAATTTACTGAAAAACCCGCATTACACGAAATGCACAGTGTAGTACATAGTATATGAGTGAGTTGCACTGAAAAACTTAGAATATAAGAAACGCACAGTGTAGTACATAGTATATGAGTGAATTGCACTGAAAAACTTAGAATATAAGAAACGCACAGTGTAGTACATAGTATATGAGTGAGTTGCACTGAAAAACTTAGAATATAAGAAACGCACAGTGTAGTACATAGTATATGAGTGAGTTGCACTGAAAAACTTAGAATTTACTGAAAAACACGCATTACACGAAATGCACAGTGTAGTACATAGTATATGAGTGAGTTGCACTGAAAAACTTAGAATATAAGAAACGCACAGTGTAGTACATAGTATATGAGTGAGTTGCACTGAAAAACTTAGAATATAAGAAACGCACAGTGTAGTACATAGTATATGAGTGAGTTGCACTGAAAAACTTAGAATATAAGAAACGCTCAGTGTAGTACATAGTATATGAGTGAGTTGCACTAAAAAACTTAGAATATAAGAAACGCACAGTGTAGTACATAGTATATGAGTGAGTTGCACTGAAAAACTTAGAATATAAGAAACGCACAGTGTAGTACATAGTATATGAGTGAGTTGCACTGAAAAACTTAGAATATAAGAAACGCACAGTGTAGTACATAATATATGAGTGAGTTGCACTAAAAAACTTAGAATATAAGAAACGCACAGTGTAGTACATAGTATATGAGTGTGTTGCACTGAAAAACTTAGAATATAAGAAACGCACAGTGTAGTACATAGTATATGAGTGAGTTGCACTGAAAAACTTAGAATATAAGAAACGCACAGTGTAGTACATAGTATATGAGTGAGTTGCACTGAAAAACTTAGAATATAAGAAACGCACAGTGTATTACATAGTATATGAGTGAGTTGCACTGAAAAACTTAGAATATAAGAAACGCACAGTGTAGTACATAGTATATGAGTGAGTTGCACTGAAAAACTTAGAATATAAGAAACGCACAGTGTAGTACATAGTATATGAGTGAGTTGCACTGAAAAACTTAGAATATAAGAAACGCACAGTGTAGTACATAGTATATGAGTGAGTTGCACTCAAAAACTTAGAATATAAGAAACGCACAGTGTAGTACATAGTATATGAGTGAGTTGCACTGAAAAACTTAGAATATAAGAAACGCACAGTGTAGTACATAGTATATGAGTGAGTTGCACTGAAAAACTTAGAATATAAGAAACGCACAGTGTAGTACATAGTATATGAGTGAGTTGCACTCAAAAACTTAGAATTTACTGAAAAACCCGCATTACACGAAATGCACAGTGTAGTACATAGTATATGAGTGAGTTGCACTGAAAAACTTAGAATATAAGAAACGCACAGTGTAGTACATAGTATATGAGTGAGTTGCACTGAAAAACTTAGAATATAAGAAACGCACAGTGTAGTACATAGTATATGAGTGAGTTGCACTGAAAAACTTAGAATATAAGAAACGCACAGTGTAGTACATAGTATATGAGTGAGTTGCACTGAAAAACTTAGAATATAAGAAACGCACAGTGTAGTACATAGTATATGAGTGAGTTGCACTGAAAAACTTAGAATATAAGAAACGCACAGTGTAGTACATAGTATATGAGTGAGTTGCACTGAAAAACTTAGAATATAAGAAACGCACAGTGTAGTACATAGTATATGAGTGAGTTGCACTGAAAAACTTAGAATATAAGAAACGCACAGTGTAGTAGTTGAACTGAAAAACTTAGAATATAAGAAACGCACAGTGTAGTACATAGTATATGAGTGAGTTGCACTGAAAAACTTAGAATATAAGAAACGCACAGTGTAGTACATAGTATATGAGTGAGTTGCACTCAAAAACTTAGAATATAAGAAACGCACAGTGTAGTACATAGTATATGAGTGAGTTGCACTGAAAAACTTAGAATATAAGAAACGCACAGTGTAGTACATAATATATGAGTGAGTTGCACTCAAAAACTTAGAATATAAGAAACGCACAGTGTAGTACATAGTATATGAGTGAGTTGCACTGAAAAACTTAGAATATAAGAAACGCACAGTGTAGTACATAGTATATGAGTGAGTTGAACTGAAAAATTTAGAATATAAGAAACGCACAGTGTAGTACAGAGTATATGAGTGAGTTGCACTCAAAAACTTAGAATATAAGAAACGCACAGTGTAGTAGTTGAACTGAAAAACTTAGAATATAAGAAACGCACAGTGTAGTACATAGTATATGAGTGAGTTGCACTGAAAAACTTAGAATTTACTGAAAAACACGCATTACACGAAATGCACAGTGTAGTACATAGTATATGAGTGAGTTGCACTGAAAAACTTAGAATATAAGAAACGCACAGTGTAGTACATAGTATATGAGTGAGTTGCACTGAAAAACTTAGAATATAAGAAACGCACAGTGTAGTACATAGTATATGAGTGAGTTGCACTGAAAAACTTAGAATATAAGAAACGCACAGTGTAGTACATAGTATATGAGTGAGTTGCACTAAAAAACTTAGAATATAAGAAACACACAGTGTAGTACATAGTATATGAGTGAGTTGCACTGAAAAACTTAGAATATAAGAAACGCACAGTGTAGTACATAGTATATGAGTGAGTTGCACTGAAAAACTTAGAATATAAGAAACGCACAGTGTAGTACATAGTATATGAGTGAGTTGCACTGAAAAACTTAGAATATAAGAAACGCACAGTGTAGTACATAGTATATGAGTGAGTTGCACTCAAAAACTTAGAATATAAGAAACGCACAGTGTAGTAGTTGAACTGAAAAACTTAGAATATAAGAAACGCACAGTGTAGTACATAGTATATGAGTGAGTTGCACTGAAAAACTTAGAATATAAGAAACGCACAGTGTAGTACATAGTATATGAGTGAGTTGCACTGAAAAACTTAGAATATAAGAAACGCACAGTGTAGTACATAGTATATGAGTGAGTTGCACTAAAAACTTAGAATATAAGAAACGCACAGTGTAGTACATAGTATATGAGTGAGTTGCACTGAAAAACTTAGAATATAAGAAACGCACAGTGTAGTACATAGTATATGAGTGAGTTGCACTGAAAAACTTAGAATATAAGAAACGCACAGTGTAGTACATAATATATGAGTGAGTTGCACTCAAAAACTTAGAATATAAGAAACGCACAGTGTAGTACATAGTATATGAGTGTGTTGCACTGAAAAACTTAGAATATAAGAAACGCACAGTGTAGTACATAGTATATGAGTGAGTTGCACTGAAAAACTTAGAATATAAGAAACGCACAGTGTAGTACATAGTATATGAGTGAGTTGCACTGAAAAACTTAGAATATAAGAAACGCACAGTGTAGTACATAGTATATGAGTGAGTTGCACTGAAAAACTTAGAATATAAGAAACGCACAGTGTAGTACATAGTATATGAGTGAGTTGCACTGAAAAACTTAGAATATAAGAAACGCACAGTGTAGTACATAGTATATGAGTGAGTTGCACTGAAAAACTTAGAATATAAGAAACGCACAGTGTAGTACATAGTATATGAGTGAGTTGCACTGAAAAACTTAGAATATAAGAAACGCACAGTGTAGTACATAGTATATGAGTGAGTTGCACTGAAAAACTTAGAATATAAGAAACGCACAGTGTAGTACATAGTATATGAGTGAGTTGCACTCAAAAACTTAGAATATAAGAAACGCACAGTGTAGTACATAGTATATGAGTGAGTTGCACTGAAAAACTTAGAATATAAGAAACGCACAGTGTAGTACATAGTATATGAGTGAGTTGCACTCAAAAACTTAGAATATAAGAAACGCACAGTGTAGTACATAGTATATGAGTGAGTTGCACTCAAAAACTTAGAATATAAGAAACGCACAGTGTAGTAGTTGAACTGAAAAACTTAGAATATAAGAAACGCACAGTGTAGTACATAGTATATGAGTGAGTTGCACTGAAAAACTTAGAATTTACTGAAAAACACGCATTACACGAAATGCACAGTGTAGTACATAGTATATGAGTGAGTTGCACTGAAAAACTTAGAATATAAGAAACGCACAGTGTAGTACATAGTATATGAGTGAGTTGCACTGAAAAACTTAGAATATAAGAAACGCACAGTGTAGTACATAGTATATGAGTGAGTTGCACTGAAAAACTTAGAATATAAGAAACGCACAGTGTAGTACATAGTATATGAGTGAGTTGCACTAAAAAACTTAGAATATAAGAAACGCACAGTGTAGTACATAGTATATGAGTGAGTTGCACTGAAAAACTTAGAATATAAGAAACACACAGTGTAGTACATAGTATATGAGTGAGTTGCACTGAAAAACTTAGAATATAAGAAACGCACAGTGTAGTACATAATATATGAGTGAGTTGCACTCAAAAACTTAGAATATAAGAAACGCACAGTGTAGTACATAGTATATGTGTGTGTTGCACTGAAAAACTTAGAATATAAGAAACGCACAGTGTAGTACATAGTATATGAGTGAGTTGCACTGAAAAACTTAGAATATAAGAAACGCACAGTGTAGTACATAGTATATGAGTGAGTTGCACTGAAAAACTTAGAATATAAGAAACGCACAGTGTAGTACATAGTATATGAGTGAGTTGCACTGAAAAACTTAGAATATAAGAAACGCACAGTGTAGTACATAGTATATGAGTGAGTTGCACTGAAAAACTTAGAATATAAGAAACGCACAGTGTAGTACATAGTATATGAGTGAGTTGCACTGAAAAACTTAGAATATAAGAAACGCACAGTGTAGTACATAGTATATGAGTGAGTTGCACTGAAAAACTTAGAATATAAGAAACGCACAGTGTAGTACATAGCATATGAGTGAGTTGCACTGAAAAACTTAGAATATAAGAAACGCACAGTGTAGTACATAGTATATGAGTGAGTTGCACTGAAAAACTTAGAATATAAGAAACGCACAGTGTAGTACATAGTATATGAGTGAGTTGCACTGAAAAACTTAGAATATAAGAAACGCACAGTGTAGTACATAGTATATGAGTGAGTTGCACTGAAAAACTTAGAATATAAGAAACGCACAGTGTAGTACATAGTATATGAGTGAGTTGCACTCAAAAACTTAGAATTTACTGAAAAACCCGCATTACACGAAATGCACAGTGTAGTACATAGTATATGAGTGAGTTGCACTGAAAAACTTAGAATATAAGAAACGCACAGTGTAGTACATAGTATATGAGTGAGTTGCACTGAAAAACTTAGAATATAAGAAACGCACAGTGTAGTACATAGTATATGAGTGAGTTGCACTGAAAAACTTAGAATATAAGAAACGCACAGTGTAGTACATAGTATATGAGTGAGTTGCACTGAAAATCTTAGAATATAAGAAACGCACAGTGTAGTACATAGTATATGAGTGAGTTGCACTGAAAAACTTAGAATATAATAAACGCACAGTGTAGTACATAGTATATGAGTGAGTTGCACTGAAAAACTTAGAATATAAGAAACGCTCAGTGTAGTACATAGTATATGAGTGAGTTGAATGAAAAACTTAGAATTTAAGAAACGGACAGTGTAGTACATAGTATATGAGTGAGTTGCACTGAAAAACTTAGAATTTACTGAAAAACCCGCATTACACGAAATGCACAGTGTAGTACATAGTATATGAGTGAGTTGCACTGAAAAACTTAGAATATAAGAAACGCACAGTGTAGTACATAGTATATGAGTGAGTTGCACTGAAAAACTTAGAATATAAGAAACGCACAGTGTAGTACATAGTATATGAGTGAGTTGAACTGAAAAACTTAGAATATAAGAAACGCACAGTGTAGTACATTGTATATGAGTGAGTTGCACTCAAAAACTTAGAATATAAGAAACGCACAGTGTAGTACATAGTATATGAGTGAGTTGAACTGAAAAACTTAGAATATAAGAAACGCACAGTGTATTACATAGTATATGAGTGAGTTGCACTGAAAAACTTAGAATTTACTGAAAAACACGCATTACACGAAATGCACAGTGTAGTACATAGTATATGAGTGAGTTGCACTGAAAAACTTAGAATATAAGAAACGCACAGTGTAGTACATAGTATATGAGTGAGTTGCACTGAAAAACTTAGAATATAAGAAACGCACAGTGTAGTACATAGTATATGAGTGAGTTGCACTGAAAAACTTAGAATATAAGAAACGCACAGTGTAGTACATAGTATATGAGTGAGTTGCACTGAAAAACTTAGAATATAAGAAACGCACAGTGTAGTACATAGTATATGAGTGAGTTGCACTGAAAAACTTAGAATATAAGAAACGCACAGTGTAGTACATAGTATATGAGTGAGTTGCACTGAAAAACTTAGAATATAAGAAACGCACAGTGTAGTACATAGTATATGAGTGAGTTGCACTCAAAAACTTAGAATATAAGAAACGCACAGTGTAGTAGTTGAACTGAAAAACTTAGAATATAAGAAACGCACAGTGTAGTACATAGTATATGAGTGAGTTGCACTGAAAAACTTAGAATATAAGAAACGCACAGTGTAGTACATAGTATATGAGTGAGTTGCACTGAAAAACTTAGAATATAAGAAACGCACAGTGTAGTACATAGTATATGAGTGAGTTGCACTAAAAACTTAGAATATAAGAAACGCACAGTGTAGTACATAGTATATGAGTGAGTTGCACTGAAAAACTTAGAATATAAGAAACGCACAGTGTAGTACATAGTATATGAGTGAGTTGCACTGAAAAACTTAGAATATAAGAAACGCACAGTGTAGTACATAATATATGAGTGAGTTGCACTCAAAAACTTAGAATATAAGAAACGCACAGTGTAGTACATAGTATATGAGTGTGTTGCACTGAAAAACTTAGAATATAAGAAACGCACAGTGTAGTACATAGTATATGAGTGAGTTGCACTGAAAAACTTAGAATATAAGAAACGCACAGTGTAGTACATAGTATATGAGTGAGTTGCACTGAAAAACTTAGAATATAAGAAACGCACAGTGTAGTACATAGTATATGAGTGAGTTGCACTGAAAAACTTAGAATATAAGAAACGCACAGTGTAGTACATAGTATATGAGTGAGTTGCACTGAAAAACTTAGAATATAAGAAACGCACAGTGTAGTACATAGTATATGAGTGAGTTGCACTGAAAAACTTAGAATATAAGAAACGCACAGTGTAGTACATAGTATATGAGTGAGTTGCACTGAAAAACTTAGAATATAAGAAACGCACAGTGTAGTACATAGTATATGAGTGAGTTGCACTGAAAAACTTAGAATATAAGAAACGCACAGTGTAGTACATAGTATATGAGTGAGTTGCACTCAAAAACTTAGAATATAAGAAACGCACAGTGTAGTACATAGTATATGAGTGAGTTGCACTGAAAAACTTAGAATATAAGAAACGCACAGTGTAGTACATAGTATATGAGTGAGTTGCACTCAAAAACTTAGAATATAAGAAACGCACAGTGTAGTACATAGTATATGAGTGAGTTGCACTCAAAAACTTAGAATATAAGAAACGCACAGTGTAGTAGTTGAACTGAAAAACTTAGAATATAAGAAACGCACAGTGTAGTACATAGTATATGAGTGAGTTGCACTGAAAAACTTAGAATTTACTGAAAAACACGCATTACACGAAATGCACAGTGTAGTACATAGTATATGAGTGAGTTGCACTGAAAAACTTAGAATATAAGAAACGCACAGTGTAGTACATAGTATATGAGTGAGTTGCACTGAAAAACTTAGAATATAAGAAACGCACAGTGTAGTACATAGTATATGAGTGAGTTGCACTGAAAAACTTAGAATATAAGAAACGCACAGTGTAGTACATAGTATATGAGTGAGTTGCACTAAAAAACTTAGAATATAAGAAACGCACAGTGTAGTACATAGTATATGAGTGAGTTGCACTGAAAAACTTAGAATATAAGAAACACACAGTGTAGTACATAGTATATGAGTGAGTTGCACTGAAAAACTTAGAATATAAGAAACGCACAGTGTAGTACATAATATATGAGTGAGTTGCACTCAAAAACTTAGAATATAAGAAACGCACAGTGTAGTACATAGTATATGTGTGTGTTGCACTGAAAAACTTAGAATATAAGAAACGCACAGTGTAGTACATAGTATATGAGTGAGTTGCACTGAAAAACTTAGAATATAAGAAACGCACAGTGTAGTACATAGTATATGAGTGAGTTGCACTGAAAAACTTAGAATATAAGAAACGCACAGTGTAGTACATAGTATATGAGTGAGTTGCACTGAAAAACTTAGAATATAAGAAACGCACAGTGTAGTACATAGTATATGAGTGAGTTGCACTGAAAAACTTAGAATATAAGAAACGCACAGTGTAGTACATAGTATATGAGTGAGTTGCACTGAAAAACTTAGAATATAAGAAACGCACAGTGTAGTACATAGTATATGAGTGAGTTGCACTGAAAAACTTAGAATATAAGAAACGCACAGTGTAGTACATAGCATATGAGTGAGTTGCACTGAAAAACTTAGAATATAAGAAACGCACAGTGTAGTACATAGTATATGAGTGAGTTGCACTGAAAAACTTAGAATATAAGAAACGCACAGTGTAGTACATAGTATATGAGTGAGTTGCACTGAAAAACTTAGAATATAAGAAACGCACAGTGTAGTACATAGTATATGAGTGAGTTGCACTGAAAAACTTAGAATATAAGAAACGCACAGTGTAGTACATAGTATATGAGTGAGTTGCACTCAAAAACTTAGAATTTACTGAAAAACCCGCATTACACGAAATGCACAGTGTAGTACATAGTATATGAGTGAGTTGCACTGAAAAACTTAGAATATAAGAAACGCACAGTGTAGTACATAGTATATGAGTGAGTTGCACTGAAAAACTTAGAATATAAGAAACGCACAGTGTAGTACATAGTATATGAGTGAGTTGCACTGAAAAACTTAGAATATAAGAAACGCACAGTGTAGTACATAGTATATGAGTGAGTTGCACTGAAAATCTTAGAATATAAGAAACGCACAGTGTAGTACATAGTATATGAGTGAGTTGCACTGAAAAACTTAGAATATAATAAACGCACAGTGTAGTACATAGTATATGAGTGAGTTGCACTGAAAAACTTAGAATATAAGAAACGCTCAGTGTAGTACATAGTATATGAGTGAGTTGAATGAAAAACTTAGAATTTAAGAAACGGACAGTGTAGTACATAGTATATGAGTGAGTTGCACTGAAAAACTTAGAATTTACTGAAAAACCCGCATTACACGAAATGCACAGTGTAGTACATAGTATATGAGTGAGTTGCACTGAAAAACTTAGAATATAAGAAACGCACAGTGTAGTACATAGTATATGAGTGAGTTGCACTGAAAAACTTAGAATATAAGAAACGCACAGTGTAGTACATAGTATATGAGTGAGTTGAACTGAAAAACTTAGAATATAAGAAACGCACAGTGTAGTACATAGTATATGAGTGAGTTGCACTCAAAAACTTAGAATATAAGAAACGCACAGTGTAGTACATAGTATATGAGTGAGTTGAACTGAAAAACTTAGAATATAAGAAACGCACAGTGTATTACATAGTATATGAGTGAGTTGCACTGAAAAACTTAGAATTTACTGAAAAACACGCATTACACGAAATGCACAGTGTAGTACATAGTATATGAGTGAGTTGCACTGAAAAACTTAGAATATAAGAAACGCACAGTGTAGTACATAGTATATGAGTGAGTTGCACTGAAAAACTTAGAATATAAGAAACGCACAGTGTAGTACATAGTATATGAGTGAGTTGCACTGAAAAACTTAGAATATAAGAAACGCACAGTGTAGTACATAGTATATGAGTGAGTTGCACTGAAAAACTTAGAATATAAGAAACGCACAGTGTAGTACATAGTATATGAGTGAGTTGCACTGAAAAACTTAGAATATAAGAAACGCACAGTGTAGTACATAGTATATGAGTGAGTTGCACTGAAAAACTTAGAATATAAGAAACGCACAGTGTAGTACATAGTATATGAGTGAGTTGCACTCAAAAACTTAGAATTTACTGAAAAACCCGCATTACACGAAATGCACAGTGTAGTACATAGTATATGAGTGAGTTGCACTGAAAAACTTAGAATATAAGAAACGCACAGTGTAGTACATAGTATATGAGTGAGTTGCACTCAAAAACTTAGAATATAAGAAACGCACAGTGTAGTACATAGTATATGAGTGAGTTGCACTCAAAAACTTAGAATATAAGAAACGCACAGTGTAGTAGTTGAACTGAAAAACTTAGAATATAAGAAACGCACAGTGTAGTACATAGTATATGAGTGAGTTGCACTGAAAAACTTAGAATTTACTGAAAAACACGCATTACACGAAATGCACAGTGTAGTACATAGTATATGAGTGAGTTGCACTGAAAAACTTAGAATATAAGAAACGCACAGTGTAGTACATAGTATATGAGTGAGTTGCACTGAAAAACTTAGAATATAAGAAACGCACAGTGTAGTACATAGTATATGAGTGAGTTGCACTGAAAAACTTAGAATATAAGAAACGCTCAGTGTAGTACATAGTATATGAGTGAGTTGCACTAAAAAACTTAGAATATAAGAAACGCACAGTGTAGTACATAGTATATGAGTGAGTTGCACTGAAAAACTTAGAATATAAGAAACACACAGTGTAGTACATAGTATATGAGTGAGTTGCACTGAAAAACTTAGAATATAAGAAACGCACAGTGTAGTACATAATATATGAGTGAGTTGCACTCAAAAACTTAGAATATAAGAAACGCACAGTGTAGTACATAGTATATGAGTGTGTTGCACTGAAAAACTTAGAATATAAGAAACGCACAGTGTAGTACATAGTATATGAGTGAGTTGCACTGAAAAACTTAGAATATAAGAAACGCACAGTGTAGTACATAGTATATGAGTGAGTTGCACTGAAAAACTTAGAATATAAGAAACGCACAGTGTAGTACATAGTATATGAGTGAGTTGCACTGAAAAACTTAGAATATAAGAAACGCACAGTGTATTACATAGTATATGAGTGAGTTGCACTGAAAAACTTAGAATATAAGAAACGCACAGTGTAGTACATAGTATATGAGTGAGTTGCACTGAAAAACTTAGAATATAAGAAACGCACAGTGTAGTACATAGTATATGAGTGAGTTGCACTGAAAAACTTAGAATATAAGAAACGCACAGTGTAGTACATAGTATATGAGTGAGTTGCACTCAAAAACTTAGAATATAAGAAACGCACAGTGTAGTACATAGTATATGAGTGAGTTGCACTGAAAAACTTAGAATATAAGAAACGCACAGTGTAGTACATAGTATGTGAGTGAGTTGCACTGAAAAACTTAGAATATAAGAAACGCACAGTGTAGTACATAGTATATGAGTGAGTTGCACTCAAAAACTTAGAATTTACTGAAAAACCCGCATTACACGAAATGCACAGTGTAGTACATAGTATATGAGTGAGTTGCACTGAAAAACTTAGAATATAAGAAACGCACAGTGTAGTACATAGTATATGAGTGAGTTGCACTGAAAAACTTAGAATATAAGAAACGCACAGTGTAGTACATAGTATATGAGTGAGTTGAACTGAAAAACTTAGAATATAAGAAACGCACAGTGTAGTACATAGTATATGAGTGAGTTGCACTCAAAAACTTAGAATATAAGAAACGCACAGTGTAGTACATAGTATATGAGTGAGTTGAACTGAAAAACTTAGAATATAAGAAACGCACAGTGTATTACATAGTATATGAGTGAGTTGCACTGAAAAACTTAGAATTTACTGAAAAACACGCATTACACGAAATGCACAGTGTAGTACATAGTATATGAGTGAGTTGCACTGAAAAACTTAGAATATAAGAAACGCACAGTGTAGTACATAGTATATGAGTGAGTTGCACTGAAAAACTTAGAATATAAGAAACGCACAGTGTAGTACATAGTATATGAGTGAGTTGCACTGAAAAACTTAGAATATAAGAAACGCACAGTGTAGTACATAGTATATGAGTGAGTTGCACTGAAAAACTTAGAATATAAGAAACGCACAGTGTAGTACATAGTATATGAGTGAGTTGCACTGAAAAACTTAGAATATAAGAAACGCACAGTGTAGTACATAGTATATGAGTGAGTTGCACTGAAAAACTTAGAATATAAGAAACGCACAGTGTAGTACATAGTATATGAGTGAGTTGCACTCAAAAACTTAGAATTTACTGAAAAACCCGCATTACACGAAATGCACAGTGTAGTACATAGTATATGAGTGAGTTGCACTGAAAAACTTAGAATATAAGAAACGCACAGTGTAGTACATAGTATATGAGTGAGTTGCACTCAAAAACTTAGAATATAAGAAACGCACAGTGTAGTACATAGTATATGAGTGAGTTGCACTCAAAAACTTAGAATATAAGAAACGCACAGTGTAGTAGTTGAACTGAAAAACTTAGAATATAAGAAACGCACAGTGTAGTACATAGTATATGAGTGAGTTGCACTGAAAAACTTAGAATTTACTGAAAAACACGCATTACACGAAATGCACAGTGTAGTACATAGTATATGAGTGAGTTGCACTGAAAAACTTAGAATATAAGAAACGCACAGTGTAGTACATAGTATATGAGTGAGTTGCACTGAAAAACTTAGAATATAAGAAACGCACAGTGTAGTACATAGTATATGAGTGAGTTGCACTGAAAAACTTAGAATATAAGAAACGCTCAGTGTAGTACATAGTATATGAGTGAGTTGCACTAAAAAACTTAGAATATAAGAAACGCACAGTGTAGTACATAGTATATGAGTGAGTTGCACTGAAAAACTTAGAATATAAGAAACACACAGTGTAGTACATAGTATATGAGTGAGTTGCACTGAAAAACTTAGAATATAAGAAACGCACAGTGTAGTACATAATATATGAGTGAGTTGCACTCAAAAACTTAGAATATAAGAAACGCACAGTGTAGTACATAGTATATGAGTGTGTTGCACTGAAAAACTTAGAATATAAGAAACGCACAGTGTAGTACATAGTATATGAGTGAGTTGCACTGAAAAACTTAGAATATAAGAAACGCACAGTGTAGTACATAGTATATGAGTGAGTTGCACTGAAAAACTTAGAATATAAGAAACGCACAGTGTAGTACATAGTATATGAGTGAGTTGCACTGAAAAACTTAGAATATAAGAAACGCACAGTGTATTACATAGTATATGAGTGAGTTGCACTGAAAAACTTAGAATATAAGAAACGCACAGTGTAGTACATAGTATATGAGTGAGTTGCACTGAAAAACTTAGAATATAAGAAACGCACAGTGTAGTACATAGTATATGAGTGAGTTGCACTGAAAAACTTAGAATATAAGAAACGCACAGTGTAGTACATAGTATATGAGTGAGTTGCACTCAAAAACTTAGAATATAAGAAACGCACAGTGTAGTACATAGTATATGAGTGAGTTGCACTGAAAAACTTAGAATATAAGAAACGCACAGTGTAGTACATAGTATATGAGTGAGTTGCACTGAAAAACTTAGAATATAAGAAACGCACAGTGTAGTACATAGTATATGAGTGAGTTGCACTCAAAAACTTAGAATTTACTGAAAAACCCGCATTACACGAAATGCACAGTGTAGTACATAGTATATGAGTGAGTTGCACTGAAAAACTTAGAATATAAGAAACGCACAGTGTAGTACATAGTATATGAGTGAGTTGCACTGAAAAACTTAGAATATAAGAAACGCACAGTGTAGTACATAGTATATGAGTGAGTTGCACTGAAAAACTTAGAATATAAGAAACGCACAGTGTAGTACATAGTATATGAGTGAGTTGCACTGAAAAACTTAGAATATAAGAAACGCACAGTGTAGTACATAGTATATGAGTGAGTTGCACTGAAAAACTTAGAATATAAGAAACGCACAGTGTAGTACATAGTATATGAGTGAGTTGCACTGAAAAACTTAGAATATAAGAAACGCACAGTGTAGTACATAGTATATGAGTGAGTTGCACTGAAAAACTTAGAATATAAGAAACGCACAGTGTAGTACATAGTATATGAGTGAGTTGCACTAAAAAACTTAGAATATAAGAAACACACAGTGTAGTACATAGTATATGAGTGAGTTGCACTGAAAAACTTAGAATATAAGAAACGCACAGTGTAGTACATAATATATGAGTGAGTTGCACTCAAAAACTTAGAATATAAGAAACGCACAGTGTAGTACATAGTATATGAGTGAGTTGCACTGAAAAACTTAGAATATAAGAAACGCACAGTGTAGTACATAGTATATGAGTGAGTTGAACTGAAAAACTTAGAATATAAGAAACGCACAGTGTAGTACATAGTATATGAGTGAGTTGCACTCAAAAACTTAGAATATAAGAAACGCACAGTGTAGTAGTTGAACTGAAAAACTTAGAATATAAGAAACGCACAGTGTAGTACATATTATATGAGTGAGTTGCACTGAAAAACTTAGAATTTACTGAAAAACACGCATTACACGAAATGCACAGTGTAGTACATAGTATATGAGTGAGTTGCACTGAAAAACTTAGAATATAAGAAACGCACAGTGTAGTACATAGTATATGAGTGAGTTGCACTGAAAAACTTAGAATATAAGAAACGCACAGTGTAGTACATAGTATATGAGTGAGTTGCACTGAAAAACTTAGAATATAAGAAACGCACAGTGTAGTACATAGTATATGAGTGAGTTGCACTAAAAAACTTAGAATATAAGAAACACACAGTGTAGTACATAGTATATGAGTGAGTTGCACTGAAAAACTTAGAATATAAGAAACGCACAGTGTAGTACATAGTATATGAGTGAGTTGCACTGAAAAACTTAGAATATAAGAAACGCACAGTGTAGTACATAGTATATGAGTGAGTTGCACTGAAAAACTTAGAATATAAGAAACGCACAGTGTAGTACATAGTATATGAGTGAGTTGCACTGAAAAACTTAGAATATAAGAAACGCACAGTGTAGTACATAGTATATGAGTGAGTTGCACTGAAAATCTTAGAATATAAGAAACGCACAGTGTAGTACATAGTATATGAGTGAGTTGCACTGAAAAACTTAGAATATAAGAAACGCACAGTGTAGTACATAGTATATGAGTGAGTTGCACTGAAAAACTTAGAATATAAGAAACGCTCAGTGTAGTACATAGTATATGAGTGAGTTGAATGAAAAACTTAGAATTTTAGAAACGGACAGTGTAGTACATAGTATATGAGTGAGTTGCACTGAAAAACTTAGAATTTACTGAAAAACCCGCATTACACGAAATGCACAGTGTAGTACATAGTATATGAGTGAGTTGCACTGAAAAACTTAGAATATAAGAAACGCACAGTGTAGTACATAGTATATTAACTGAAAAACTTAGAATATAAGAAACGCACAGTGTAGTACATAGTATATGAGTGAGTTGCACTCAAAAACTTAGAATATAAGAAACGCACAGTGTAGTAGTTGAACTGAAAAACTTAGAATATAAGAAACGCACAGTGTAGTACATAGTATATGAGTGAGTTGCACTGAAAAACTTAGAATTTACTGAAAAACACGCATTACACGAAATGCACAGTGTAGTACATAGTATATGAGTGAGTTGCACTGAAAAACTTAGAATATAAGAAACGCACAGTGTAGTACATAGTATATGAGTGAGTTGCACTGAAAAACTTAGAATATAAGAAACGCACAGTGTAGTACATAGTATATGAGTGAGTTGCACTGAAAAACTTAGAATATAAGAAACGCACAGTGTAGTACATAGTATATGAGTGAGTTGCACTAAAAAACTTAGAAGAAACACACAGTGTAGTACATAGTATATGAGTGAGTTGCACTGAAAAACTTAGAATATAAGAAACGCACAGTGTAGTACATAATATATGAGTGAGTTGCACTCAAAAACTTAGAATATAAGAAACGCACAGTGTAGTACATAGTATATGAGTGTGTTGCACTGAAAAACTTAGAATATAAGAAACGCACAGTGTAGTACATAGTATATGAGTGAGTTGCACTGAAAAACTTAGAATATAAGAAACGCACAGTGTAGTACATAGTATATGAGTGAGTTGCACTGAAAAACTTAGAATATAAGAAACGCACAGTGTAGTACATAGTATATGAGTGAGTTGCACTGAAAAACTTAGAATATAAGAAACGCACAGTGTATTACATAGTATATGAGTGAGTTGCACTGAAAAACTTAGAATATAAGAAACGCACAGTGTAGTACATAGTATATGAGTGAGTTGCACTGAAAAACTTAGAATATAAGAAACGCACAGTGTAGTACATAGTATATGAGTGAGTTGCACTGAAAAACTTAGAATATAAGAAACGCACAGTGTAGTACATAGTATATGAGTGAGTTGCACTCAAAAACTTAGAATATAAGAAACGCACAGTGTAGTACATAGTATATGAGTGAGTTGCACTGAAAAACTTAGAATATAAGAAACGCACAGTGTAGTACATAGTATATGAGTGAGTTGCACTGAAAAACTTAGAATATAAGAAACGCACAGTGTAGTACATAGTATATGAGTGAGTTGCACTGAAAAACTTAGAATTTACTGAAAAACCCGCATTACACGAAATGCACAGTGTAGTACATAGTATATGAGTGAGTTGCACTGAAAAACTTAGAATATAAGAAACGCACAGTGTAGTACATAGTATATGAGTGAGTTGCACTGAAAAACTTAGAATATAAGAAACGCACAGTGTAGTACATAGTATATGAGTGAGTTGCACTGAAAAACTTAGAATATAAGAAACGCACAGTGTAGTACATAGTATATGAGTGAGTTGCACTGAAAAACTTAGAATATAAGAAACGCACAGTGTAGTACATAGTATATGAGTGAGTTGCACTGAAAAACTTAGAATATAAGAAACGCACAGTGTAGTACATAGTATATGAGTGAGTTGCACTGAAAAACTTAGAATATAAGAAACGCACAGTGTAGTACATAGTATATGAGTGAGTTGCACTGAAAAACTTAGAATATAAGAAACGCACAGTGTAGTACATAGTATATGAGTGAGTTGCACTAAAAAACTTAGAATATAAGAAACACACAGTGTAGTACATAGTATATGAGTGAGTTGCACTGAAAAACTTAGAATATAAGAAACGCACAGTGTAGTACATAATATATGAGTGAGTTGCACTCAAAAACTTAGAATATAAGAAACGCACAGTGTAGTACATAGTATATGAGTGAGTTGCACTGAAAAACTTAGAATATAAGAAACGCACAGTGTAGTACAGAGTATATGAGTGAGTTGAACTGAAAAACTTAGAATATAAGAAACGCACAGTGTAGTACATAGTATATGAGTGAGTTGCACTCAAAAACTTAGAATATAAGAAACGCACAGTGTAGTAGTTGAACTGAAAAACTTAGAATATAAGAAACGCACAGTGTAGTACATAGTATATGAGTGAGTTGCACTGAAAAACTTAGAATTTACTGAAAAACACGCATTACACGAAATGCACAGTGTAGTACATAGTATATGAGTGAGTTGCACTGAAAAACTTAGAATATAAGAAACGCACAGTGTAGTACATAGTATATGAGTGAGTTGCACTGAAAAACTTAGAATATAAGAAACGCACAGTGTAGTACATAGTATATGAGTGAGTTGCACTGAAAAACTTAGAATATAAGAAACGCACAGTGTAGTACATAGTATATGAGTGAGTTGCACTAAAAAACTTAGAATATAAGAAACACACAGTGTAGTACATAGTATATGAGTGAGTTGCACTGAAAAACTTAGAATATAAGAAACGCACAGTGTAGTACATAGTATATGAGTGAGTTGCACTGAAAAACTTAGAATATAAGAAACGCACAGTGTAGTACATAGTATATGAGTGAGTTGCACTGAAAAACTTAGAATATAAGAAACGCACAGTGTAGTACATAGTATATGAGTGAGTTGCACTGAAAAACTTAGAATATAAGAAACGCACAGTGTAGTACATAGTATATGAGTGAGTTGCACTGAAAATCTTAGAATATAAGAAACGCACAGTGTAGTACATAGTATATGAGTGAGTTGCACTGAAAAACTTAGAATATAAGAAACGCACAGTGTAGTACATAGTATATGAGTGAGTTGCACTGAAAAACTTAGAATATAAGAAACGCTCAGTGTAGTACATAGTATATGAGTGAGTTGAATGAAAAACTTAGAATTTAAGAAACGGACAGTGTAGTACATAGTATATGAGTGAGTTGCACTGAAAAACTTAGAATTTACTGAAAAACCCGCATTACACGAAATGCACAGTGTAGTACATAGTATATGAGTGAGTTGCACTGAAAAACTTAGAATATAAGAAACGCACAGTGTAGTACATAGTATATGAGTGAGTTGAACTGAAAAACTTAGAATATAAGAAACGCACAGTGTAGTACATAGTATATGAGTGAGTTGCACTCAAAAACTTAGAATATAAGAAACGCACAGTGTAGTAGTTGAACTGAAAATCTTAGAATATAAGAAACGCACAGTGTAGTACATAGTATATGAGTGAGTTGCACTGAAAAACTTAGAATTTACTGAAAAACACGCATTACACGAAATGCACAGTGTAGTACATAGTATATGAGTGAGTTGCACTGAAAAACTTAGAATATAAGAAACGCACAGTGTAGTACATAGTATATGAGTGAGTTGCACTGAAAAACTTAGAATATAAGAAACGCACAGTGTAGTACATAGTATATGAGTGAGTTGCACTGAAAAACTTAGAATATAAGAAACGCACAGTGTAGTACATAGTATATGAGTGAGTTGCACTAAAAAACTTAGAAGAAACACACAGTGTAGTACATAGTATATGAGTGAGTTGCACTGAAAAACTTAGAATATAAGAAACGCACAGTGTAGTACATAATATATGAGTGAGTTGCACTCAAAAACTTAGAATATAAGAAACGCACAGTGTAGTACATAGTATATGAGTGTGTTGCACTGAAAAACTTAGAATATAAGAAACGCACAGTGTAGTACATAGTATATGAGTGAGTTGCACTGAAAAACTTAGAATATAAGAAACGCACAGTGTAGTACATAGTATATGAGTGAGTTGCACTGAAAAACTTAGAATATAAGAAACGCACAGTGTAGTACATAGTATATGAGTGAGTTGCACTGAAAAACTTAGAATATAAGAAACGCACAGTGTAGTACATAGTATATGAGTGAGTTGCACTGAAAAACTTAGAATATAAGAAACGCACAGTGTAGTACATAGTATATGAGTGAGTTGCACTAAAAAACTTAGAAGAAACACACAGTGTAGTACATAGTATATGAGTGAGTTGCACTGAAAAACTTAGAATATAAGAAACGCACAGTGTAGTACATAATATATGAGTGAGTTGCACTCAAAAACTTAGAATATAAGAAACGCACAGTGTAGTACATAGTATATGAGTGTGTTGCACTGAAAAACTTAGAATATAAGAAACGCACAGTGTAGTACATAGTATATGAGTGAGTTGCACTGAAAAACTTAGAATATAAGAAACGCACAGTGTAGTACATAGTATATGAGTGAGTTGCACTGAAAAACTTAGAATATAAGAAACGCACAGTGTAGTACATAGTATATGAGTGAGTTGCACTGAAAAACTTAGAATATAAGAAACGCACAGTGTAGTACATAGTATATGAGTGAGTTGCACTGAAAAACTTAGAATATAAGAAACGCACAGTGTAGTACATAGTATATGAGTGAGTTGCACTGAAAAACTTAGAATATAAGAAACGCACAGTGTAGTACATAGTATATGAGTGAGTTGCACTGAAAAACTTAGAATATAAGAAACGCACAGTGTAGTACATAGTATATGAGTGAGTTGCACTGAAAAACTTAGAATATAAGAAACGCACAGTGTAGTACATAGTATATGAGTGAGTTGCACTCAAAAACTTAGAATATAAGAAACGCACAGTGTAGTACATAGTATATGAGTGAGTTGCACTGAAAAACTTAGAATATAAGAAACGCACAGTGTAGTACATAGTATATGAGTGAGTTGCACTCAAAAACTTAGAATATAAGAAACGCACAGTGTAGTACATAGTATATGAGTGAGTTGCACTCAAAAACTTAGAATATAAGAAACGCACAGTGTAGTAGTTGAACTGAAAAACTTAGAATATAAGAAACGCACAGTGTAGTACATAGTATATGAGTGAGTTGCACTGAAAAACTTAGAATTTACTGAAAAACACGCATTACACGAAATGCACAGTGTAGTACATAGTATATGAGTGAGTTGCACTGAAAAACTTAGAATATAAGAAACGCACAGTGTAGTACATAGTATATGAGTGAGTTGCACTGAAAAACTTAGAATATAAGAAACGCACAGTGTAGTACATAGTATATGAGTGAGTTGCACTAAAAAACTTAGAATATAAGAAACGCACAGTGTAGTACATAGTATATGAGTGAGTTGCACTAAAAAACTTAGAATATAATAAACGCACAGTGTAGTACATAGTATATGAGTGAGTTGCACTGAAAAACTTAGAATATAAGAAACACACAGTGTAGTACATAGTATATGAGTGAGTTGCACTGAAAAACTTAGAATATAAGAAACGCACAGTGTAGTACATAATATATGAGTGAGTTGCACTCAAAAACTTAGAATATAAGAAACGCACAGTGTAGTACATAGTATATGTGTGTGTTGCACTGAAAAACTTAGAATATAAGAAACGCACAGTGTAGTACATAGTATATGAGTGAGTTGCACTGAAAAACTTAGAATATAAGAAACGCACAGTGTAGTACATAGTATATGAGTGAGTTGCACTGAAAAACTTAGAATATAAGAAACGCACAGTGTAGTACATAGTATATGAGTGAGTTGCACTGAAAAACTTAGAATATAAGAAACGCACAGTGTAGTACATAGTATATGAGTGAGTTGCACTGAAAAACTTAGAATATAAGAAACGCACAGTGTAGTACATAGTATATGAGTGAGTTGCACTGAAAAACTTAGAATATAAGAAACGCACAGTGTAGTACATAGTATATGAGTGAGTTGCACTGAAAAACTTAGAATATAAGAAACGCACAGTGTAGTACATAGTATATGAGTGAGTTGCACTGAAAAACTTAGAATATAAGAAACGCACAGTGTAGTACATAGTATATGAGTGAGTTGCACTCAAAAACTTAGAATATAAGAAACGCACAGTGTAGTACATAGTATATGAGTGAGTTGCACTGAAAAACTTAGAATATAAGAAACGCACAGTGTAGTACATAGTATATGAGTGAGTTGCACTGAAAAACTTAGAATATAAGAAACGCACAGTGTAGTACATAGTATATGAGTGAGTTGCACTCAAAAACTTAGAATTTACTGAAAAACCCGCATTACACGAAATGCACAGTGTAGTACATAGTATATGAGTGAGTTGCACTGAAAAACTTAGAATATAAGAAACGCACAGTGTAGTACATAGTATATGAGTGAGTTGCACTGAAAAACTTAGAATATAAGAAACGCACAGTGTAGTACATAGTATATGAGTGAGTTGCACTGAAAATCTTAGAATATAAGAAACTCACAGTGTAGTACATAGTATATGAGTGAGTTGCACTGAAAAACTTAGAATATAAGAAACGCACAGTGTAGTACATAGTATATGAGTGAGTTGCACTGAAAAACTTAGAATATAAGAAACGCTCAGTGTAGTACATAGTATATGAGTGAGTTGAATGAAAAACTTAGAATTTAAGAAACGGACAGTGTAGTACATAGTATATGAGTGAGTTGCACTGAAAAACTTAGAATTTACTGAAAAACACGCATTACACGAAATGCACAGTGTAGTACATAGTATATGAGTGAGTTGCACTGAAAAACTTAGAATATAAGAAACGCACAGTGTAGTACATAGTATATGAGTGAGTTGCACTGAAAAACTTAGAATATAAGAAACGCACAGTGTAGTACATAGTATATGAGTGAGTTGCACTGAAAAACTTAGAATATAAGAAACGCACAGTGTAGTACATAGTATATGAGTGAGTTGCACTGAAAAACTTAGAAATTAAGAAACGCACAGTGTAGTACATAGTATATGAGTGAGTTGCACTGAAAAACTTAGAATATAAGAAACGCACAGTGTAGTACATAGTATATGAGTGAGTTGCACTGAAAAACTTAGAATATAAGAAACGCACAGTGTAGTACATAGTATATGAGTGAGTTGCACTGAAAAACTTAGAATATAAGAAACGCACAGTGTAGTACATAGTATATGAGTGAGTTGCACTGAAAAACTTAGAATATAAGAAACGCACAGTGTAGTACATAGTATATGAGTGAGTTGCACTGAAAAACTTAGAATATAAGAAACGCACAGTGTAGTACATAGTATATGATTGAGTTGCACTGAAAAACTTAGAATATAAGAAAGGCACAGTGTAGTACATAGTATATGAGTGAGTTGCACTGAAAAACTTAGAATATAAGAAACGCACAGTGTAGTACATAGTATATGAGTGAGTTGCACTGAAAAACTTAGAATATAAGAAACGCACAGTGTAGTACATAGTATATGAGTGAGTTGCACTCAAAAACTTAGAATTTACTGAAAAACCCGCATTACACGAAATGCACAGTGTAGTACATAGTATATGAGTGAGTTGCACTGAAAAACTTAGAATATAAGAAACGCACAGTGTAGTACATAGTATATGAGTGAGTTGCACTCAAAAACTTAGAATATAAGAAACGCACAGTGTAGTACATAGTATATGAGTGAGTTGCACTCAAAAACTTAGAATATAAGAAACGCACAGTGTAGTAGTTGAACTGAAAAACTTAGAATATAAGAAACGCACAGTGTAGTACATAGTATATGAGTGAGTTGCACTGAAAAACTTAGAATTTACTGAAAAACACGCATTACACGAAATGCACAGTGTAGTACATAGTATATGAGTGAGTTGCACTGAAAAACTTAGAATATAAGAAACGCACAGTGTAGTACATAGTATATGAGTGAGTTGCACTGAAAAACTTAGAATATAAGAAACGCACAGTGTAGTACATAGTATATGAGTGAGTTGCACTGAAAAACTTAGAATATAAGAAACGCAGAGTGTAGTACATAGTATATGAGTGAGTTGCACTAAAAAACTTAGAATATAAGAAACGCACAGTGTAGTACATAGTATATGAGTGAGTTGCACTGAAAAACTTAGAATATAAGAAACGCACAGTGTAGTACATAGTATATGAGTGAGTTGCACTGAAAAACTTAGAATATAAGAAACGCACAGTGTAGTACATAGTATATGAGTGAGTTGCACTGAAAAACTTAGAATATAAGAAACGCACAGTGTAGTACATAGTATATGAGTGAGTTGCACTAAAAAACTTAGAATATAAGAAACGCACAGTGTAGTACATAGTATATGAGTGAGTTGCACTGAAAAACTTAGAATATAAGAAACACACAGTGTAGTACATAGTATATGAGTGAGTTGCACTGAAAAACTTAGAATATAAGAAACGCACAGTGTAGTACATAATATATGAGTGAGTTGCACTCAAAAACTTAGAATATAAGAAACGCACAGTGTAGTACATAGTATATGAGTGTGTTGCACTGAAAAACTTAGAATATAAGAAACGCACAGTGTAGTACATAGTATATGAGTGAGTTGCACTGAAAAACTTAGAATATAAGAAACGCACAGTGTAGTACATAGTATATGAGTGAGTTGCACTGAAAAACTTAGAATATAAGAAACGCACAGTGTAGTACATAGTATATGAGTGAGTTGCACTGAAAAACTTAGAATATAAGAAACGCACAGTGTAGTACATAGTATATGAGTGAGTTTCACTGAAAAACGTAGAATATAAGAAACGCACAGTGTAGTACATAGTATATGAGTGAGTTGCACTGAAAAACTTAGAATATAAGAAACGCACAGTGTAGTACATAGTATATGAGTGAGTTGCACTGAAAAACTTAGAATATAAGAAACGCACAGTGTAGTACATAGTATATGAGTGAGTTGCACTGAAAAACTTAGAATATAAGAAACGCACAGTGTAGTACATAGTATATGAGTGAGTTGCACTCAAAAACTTAGAATATAAGAAACGCACAGTGTAGTACATAGTATATGAGTGAGTTGCACTGAAAAACTTAGAATATAAGAAACGCACAGTGTAGTACATAGTATATGAGTGAGTTGCACTGAAAAACTTAGAATATAAGAAACGCACAGTGTAGTACATAGTATATGAGTGAGTTGCACTCAAAAACTTAGAATTTACTGAAAAACCCGCATTACACGAAATGCACAGTGTAGTACATAGTATATGAGTGAGTTGCACTGAAAAACTTAGAATATAAGAAACGCACAGTGTAGTACATAGTATATGAGTGAGTTGCACTGAAAAACTTAGAATATAAGAAACGCACAGTGTAGTACATAGTATATGAGTGAGTTGCACTGAAAAACTTAGAATATAAGAAACGCACAGTGTAGTACATAGTATATGAGTGAGTTGCACTGAAAATCTTAGAATATAAGAAACGCACAGTGTAGTACATAGTATATGAGTGAGTTGCACTGAAAAACTTAGAATATAAGAAACGCACAGTGTAGTACATACTATATGAGTGAGTTGCACTGAAAAACTTAGAATATAAGAAACGCTCAGTGTAGTACATAGTATATGAGTGAGTTGAATGAAAAACTTAGAATTTAAGAAACGGACAGTGTAGTACATAGTATATGAGTGAGTTGCACTGAAAAACTTAGAATTTACTGAAAAACCCGCATTACACGAAATGCACAGTGTAGTACATAGTATATGAGTGAGTTGCACTGAAAAACTTAGAATATAAGAAACGCACAGTGTAGTACATAGTATATGAGTGAGTTGCACTGAAAAACTTAGAATATAAGAAACGCACAGTGTAGTACATAGTATATGAGTGAGTTGAACTGAAAAACTTAGAATATAAGAAACGCACAGTGTAGTACATAGTATATGAGTGAGTTGCACTGAAAAACTTAGAATATAAGAAACGCACAGTGTAGTACATAGTATATGAGTGAGTTGAACTGAAAAACTTAGAATATAAGAAACGCACAGTGTATTACATAGTATATGAGTGAGTTGCACTGAAAAACTTAGAATTTACTGAAAAACACGCATTACACGAAATGCACAGTGTAGTACATAGTATATGAGTGAGTTGCACTGAAAAACTTAGAATATAAGAAACGCACAGTGTAGTACATAGTATATGAGTGAGTTGCACTGAAAAACTTAGAATATAAGAAACGCACAGTGTAGTACATAATATATGAGTGAGTTGCACTCAAAAACTTAGAATATAAGAAACGCACAGTGTAGTACATAGTATATGAGTGTGTTGCACTGAAAAACTTAGAATATAAGAAACGCACAGTGTAGTACATAGTATATGAGTGAGTTGCACTGAAAAACTTAGAATATAAGAAACGCACAGTGTAGTACATAGTATATGAGTGAGTTGCACTGAAAAACTTAGAATATAAGAAACGCACAGTGTAGTACATAGTATATGAGTGAGTTGCACTGAAAAACTTAGAATATAAGAAACGCACAGTGTAGTACATAGTATATGAGTAAGTTGCACTGAAAAACTTAGAATATAAGAAACGCACAGTGTAGTACATAGTATATGAGTGAGTTGCACTGAAAAACTTAGAATATAAGAAACGCACAGTGTAGTACATAGTATATGAGTGAGTTGCACTGAAAAACTTAGAATATAAGAAACGCACAGTGTAGTACATAGTATATGAGTGAGTTGCACTGAAAAACTTAGAATATAAGAAACGCACAGTGTAGTACATAGTATATGAGTGAGTTGCACTCAAAAACTTAGAATATAAGAAACGCACAGTGTAGTACATAGTATATGAGTGAGTTGCACTGAAAAACTTAGAATATAAGAAACGCACAGTGTAGTACATAGTATATGAGTGAGTTGAACTGAAAAACTTAGAATATAAGAAACGCACAGTGTAGTACATAGTATATGAGTGAGTTGCACTCAAAAACTTAGAATATAAGAAACGCACAGTGTAGTAGTTGAACTGAAAAACTTAGAATATAAGAAACGCACAGTGTAGTACATATTATATGAGTGAGTTGCACTGAAAAACTTAGAATTTACTGAAAAACACGCATTACACGAAATGCACAGTGTAGTACATAGTATATGAGTGAGTTGCACTGAAAAACTTAGAATATAAGAAACGCACAGTGTAGTACATAGTATATGAGTGAGTTGCACTAAAAAACTTAGAATATAAGAAACGCACAGTGTAGTACATAGTTTATTAGTGAGTTGCACTGAAAAACTTAGAATATAAGAAACACACAGTGTTGTACATAGTATATGAGTGAGTTGCACTGAAAAACTTAGAATATAAGAAACGCACAGTGTAGTACATAATATATGAGTGAGTTGCACTCAAAAACTTAGAATATAAGAAACGCACAGTGTAGTACATAGTATATGTGTGTGTTGCACTGAAAAACTTAGAATATAAGAAACGCACAGTGTAGTACATAGTATATGAGTGAGTTGCACTGAAAAACTTAGAATATAAGAAACGCACAGTGTAGTACATAGTATATGAGTGAGTTGCACTGAAAAACTTAGAATATAAGAAACGCACAGTGTAGTACATAGTATATGAGTGAGTTGCACTGAAAAACTTAGAATATAAGAAACGCACAGTGTAGTACATAGTATATGAGTGAGTTGCACTGAAAAACTTAGAATATAAGAAACGCACAGTGTAGTACATAGTATATGAGTGAGTTGCACTGAAAAACTTAGAATATAAGAAACGCACAGTGTAGTACATAGTATATGAGTGAGTTGCACTGAAAAACTTAGAATATAAGAAACGCACAGTGTAGTACATAGTATATGAGTGAGTTGCACTGAAAAACTTAGAATATAAGAAACGCACAGTGTAGTACATAGTATATGAGTGAGTTGCACTCAAAAACTTAGAATTTACTGAAAAACCCGCATTACACGAAATGCACAGTGTAGTACATAGTATATGAGTGAGTTGCACTGAAAAACTTAGAATATAAGAAACGCACAGTGTAGTACATAGTATATGAGTGAGTTGCACTGAAAAACTTAGAATATAAGAAACGCACAGTGTAGTACATAGTATATGAGTGAGTTGCACTGAAAAACTTAGAATATAAGAAACGCACAGTGTAGTACATAGTATATGAGTGAGTTGCACTGAAAATCTTAGAATATAAGAAACGCACAGTGTAGTACATAGTATATGAGTGAGTTGCACTGAAAAACTTAGAATATAAGAAACGCACAGTGTAGTACATAGTATATGAGTGAGTTGCACTGAAAAACTTAGAATATAAGAAACGCTCAGTGTAGTACATAGTATATGAGTGAGTTGAATGAAAAACTTAGAATAAGAAACGGACAGTGTAGTACATAGTATATGAGTGAGTTGCACTGAAAAACTTAGAATTTACTGAAAAACCCGCATTACACGAAATGCACAGTGTAGTACATAGTATATGAGTGAGTTGCACTGAAAAACTTAGAATATAAGAAACGCACAGTGTAGTACATAGTATATGAGTGAGTTGCACTGAAAAACTTAGAATATAAGAAACGCACAGTGTAGTACATAGTATATGAGTGAGTTGAACTGAAAAACTTAGAATATAAGAAACGCACAGTGTAGTACATAGTATATGAGTGAGTTGCACTCAAAAACTTAGAATATAAGAAACGCACAGTGTAGTACATAGTATATGAGTGAGTTGAACTGAAAAACTTAGAATATAAGAAACGCACAGTGTATTACATAGTATATGAGTGAGTTGCACTGAAAAACTTAGAATTTACTGAAAAACACGCATTACACGAAATGCACAGTGTAGTACATAGTATATGAGTGAGTTGCACTGAAAAACTTAGAATATAAGAAACGCACAGTGTAGTACATAGTATATGAGTGAGTTGCACTGAAAAACTTAGAATATAAGAAACGCACAGTGTAGTACATAGTATATGAGTGAGTTGCACTGAAAAACTTAGAATATAAGAAACGCACAGTGTAGTACATAGTATATGAGTGAGTTGCACTGAAAAACTTAGAATATAAGAAACGCACAGTGTAGTACATAGTATATGAGTGAGTTGCACTGAAAAACTTAGAATATAAGAAACGCACAGTGTAGTACATAGTATATGAGTGAGTTGCACTAAAAAACTTAGAATATAAGAAACGCACAGTGTAGTACATAGTATATGAGTGAGTTGCACTGAAAACTTAGAATATAAGAAACGCACAGTGTAGTACATAGTATATGAGTGAGTTGCACTGAAAAACTTAGAATATAAGAAACGCACAGTGTAGTACATAGTATATGAGTGAGTTGCACTGAAAAACTTAGAATATAAGAAACGCACAGTGTAGTACATAGTATATGAGTGAGTTGCACTGAAAAACTTAGAATATAAGAAACGCACAGTGTAGTACATAGTATATGAGTGAGTTGCACTGAAAAACTTAGAATATAAGAAACGCACAGTGTAGTACATAGTATATGAGTGAGTTGCACTCAAAAACTTAGAATTTACTGAAAAACCCGCATTACACGAAATGCACAGTGTAGTACATAGTATATGAGTGAGTTGCACTGAAAAACTTAGAATATAAGAAACGCACAGTGTAGTACATAGTATATGAGTGAGTTGCACTCAAAAACTTAGAATATAAGAAACGCACAGTGTAGTACATAGTATATGAGTGAGTTGCACTCAAAAACTTAGAATATAAGAAACGCACAGTGTAGTAGTTGAACTGAAAAACTTAGAATATAAGAAACGCACAGTGTAGTACATAGTATATGAGTGAGTTGCACTGAAAAACTTAGAATTTACTGAAAAACACGCATTACACGAAATGCAAAGTGTAGTACATAGTATATGAGTGAGTTGCACTGAAAAACTTAGAATATAAGAAACGCACAGTGTAGTACATAGTATATGAGTGAGTTGCACTGAAAAACTTAGAATATAAGAAACGCACAGTGTAGTACATAGTATATGAGTGAGTTGCACTGAAAAACTTAGAATATAAGAAACGCACAGTGTAGTACATAGTATATGAGTGAGTTGCACTAAAAAACTTAGAATATAAGAAACGCACAGTGTAGTACATAGTATATGAGTGAGTTGCACTGAAAAACTTAGAATATAAGAAACGCACAGTGTAGTACATAGTATATGAGTGAGTTGCACTGAAAAACTTAGAATATAAGAAACGCACAGTGTAGTACATAGTATATGAGTGAGTTGCACTGAAAAACTTAGAATATAAGAAACGCACAGTGTAGTACATAGTATATGAGTGAGTTGCACTGAAAAACTTAGAATATAAGAAACGCACAGTGTAGTACATAGTATATGAGTGAGTTGCACTGAAAAACTTAGAATATAAGAAACGCACAGTGTAGTACATAGTATATGAGTGAGTTGCACTGAAAAACTTAGAATATAAGAAACGCACAGTGTAGTACATAGTATATGAGTGAGTTGCACTGAAAAACTTAGAATATAAGAAACGCACAGTGTAGTACATAGTATATGAGTGAGTTGCACTCAAAAACTTAGAATTTACTGAAAAACCCGCATTACACGAAATGCACAGTGTAGTACATAGTATATGAGTGAGTTGCACTGAAAAACTTAGAATATAAGAAACGCACAGTGTAGTACATAGTATATGAGTGACTTGCACTCAAAAACTTAGAATATAAGAAACGCACAGTGTAGTACATAGTATATGAGTGAGTTGCACTCAAAAACTTAGAATATAAGAAACGCACAGTGTAGTAGTTGAACTGAAAAACTTAGAATATAAGAAACGCACAGTGTAGTACATAGTATATGAGTGAGTTGCACTGAAAAACTTAGAATTTACTGAAAAACACGCATTACACGAAATGCACAGTGTAGTACATAGTATATGAGTGAGTTGCACTGAAAAACTTAGAATATAAGAAACGCACAGTGTAGTACATAGTATATGAGTGAGTTGCACTGAAAAACTTAGAATATAAGAAACGCACAGTGTAGTACATAGTATATAAGTGAGTTGCACTGAAAAACTTAGAATATAAGAAACGCACAGTGTAGTACATAGTATATGAGTGAGTTGCACTAAAAAACTTAGAATATAAGAAACGCACAGTGTAGTACATAGTATATGAGTGAGTTGCACTGAAAAACTTAGAATATAAGAAACGCACAGTGTAGTACATAGTATATGAGTGAGTTGCACTGAAAAACTTAGAATATAAGAAACGCACAGTGTAGTACATAGTATATGAGTGAGTTGCACTGAAAAACTTAGAATATAAGAAACACACAGTGTAGTACATAGTATATGAGTGAGTTGCACTGAAAAACTTAGAATATAAGAAACGCACAGTGTAGTACATAATATATGAGTGAGTTGCACTCAAAAACTTAGAATATAAGAAACGCACAGTGTAGTACATAGTATATGAGTGTGTTGCACTGAAAAACTTAGAATATAAGAAACGCACAGTGTAGTACATAGTATATGAGTGAGTTGCACTGAAAAACTTAGAATATAAGAAACGCACAGTGTAGTACATAGTATATGAGTGAGTTGCACTGAAAAACTTAGAATATAAGAAACGCACAGTGTATTACATAGTATATGAGTGAGTTGCACTGAAAAACTTAGAATTTACTGAAAAACACGCATTACACGAAATGCACAGTGTAGTACATAGTATATGAGTGAGTTGCACTGAAAAACTTAGAATATAAGAAACGCACAGTGTAGTACATAGTATATGAGTGAGTTGCACTGAAAAACTTAGAATATAAGAAACGCACAGTGTAGTACATAGTATATGAGTGAGTTGCACTGAAAAACTTAGAATATAAGAAACGCACAGTGTAGTACATAGTATATGAGTGAGTTGCACTGAAAAACTTAGAATATAAGAAACGCACAGTGTAGTACATAGTATATGAGTGAGTTGCACTGAAAAACTTAGAATATAAGAAACGCACAGTGTAGTACATAGTATATGAGTGAGTTGCACTAAAAAACTTAGAATATAAGAAACGCACAGTGTAGTACATAGTATATGAGTGAGTTGCACTGAAAACTTAGAATATAAGAAACGCACAGTGTAGTACATAGTATATGAGTGAGTTGCACTGAAAAACTTAGAATATAAGAAACGCACAGTGTAGTACATAGTATATGAGTGAGTTGCACTGAAAAACTTAGAATATAAGAAACGCACAGTGTAGTACATAGTATATGAGTGAGTTGCACTGAAAAACTTAGAATATAAGAAACGCACAGTGTAGTACATAGTATATGAGTGAGTTGCACTGAAAAACTTAGAATATAAGAAACGCACAGTGTAGTACATAGTATATGAGTGAGTTGACTCAAAAACTTAGAATTTACTGAAAAACCCGCATTACACGAAATGCACAGTGTAGTACATAGTATATGAGTGAGTTGCACTGAAAAACTTAGAATATAAGAAACGCACAGTGTAGTACATAGTATATGAGTGAGTTGCACTCAAAAACTTAGAATATAAGAAACGCACAGTGTAGTACATAGTATATGAGTGAGTTGCACTCAAAAACTTAGAATATAAGAAACGCACAGTGTAGTAGTTGAACTGAAAAACTTAGAATATAAGAAACGCACAGTGTAGTACATAGTATATGAGTGAGTTGCACTGAAAAACTTAGAATTTACTGAAAAACACGCATTACACGAAATGCAAAGTGTAGTACATAGTATATGATTGAGTTGCACTGAAAAACTTAGAATATAAGAAACGCACAGTGTAGTACATAGTATATGAGTGAGTTGCACTGAAAAACTTAGAATATAAGAAACGCACAGTGTAGTACATAGTATATGAGTGAGTTGCACTGAAAAACTTAGAATATAAGAAACGCACAGTGTAGTACATAGTATATGAGTGAGTTGCACTAAAAAACTTAGAATATAAGAAACGCACAGTGTAGTACATAGTATATGAGTGAGTTGCACTGAAAAACTTAGAATATAAGAAACGCACAGTGTAGTACATAGTATATGAGTGAGTTGCACTGAAAAACTTAGAATATAAGAAACGCACAGTGTAGTACATAGTATATGAGTGAGTTGCACTGAAAAACTTAGAATATAAGAAACGCACAGTGTAGTACATAGTATATGAGTGAGTTGCACTGAAAAACTTAGAATATAAGAAACGCACAGTGTAGTACATAGTATATGAGTGAGTTGCACTGAAAAACTTAGAATATAAGAAACGCACAGTGTAGTACATAGTATATGAGTGAGTTGCACTCAAAAACTTAGAATTTACTGAAAAACCCGCATTACACGAAATGCACAGTGTAGTACATAGTATATGAGTGAGTTGCACTGAAAAACTTAGAATATAAGAAACGCACAGTGTAGTACATAGTATATGAGTGACTTGCACTCAAAAACTTAGAATATAAGAAACGCACAGTGTAGTACATAGTATATGAGTGAGTTGCACTCAAAAACTTAGAATATAAGAAACGCACAGTGTAGTAGTTGAACTGAAAAACTTAGAATATAAGAAACGCACAGTGTAGTACATAGTATATGAGTGAGTTGCACTGAAAAACTTAGAATTTACTGAAAAACACGCATTACACGAAATGCACAGTGTAGTACATAGTATATGAGTGAGTTGCACTGAAAAACTTAGAATATAAGAAACGCACAGTGTAGTACATAGTATATGAGTGAGTTGCACTGAAAAACTTAGAATATAAGAAACGCACAGTGTAGTACATAGTATATAAGTGAGTTGCACTGAAAAACTTAGAATATAAGAAACGCACAGTGTAGTACATAGTATATGAGTGAGTTGCACTAAAAAACTTAGAATATAAGAAACGCACAGTGTAGTACATAGTATATGAGTGAGTTGCACTGAAAAACTTAGAATATAAGAAACGCACAGTGTAGTACATAGTATATGAGTGAGTTGCACTGAAAAACTTAGAATATAAGAAACGCACAGTGTAGTACATAGTATATGAGTGAGTTGCACTGAAAAACTTAGAATATAAGAAACACACAGTGTAGTACATAGTATATGAGTGAGTTGCACTGAAAAACTTAGAATATAAGAAACGCACAGTGTAGTACATAATATATGAGTGAGTTGCACTCAAAAACTTAGAATATAAGAAACGCACAGTGTAGTACATAGTATATGAGTGTGTTGCACTGAAAAACTTAGAATATAAGAAACGCACAGTGTAGTACATAGTATATGAGTGAGTTGCACTGAAAAACTTAGAATATAAGAAACGCACAGTGTAGTACATAGTATATGAGTGAGTTGCACTGAAAAACTTAGAATATAAGAAACGCACAGTGTAGTACATAGTATATGAGTGAGTTGAACTGAAAAACTTAGAATATAAGAAACGCACAGTGTAGTACATAGTATATGAGTGAGTTTCACTGAAAAAGGTAGAATATAAAAAACGCACAGTGTAGTACATAGTATATGAGTGAGTTGCACTGAAAAACTTAGAATATAAGAAACGCACAGTGTAGTACATAGTATATGAGTGAGTTGCACTGAAAAACTTAGAATATAAGAAACGCACAGTGTAGTACTAGTATATGAGTGAGTTGCACTGAAAAACTTAGAATATAAGAAACGCACAGTGTAGTACATAGTATATGAGTGAGTTGCACTCAAAAACTTAGAATATAAGAAACGCACAGTGTAGTACATAGTATATGAGTGAGTTGCACTGAAAAACTTAGAATATAAGAAACGCACAGTGTAGTACATAGTATATGAGTGAGTTGCACTGAAAAACTTAGAATATAAGAAACGCACAGTGTAGTACATAGTATATGAGTGAGTTGCACTCAAAAACTTAGAATTTACTGAAAAACCCGCATTACACGAAATGCACAGTGTAGTACATAGTATATGAGTGAGTTGCACTGAAAAACTTAGAATATAAGAAACGCACAGTGTAGTACATAGTATATGAGTGAGTTGCACTGAAAAACTTAGAATATAAGAAACGCACAGTGTAGTACATAGTATATGAGTGAGTTGCACTGAAAAACTTAGAATATAAGAAACGCACAGTGTAGTACATAGTATATGAGTGAGTTGCACTGAAAATCGTAGAATATAAGAAACGCACAGTGTAGTACATAGTATATGAGTGAGTTGCACTGAAAAACTTAGAATATAAGAAACGCACAGTGTAGTACATAGTATATGAGTGAGTTGCACTGAAAAACTTAGAATATAAGAAACGCTCAGTGTAGTACATAGTATATGAGTGAGTTGAATGAAAAACTTAGAATTTAAGAAACGGACAGTGTAGTACATAGTATATGAGTGAGTTGCACTGAAAAACTTAGAATTTACTGAAAAACCCGCATTACACGAAATGCACAGTGTAGTACATAGTATATGAGTGAGTTGCACTGAAAAACTTAGAATATAAGAAACGCACAGTGTAGTACATAGTATATGAGTGAGTTGCACTGAAAAACTTAGAATATAAGAAACGCACAGTGTAGTACATAGTATATGAGTGAGTTGAACTGAAAAACTTAGAATATAAGAAACGCACAGTGTAGTACATAGTATATGAGTGAGTTGCACTCAAAAACTTAGAATATAAGAAACGCACAGTGTAGTACATAGTATATGAGTGAGTTGAACTGAAAAACTTAGAATATAAGAAACGCACAGTGTATTACATAGTATATGAGTGAGTTGCACTGAAAAACTTAGAATTTACTGAAAAACACGCATTACACGAAATGCACAGTGTAGTACATAGTATATGAGTGAGTTGCACTGAAAAACTTAGAATATAAGAAACGCACAGTGTAGTACATAGTATATGAGTGAGTTGCACTGAAAAACTTAGAATATAAGAAACGCACAGTGTAGTACATAGTATATGAGTGAGTTGCACTGAAAAACTTAGAATATAAGAAACGCACAGTGTAGTACATAGTATATGAGTGAGTTGCACTGAAAAACTTAGAATATAAGAAACGCACAGTGTAGTACATAGTATATGAGTGAGTTGCACTGAAAAACTTAGAATATAAGAAACGCACAGTGTAGTACATAGTATATGAGTGAGTTGCACTGAAAAACTTAGAATATAAGAAACGCACAGTGTAGTACATAGTATATGAGTGAGTTGCACTGAAAAACTTAGAATATAAGAAACGCACAGTGTAGTACATAGTATATGAGTGAGTTGCACTGAAAAACTTAGAATATAAGAAACGCACAGTGTAGTACATAGTATATGAGTGAGGTGCACTGAAAAACTTAGAATATAAGAAACGCACAGTGTAGTACATAGTATATGAGTGAGTTGCACTGAAAAACTTAGAATATAAGAAACGCACAGTGTAGTACATAGTATATGAGTGAGTTGCACTGAAAAACTTAGAATATAAGAAACGCACAGTGTAGTACATAGTATATGAGTGAGTTGCACTGAAAAACTTAGAATATAAGAAACGCACAGTGTAGTACATAGTATATGAGTGAGTTGCACTCAAAAACTTAGAATTTACTGAAAAACCCGCATTACACGAAATGCACAGTGTAGTACATAGTATATGAGTGAGTTGCACTGAAAAACTTAGAATATAAGAAACGCACAGTGTAGTACATAGTATATGAGTGAGTTGCACTCAAAAACTTAGAATATAAGAAACGCACAGTGTAGTACATAGTATATGAGTGAGTTGCACTCAAAAACTTAGAATATAAGAAACGCACAGTGTAGTAGTTGAACTGAAAAACTTAGAATATAAGAAACGCACAGTGTAGTACATAGTATATGAGTGAGTTGCACTGAAAAACTTAGAATTTACTGAAAAACACGCATTACACGAAATGCACAGTGTAGTACATAGTATATGAGTGAGTTGCACTGAAAAACTTAGAATATATGAAACGCACAGTGTAGTACATAGTATATGAGTGAGTTGCACTGAAAAACTTAGAATATAAGAAACGCACAGTGTAGTACATAGTATATGAGTGAGTTGCACTGAAAAACTTAGAATATAAGAAACGCACAGTGTAGTACATAGTATATGAGTGAGTTGCACTAAAAAACTTAGAATATAAGAAACGCACAGTGTAGTACATAGTATATGAGTGAGTTGCACTGAAAAACTTAGAATATAAGAAACACACAGTGTAGTACATAGTATATGAGTGAGTTGCACTGAAAAACTTAGAATATAAGAAACGCACAGTGTAGTACATAATATATGAGTGAGTTGCACTCAAAAACTTAGAATATAAGAAACGCACAGTGTAGTACATAGTATATGAGTGTGTTGCACTGAAAAACTTAGAATATAAGAAACGCACAGTGTAGTACATAGTATATGAGTGAGTTGCACTGAAAAACTTAGAATATAAGAAACGCACAGTGTAGTACATAGTATATGAGTGAGTTGCACTGAAAAACTTAGAATATAAGAAACGCACAGTGTAGTACATAGTATATGAGTGAGTTGCACTGAAAAACTTAGAATATAAGAAACGCACAGTGTAGTACATAGTATATGAGTGAGTTGCACTGAAAAACTTAGAATATAAGAAACGCACAGTGTAGTACATAGTATATGAGTGAGTTGCACTGAAAAACTTAGAATATAAGAAACGCACAGTGTAGTACATAGTATATGAGTGAGTTGCACTGAAAAACTTAGAATATAAGAAACGCACAGTGTAGTACATAGTATATGAGTGAGTTGCACTGAAAAACTTAGAATATAAGAAACGCACAGTGTAGTACATAGTATATGAGTGAGTTGCACTCAAAAACTTAGAATATAAGAAACGCACAGTGTAGTACATAGTATATGAGTGAGTTGCACTGAAAAACTTAGAATATAAGAAACGCACAGTGTAGTACATAGTATATGAGTGAGTTGCACTCAAAAACTTAGAATATAAGAAACGCACAGTGTAGTACATAGTATATGAGTGAGTTGCACTCAAAAACTTAGAATTTACTGAAAAACCCGCATTACACGAAATGCACAGTGTAGTACATAGTATATGAGTGAGTTGCACTGAAAAACTTAGAATATAAGAAACGCACAGTGTAGTACATAGTATATGAGTGAGTTGAACTGAAAAACTTAGAATATAAGAAACGCACAGTGTAGTACATAGTATATGAATGAGTTGCACTGAAAAACTTAGAATATAAGAAACGCACAGTGTAGTACATAGTATATGAGTGAGTTGCACTGAAAAACTTAGAATATAAGAAACGCACAGTGTAGTACATAGTATATGAGTGAGTTGCACTGAAAAACTTAGAATATAAGAAACGCACAGTGTAGTACATAGTATATGAGTGAGTTGCACTGAAAAACTTAGAATATAAGAAACGCACAGTGTAGTACATAGTATATGAGTGAGTTGCACTGAAAATCTTAGAATATAAGAAACGCACAGTGTAGTACATAGTATATGAGTGAGTTGCACTGAAAAACTTAGAATATAAGAAACGCACAGTGTAGTACATAGTATATGAGTGAGTTGCACTGAAAAACTTAGAATATAAGAAACGCTCAGTGTAGTACATAGTATATGAGTGAGTTGAATGAAAAACTTAGAATTTAAGAAACGGACAGTGTAGTACATAGTATATGAGTGAGTTGCACTGAAAAACTTAGAATTTACTGAAAAACCCGCATTACACGAAATGCACAGTGTAGTACATAGTATATGAGTGAGTTGCACTGAAAAACTTAGAATATAAGAAACGCACAGTGTAGTACATAGTATATGAGTGAGTTGCACTGAAAAACTTAGAATATAAGAAACGCACAGTGTAGTACATAGTATATGAGTGAGTTGAACTGAAAAACTTAGAATATAAGAAACGCACAGTGTAGTACATAGTATATGAGTGAGTTGCACTCAAAAACTTAGAATATAAGAAACGCACAGTGTAGTACATAGTATATGAGTGAGTTGAACTGAAAAACTTAGAATATAAGAAACGCACAGTGTAGTACATATTATATGAGTGAGTTGCACTGAAAAACTTAGAATTTACTGAAAAACACGCATTACACGAAATGCACAGTGTAGTACATAGTATATGAGTGAGTTGCACTGAAAAACTTAGAATATAAGAAACGCACAGTGTAGTACATAGTATATGAGTGAGTTGCACTGAAAAACTTAGAATATAAGAAACGCACAGTGTAGTACATAGTATATGAGTGAGTTGCACTGAAAAACTTAGAATATAAGAAACGCACAGTGTAGTACATAGTATATGAGTGAGTTGCACTGAAAAACTTAGAATATAAGAAACGCACAGTGTAGTACATAGTATATGAGTGAGTTGCACTGAAAAACTTAGAATATAAGAAACGCACAGTGTAGTACATAGTATATGAGTGAGTTGCACTGAAAAACTTAGAATATAAGAAACGCACAGTGTAGTACATAGTATATGAGTGAGTTGCACTGAAAAACTTAGAATATAAGAAACGCACAGTGTAGTACATAGTATATGAGTGAGTTGCACTGAAAAACTTAGAATATAAGAAACGCACAGTGTAGTACATAGTATATGAGTGAGTTGAATGAAAAACTTAGAATTTAAGAAACGGACAGTGTAGTACATAGTATATGAGTGAGTTGCACTGAAAAACTTAGAATTTACTGAAAAACCCGCATTACACGAAATGCACAGTGTAGTACATAGTATATGAGTGAGTTGCACTGAAAAACTTAGAATATAAGAAACGCACAGTGTAGTACATAGTATATGAGTGAGTTGCACTGAAAAACTTAGAATATAAGAAACGCACAGTGTAGTACATAGTATATGAGTGAGTTGCACTGAAAAACTTAGAATATAAGAAACGCACAGTGTAGTACATAGTATATGAGTGAGTTGCACTGAAAAACTTAGAATATAAGAAACGCACAGTGTAGTACATAGTATATGAGTGAGTTGCACTGAAAAACTTAGAATATAAGAAACGCACAGTGTAGTACATAGTATATGAGTGAGTTGAATGAAAAACTTAGAATTTAAGAAACGGACAGTGTAGTACATAGTATATGAGTGAGTTGCACTGAAAAACTTAGAATTTACTGAAAAACCCGCATTACACGAAATGCACAGTGTAGTACATAGTATATGAGTGAGTTGCACTGAAAAACTTAGAATATAAGAAACGCACAGTGTAGTACATAGTATATAAGTGAGTTGCACTGAAAAACTTAGAATATAAGAAACGCACAGTGTAGTACATAGTATATGAGTGAGTTGAACTGAAAAACTTAGAATATAAGAAACGCACAGTGTAGTACATAGTATATGAGTGAGTTGCACTCAAAAACTTAGAATATAAGAAACGCACAGTGTAGTACATAGTATATGAGTGAGTTGAACTGAAAAACTTAGAATATAAGAAACGCACAGTGTAGTACATAGTATATGAGTGAGTTGCACTGAAAAACTTAGAATTTACTGAAAAACACGCATTACACGAAATGCACAGTGTAGTACATAGTATATGAGTGAGTTGCACTGAAAAACTTAGAATATAAGAAACGCACAGTGTAGTACATAGTATATGAGTGAGTTGCACTGAAAAACTTAGAATATAAGAAACGCACAGTGTAGTACATAATATATGAGTGAGTTGCACTGAAAAACTTAGAATATAAGAAACGCACAGTGTAGTACATAGTATATGAGTGAGTTGCACTGAAAAACTTAGAATATAAGAAACGCACAGTGTAGTACATAGTATATGAGTGAGTTGCACTGAAAAACTTAGAATATAAGAAACGCACAGTGTAGTACATAGTATATGAGTGAGTTGCACTGAAAAACTTAGAATATAAGAAAGGCACAGTGTAGTACATAGTATATGAGTGAGTTGCACTGAAAAACTTAGAATATAAGAAACGCACAGTGTAGTACATAGTATATGAGTGAGTTGCACTGAAAAACTTAGAATATAAGAAACGCACAGTGTAGTACATAGTATATGAGTGAGTTGCACTGAAAAACTTAGAATATAAGAAACGCACAGTGTAGTACATAGTATATGAGTGAGTTGCACTCAAAAACTTAGAATATAAGAAACGCACAGTGTAGTACATAGTATATGAGTGAGTTGCACTGAAAAACTTAGAATATAAGAAACGCACAGTGTAGTACATAGTATATGAGTGAGTTGCACTCAAAAACTTAGAATTTACTGAAAAACCCGCATTACACGAAATGCACAGTGTAGTACATAGTATATGAGTGATTTGCACTGAAAAACTTAGAATATAAGAAACGCACAGTGTAGTACATAGTATATGAGTGAGTTGCACTGAAAAACTTAGAATATAAGAAACGCACAGTGTAGTACATAGTATATGATTGAGTTGCACTGAAAAACTTAGAATATAAGAAACGCACAGTGTAGTACATAGTATATGAGTGAGTTGCACTGAAAAACTTAGAATATAAGAAACGCACAGTGTAGTACATAGTATATGAGTGAGTTGCACTGAAAAACTTAGAATATAAGAAACGCACAGTGTAGTACATAGTATATGAGTGAGTTGCACTGAAAAACTTAGAATTTAAGAAACGCACAGTGTAGTACATAGTATATGAGTGAGTTGCACTGAAAAACTTAGAATATAAGAAACGCACAGTGTAGTACATAGTATATGAGTGAGTTGCACTGAAAAACTTAGAATATAAGAAACGCACAGTGTATTACATAGTATATGAGTGAGTTGCACTGAAAAACTTAGAATATAAGAAACGCACAGTGTAGTACATAGTATATGAGTGAGTTGCACTGAAAATCTTAGAATATAAGAAACGCACAGTGTAGTACATAGTATATGAGTGAGTTGCACTGAAAAACTTAGAATATAAGAAACGCACAGTGTAGTACATAGTATATGAGTGAGTTGCTCTGAAAAACTTAGAATATAAGAAACGCTCAGTGTAGTACATAGTATATGAGTGAGTTGAATGAAAAACTTAGAATTTAAGAAACGGACAGTGTAGTACATAGTATATGAGTGAGTTGCACTGAAAAACTTAGAATTTACTGAAAAACCCGCATTACACGAAATGCACAGTGTAGTACATAGTATATGAGTGAGTTGCACTGAAAAACTTAGAATATAAGAAACGCACAGTGTAGTACATAGTATATGAGTGAGTTGAACTGAAAAACTTAGAATATAAGAAACGCACAGTGTAGTACATAGTATATGAGTGAGTTGCACTCAAAAACTTAGAATATAAGAAACGCACAGTGTAGTACATAGTATATGAGTTAGTTGAACTGAAAAACTTAGAATATAAGAAACGCACAGTGTAGTACATAGTATATGAGTGAGTTGCACTGAAAAACTTAGAATTTACGGAAAAACACGCATTAAACGAAATGCACAGTGTAGTACATAGTATATGAGTGAGTTGCACTGAAAAACTTAGAATATAAGAAACGCACATGTAGTACATAGTATATGAGTGAGTTGCACTGAAAAACTTAGAATATAAGAAACGCACAGTGTAGTACATAGTATATGAGTGAGTTGCACTGAAAAACTTAGAATATAAGAAACGCACAGTGTAGTACATAGTATATGAGTGAGTTGCACTAAAAAACTTAGAATATAAGAAACGCACAGTGTAGTACATAGTATATGAGTGAGTTGCACTGAAAAACTTAGAATATAAGAAACACACAGTATAGTACATAGTATATGAGTGAGTTGCACTGAAAAACTTAGAATATAAGAAACGCACAGTGTAGTACATAATATATGAGTGAGTTGCACTCAAAAACTTAGAATATAAGAAACGCACAGTGTAGTACATAGTATATGAGTGTGTTGCACTGAAAAACTTAGAATATAAGAAACGCACAGTGTAGTACATAATATATGAGTGAGTTGCACTCAAAAACTTAGAATATAAGAAACGCACAGTGTAGTACATAGTATATGAGTGTGTTGCACTGAAAAACTTAGAATATAAGAAACGCACAGTGTAGTACATAGTATATGAGTGAGTTGCACTGAAAAACTTAGAATATAAGAAACGCACAGTGTAGTACATAGTATATGAGTGAGTTGCACTGAAAAACTTAGAATATAAGAAACGCACAGTGTAGTACATAGTATATGAGTGAGTTGCACTGAAAAAATTAGAATATAAGAAACGCACAGTGTAGTACATAGTATATGAGTGAGTTGCACTGAAAAACTTAGAATATAAGAAACACACAGTGTAGTACATAGTATATGAGTGAGTTGCACTGAAAAACTTACAATATAAGAAACGCACAGTGTAGTACATAATATATGAGTGAGTTGCACTCAAAAACTTAGAATATAAGAAACGCACAGTGTAGTACATAGTATATGAGTGTGTTGCACTGAAAAACTTAGAAGATAAGAAACGCACAGTGTAGTACATAGTATATGAGTGAGTTGCACTGAAAAACTTAGAATATAAGAAACGCACAGTGTAGTACATAGTATATGAGTGAGTTGCACTGAAAAACTTAGAATATAAGAAACGCACAGTGTAGTACATAGTATATGAGTGAGTTGCACTGAAAAACTTTGAATATAAGAAACGCACAGTGTAGTACATAGTATATGAGTGAGTTGCACTGAAAAACTTAGAATATAAGAAACGCACAGTGTAGTACATAGTATATGAGTGAGTTGCACTGAAAAACTTAGAATATAAGAAACGCACAGTGTAGTACATAGTATATGAGTGAGTTGCACTGAAAAACTTAGAATATAAGAAACGCACAGTGTAGTACATAGTATATGAGTGAGTTGCACTCAAAAACTTAGAATATAAGAAACGCACAGTGTAGTACATAGTATATGAGTGAGTTGCACTGAAAAACTTAGAATATAAGAAACGCACAGTGTAGTACATAGTATATGAGTGAGTTGCACTCAAAAACTTAGAATATAAGAAACGCACAGTGTAGTACATAGTATATGAGTGAGTTGCACTCAAAAACTTAGAATTTACTGAAAAACCCGCATTACACGAAATGCACAGTGTAGTACATAGTATATGAGTGAGTTGCACTGAAAAACTTAGAATATAAGAAACGCACAGTGTAGTACATAGTATATGAGTGAGTTGCACTGAAAAACTTAGAATATAAGAAACGCACAGTGTAGTACATAGTATATGAGTGAGTTGCACTGAAAAACTTAGAATATAAGAAACGCACAGTGTAGTACATAGTATGTGAGTGAGTTGCACTGAAAAACTTAGAATATAAGAAACGCACAGTGTAGTACATAGTATATGAGTGAGTTGCACTGAAAAACTTAGAATATAAGAAACGCACAGTGTAGTACATAGTATATGAGTGAGTTGCACTGAAAAACTTAGAATATAAGAAACGCACAGTGTAGTACATAGTATATGAGTGAGTTGCACTGAAAAACTTAGAATATAAGAAACGCACAGTGTAGTACATAGTATATGAGTAAGTTGCACTGAAAAACTTAGAATATAAGAAACGCACAGTGTAGTACATAGTATATGAGTGAGTTGCACTGAAAAACTTAGAATATAAGAAACGCACAGTGTAGTACATAGTATATGAGTGAGTTGCACTGAAAAACTTAGAATATAAGAAACGCACAGTGTAGTACATAGTATATGAGTGAGTTGCACTGAAAAACTTAGAATATAAGAAACGCACAGTGTAGTACATAGTATATGAGTGAGTTGCACTGAAAAACTTAGAATATAAGAAACGCTCAGTGTAGTACATAGTATATGAGTGAGTTGAATGAAAAACTTAGAATTTAAGAAACGGACAGTGTAGTACATAGTATATGAGTGAGTTGCACTGAAAAACTTAGAATTTACTGAAAAACCCGCATTACACGAAATGCACAGTGTAGTACATAGTATATGAGTGAGTTGCACTGAAAAACTTAGAATATAAGAAACACACAGTGTAGTACATAGTATATGAGTGAGTTGCACTGAAAAACTTAGAATATAAGAAACGCACAGTGTAGTATATAGTATATGAGTGAGTTGAACTGAAAAACTTAGAATATAAGAAACGCACAGTGTAGTACATAGTATATGAGTGAGTTGCACTGAAAAACTTAGAATTTACTGAAAAACACGCATTACACGAAATGCACAGTGTAGTACATAGTATATGAGTGAGTTGCACTGAAAAACTTAGAATATAAGAAACGCACAGTGTAGTACATAGTATATGAGTGAGTTGCACTGAAAAACTTAGAATATAAGAAACGCACAGTGTAGTACATAGTATATGAGTGAGTTGCACTGAAAAACTTAGAATATAAGAAACGCACAGTGTAGTACATAGTATATGAGTGAGTTGCACTAAAAAACTTAGAATATAAGAAAAGCACAGTGTAGTACATAGTATATGAGTGAGTTGCACTGAAAAACTTAGAATATAAGAAACACACAGTGTAGTACATAGTATATGAGTGAGTTGCACTGAAAAACTTAGAATATAAGAAACGCACAGTGTAGTACATAATATATGAGTGAGTTGCACTCAAAAACTTAGAATATAAGAAACGCACAGTGTAGTACATAGTATATGAGTGAGTTGCACTGAAAAACTTAGAATTTACTGAAAAACCCGCATTACACGAAATGCACAGTGTAGTACATAGTATATTAGTGAGTTGCACTGAAAAACTTAGAATATAAGAAACGCACAGTGTAGTACATAGTATATGAGTGAGTTGCACTGAAAAACTTAGAATATGAGAAACGCACAGTGTAGTACATAGTATATGAGTGAGTTGAACTGAAAAACTTAGAATATAAGAAACGCACAGTGTAGTACATAGTATATGAGTGAGTTGCACTCAAAAACTTAGAATATAAGAAACGCACAGTGTAGTACATAGTATATGAGTGAGTTGAACTGAAAAACTTAGAATATAAGAAACGCACAGTGTAGTACATAGTATATGAGTGAGTTGCACTGAAAAACTTAGAATTTACTGAAAAACACGCATTACACGAAATGCACAGTGTAGTACATAGTATATGAGTGAGTTGCACTGAAAAACTTAGAATATAAGAAACGCACAGTGTAGTACATAGTATATGAGTGAGTTGCACTGAAAAACTTAGAATATAAGAAACGCACAGTGTAGTACATAGTATATGAGTGAGTTGAACTGAAAAACTTAGAATATAAGAAACGCACAGTGTAGTACATAGTATATGAGTGAGTTGCACTGAAAAACTTAGAATTTACTGAAAAACACGCATTACACGAAATGCACAGTGTAGTACATAGTATATGAGTGAGTTGCACTGAAAAACTTAGAATATAAGAAACGCACAGTGTAATACATAGTATATGAGTGAGTTGCACTGAAAAACTTAGAATATAAGAAACGCACAGTGTAGTACATAGTATATGAGTGAGTTGCACTGAAAAACTTAGAATATAAGAAACGCACAGTGTAGTACATAGTATATGAGTGAGTTGCACTAAAAAACTTAGAATATAAGAAACGCACAGTGTAGTACATAGTATATGAGTGAGTTGCACTGAAAAACTTAGAATATAAGAAACACACAGTGTAGTACATAGTATATGAGTGAGTTGCACTGAAAAACTTAGAATATAAGAAACGCACAGTGTAGTACATAATATATGAGTGAGTTGCACTCAAAAACTTAGAATATGAGTGAGTTGCACTGAAAAACTTAGAATATAAGAAACGCACAGTGTAGTACATAGTATATGAGTGAGTTGAACTGAAAAACTTAGAATATAAGAAACGCACAGTGTAGTACATAATATATGAGTGAGTTGCACTGAAAAACTTAGAATATAAGAAACGCACAGTGTAGTATATAGTATATGATTGAGTTGCACTGAAAAACTTAGAATATAAGAAACGCACAGTGTAGTACATAGTATATGAGTGAGTTGCACTGAAAAACTTAGAATTTACTGAAAAACACGCATTACACGAAATGCACAGTGTAGTACATAGTATATGAGTGAGTTGCACTGAAAAACTTAGAATATAAGAAACGCACAGTGTAGTACATAGTATATGAGTGAGTTGCACTGAAAAACTTAGAATATAAGAAACGCACAGTGTAGTACATAGTATATGAGTGAGTTGCACTGAAAAACTTAGAATATAAGAAACGCACAGTGTAGTACATAGTATATGAGTGAGTTGCACTAAAAAACTTAGAATATAAGAAAAGCACAGTGTAGTACATAGTATATGAGTGAGTTGCACTGAAAAACTTAGAATATAAGAAACACACAGTGTAGTACATAGTATATGAGTGAGTTGCCTTGAAAAACTTAGAATATAAGAAACGCACAGTGTAGTACATAATATATGAGTGAGTTGCACTCAAAAACTTAGAATATAAGAAACGCACAGTGTAGTACATAGTATATGAGTGAGTTGCACTGAAAAACTTAGAATTTACTGAAAAACCCGCATTACACGAAATGCACAGTGTAGTACATAGTATATGAGTGAGTTGCACTGAAAAACTTAGAATATAAGAAACGCACAGTGTAGTACATAGTATATGAGTGAGTTGCACTGAAAAACTTAGAATATAAGAAACGCACAGTGTAGTACATAGTATATGAGTGAGTTGAACTGAAAAACTTAGAATATAAGAAACGCACAGTGTAGTACATAGTATATGAGTGAGTTGCACTCAAAAACTTAGAATATAAGAAACGCACAGTGTAGTACATAGTATATGAGTGAGTTGAACTGAAAAACTTAGAATATAAGAAACGCACAGTGTAGTACATAGTATATGAGTGAGTTGCACTGAAAAACTTAGAATTTACTGAAAAACACGCATTACACGAAATGCACAGTGTAGTACATAGTATATGAGTGAGTTGCACTGAAAAACTTAGAATATAAGAAACGCACAGTGTAGTACATAGTATATGAGTGAGTTGCACTGAAAAACTTAGAATATAAGAAACGCACAGTGTAGTACATAGTATATGAGTGAGTTGCACTGAAAAACTTAGAATTTACTGAAAAACACGCATTACACGAAATGCACAGTGTAGTACATAGTATATGAGTGAGTTGCACTGAAAAACTTAGAATATAAGAAACGCACAGTGTAATACATAGTATATGAGTGAGTTGCACTGAAAAACTTAGAATATAAGAAACGCACAGTGTAGTACATAGTATATGAGTGAGTTGCACTGAAAAACTTAGAATATAAGAAACGCACAGTGTAGTACATAGTATATGAGTGAGTTGCACTAAAAAACTTAGAATATAAGAAACGCACAGTGTAGTACATAGTATATGAGTGAGTTGCACTGAAAAACTTAGAATATAAGAAACACACAGTGTAGTACATAGTATATGAGTGAGTTGCACTGAAAAACTTAGAATATAAGAAACGCACAGTGTAGTACATAATATATGAGTGAGTTGCACTCAAAAACTTAGAATATAAGAAACGCACAGTGTAGTACATAGTATATGAGTGTGTTGCACTGAAAAACTTAGAATATAAGAAACGCACAGTGTAGTACATAGTATATGAGTGAGTTGCACTGAAAAACTTAGAATATAAGAAACGCACAGTGTAGTACATAGTATATGAGTGAGTTGCACTGAAAAACTTAGAATATAAGAAACGCACAGTGTAGTACATAGTATATGAGTGAGTTGCACTGAAAAACTTAGAATATAAGAAACGCACAGTGTAGTACATAGTATATGAGTGAGTTGCACTGAAAAACTTAGAATATAACAAACGCACAGTGTAGTACATAGTATATGAGTGAGTTGCACTGAAAAACTTAGAATATAAGAAACGCACAGTGTAGTACATAGTATATGAGTGAGTTGCACTCAAAAACTTAGAATTTACTGAAAAACCCGCATTACACGAAATGCACAGTGTAGTACATAGTATATGAGTGAGTTGCACTGAAAAACTTAGAATATAAGAAACGCACAGTTTAGTACATAGTATATGAGTGAGTTGCGCTGAAAAACTTAGAATATAAGAAACGCACAGTGTAGTACATAGTATATGGGTGAGTTGCACTGAAAAACTTAGAATATAAGAAACGCACAGTGTAGTACATAGTATATGAGTGAGTTGCACTGAAAAACTTAGAATATAAGAAACGCACAGTGTAGTACATAGTATATGAGTGAGTTGCACTGAAAAACTTAGAATATAAGAAACGCACAGTGTAGTACATAGTATATGAGTGAGTTGCACGGAAAAACTTAGAATATAAGAAACGCACAGTGTAGTACATAGTATATGAGTGAGTTGCACTGAAAAACTTAGAATATAAGAAACGCACAGTGTAGTACATAGTATATGAGTGAGTTGCACTGAAAAACTTAGAATATAAGAAACGCACAGTGTAGTACATAGTATATGAGTGAGTTGCACTGAAAAACTTAGAATATAAGAAACGCACAGTGTAGTACATAGTATATGAGTGAGTTGCACTGAAAAACTTAGAATATAAGAAACGCACATTGTAGTACATAGTATATGAGTGAGTTGCCCTGACAAACTTAGAATTTAAGAAACGCACAGTGTAGTACATAGTATATGAGTGAGTTGCACTGAAAAACTTAGAATATAAGAAACGCACAGTGTAGTACATAGTATATGAGTGAGTTGCACTGAAAAACTTAGAATATAAGAAACGCTCAGTGTAGTACATAGTATATGAGTGAGTTGAATGAAAAACTTAGAATTTAAGAAACGGACAGTGTAGTACATAGTATATGAGTGAGTTGCACTGAAAAACTTAGAATTTACTGAAAAACCCGCATTACACGAAATGCACAGTGTAGTACATAGTATATGAGTGAGTTGCACTGAAAAACTTAGAATATAAGAAACGCACAGTGTAGTACATAGTATATGAGTGAGTTGCACTGAAAAACTTAGAATATAAGAAACGCACAGTGTAGTACATAGTATATGAGTGAGTTGAACTGAAAAACTTAGAATATAAGAAACGCACAGTGTAGTACATAATATATGAGTGAGTTGCACTCAAAAACTTAGAATATAAGAAACGCACAGTGTAGTATATAGTATATGATTGAGTTGCACTGAAAAACTTAGAATATAAGAAACGCACAGTGTAGTACATAGTATATGAGTGAGTTGCACTGAAAAACTTAGAATTTACTGAAAAACACGCATTACACGAAATGCACAGTGTAGTACATAGTATATGAGTGAGTTGCACTGAAAAACTTAGAATATAAGAAACGCACAGTGTAGTACATAGTATATGAGTGAGTTGCACTGAAAAACTTAGAATATAAGAAACGCACAGTGTACTACATAGTATATGAGTGAGTTGCACTGAAAAACTTAGAATTTACTGAAAAACACGCATTACACGAAATGCACAGTGTAGTACATAGTATATGAGTGAGTTGCACTGAAAAACTTAGAATATAAGAAACGCACAGTGTAGTACATAGTATATGAGTGAGTTGCACTGAAAAACTTAGAATATAACAAACGCACAGTGTAGTACATAGTATATGAGTGAGTTGCACTGAAAAACTTAGAATATAAGAAACGCACAGTGTAGTACATAGTATATGAGTGAGTTGCACTCAAAAACTTAGAATTTACTGAAAAACCCGCATTACACGAAATGCACAGTGTAGTACATAGTATATGAGTGAGTTGCACTGAAAAACTTAGAATATAAGAAACGCACAGTTTAGTACATAGTATATGAGTGAGTTGCGCTGAAAAACTTAGAATATAAGAAACGCACAGTGTAGTACTTAGTATATGGGTGAGTTGCACTGAAAAACTTAGAATATAAGAAACGCACAGTGTAGTACATAGTATATGAGTGAGTTGCACTGAAAAACTTAGAATATAAGAAACGCACAGTGTAGTACATAGTATATGAGTGAGTTGCACTGAAAAACTTAGAATATAAGAAACGCACAGTGTAGTACATAGTATAAGAGTGAGTTGCACTGAAAAACTTAGAATATAAGAAACGCACAGTGTAGTACATAGTATATGAGTGAGTTGCACTGAAAAACTTAGAATATAAGAAACGCACAGTGTAGTACATAGTATATGAGTGAGTTGCACTGAAAAACTTAGAATATAAGAAACGCACAGTGTAGTACATAGTATATGAGTGAGTTGCACTGAAAAACTTAGAATATAAGAAACGCACAGTGTAGTACATAGTATATGAGTGAGTTGCACTGAAAAACTTAGAATATAAGAAACGCACATTGTAGTACATAGTATATGAGTGAGTTGCCCTGACAAACTTAGAATTTAAGAAACGCACAGTGTAGTACATAGTATATGAGTGAGTTGCACTGAAAAACTTAGAATATAAGAAACGCACAGTGTAGTACATAGTATATGAGTGAGTTGCACTGAAAAACTTAGAATATAAGAAACGCTCAGTGTAGTACATAGTATATGAGTGAGTTGAATGAAAAACTTAGAATTTAAGAAACGGACAGTGTAGTACATAGTATATGAGTGAGTTGCACTGAAAAACTTAGAATTTACTGAAAAACCCGCATTACACGAAATGCACAGTGTAGTACATAGTATATGAGTGAGTTGCACTGAAAAACTTAGAATATAAGAAACGCACAGTGTAGTACATAGTATATGAGTGAGTTGCACTGAAAAACTTAGAATATAAGAAACGCACAGTGTAGTACATAGTATATGAGTGAGTTGAACTGAAAAACTTAGAATATAAGAAACGCACAGTGTAGTACATAATATATGAGTGAGTTGCACTCAAAAACTTAGAATATAAGAAACGCACAGTGTAGTATATAGTATATGATTGAGTTGCACTGAAAAACTTAGAATATAAGAAACGCACAGTGTAGTACATAGTATATGAGTGAGTTGCACTGAAAAACTTAGAATTTACTGAAAAACACGCATTACACGAAATGCACAGTGTAGTACATAGTATATGAGTGAGTTGCACTGAAAAACTTAGAATGTAAGAAACGCACAGTGTAGTACATAGTATATGAGTGAGTTGCACTGAAAAACTTAGAATATAAGAAACGCACAGTGTAGTACATAGTATATGAGTGAGTTGCACTGAAAAACTTAGAATATAAGAAACGCACAGTGTAGTACATAGTATATGAGTGAGTTGCACTGAAAAACTTAGAATATAAGAAAAGCACAGTGTAGTACATAGTATATGAGTGAGTTGCACTGAAAAACTTAGAATATAAGAAACACACAGTGTAGTACATAGTATATGAGTGAGTTGCCTTGAAAAACTTAGAATATAAGAAACGCACAGTGTAGTACATAATATATGAGTGAGTTGCACTCAAAAACTTAGAATATAAGAAACGCACAGTGTAGTACATAGTATATGAGTGAGTTGCACTGAAAAACTTAGAATTTACTGAAAAACCCGCATTACACGAAATGCACAGTGTAGTACATAGTATTTGAGTGAGTTGCACTGAAAAACTTAGAATATAAGAAACGCACAGTGTAGTACATAGTATATGAGTGAGTTGCACTGAAAAACTTAGAATATAAGAAACGCACAGTGTAGTACATAGTATATGAGTGAGTTGAACTGAAAAACTTAGAATATAAGAAACGCACAGTGTAGTACATAGTATATGAGTGAGTTGCACTCAAAAACTTAGAATATAAGAAACGCACAGTGTAGTACATAGTATATGAGTGAGTTGAACTGAAAAACTTAGAATATAAGAAACGCACAGTGTAGTACATAGTATATGAGTGAGTTGCACTGAAAAACTTAGAATTTACTGAAAAACACGCATTACACGAAATGCACAGTGTAGTACATAGTATATGAGTGAGTTGCACTGAAAAACTTAGAATATAAGAAACGCACAGTGTAGTACATAGTATATGAGTGAGTTGCACTGAAAAACTTAGAATATAAGAAACGCACAGTGTAGTACATAGTATATGAGTGAGTTGCACTGAAAAACTTAGAATTTACTGAAAAACACGCATTACACGAAATGCACAGTGTAGTACATAGTATATGAGTGAGTTGCACTGAAAAACTTAGAATATAAGAAACGCACAGTGTAATACATAGTATATGAGTGAGTTGCACTGAAAAACTTAGAATATAAGAAACGCACAGTGTAGTACATAGTATATGAGTGAGTTGCACTGAAAAACTTAGAATATAAGAAACGCACAGTGTAGTACATAGTATATGAGTGAGTTGCACTAAAAAACTTAGAATATAAGAAACGCACAGTGTAGTACATAGTATATGAGTGAGTTGCACTGAAAAACTTAGAATATAAGAAACACACAGTGTAGTACATAGTATATGAGTGAGTTGCACTGAAAAACTTAGAATATAAGAAACGCACAGTGTAGTACATAATATATGAGTGAGTTGCACTCAAAAACTTAGAATATAAGAAACGCACAGTGTAGTACATAGTATATGAGTGTGTTGCACTGAAAAACTTAGAATATAAGAAACGCACAGTGTAGTACATAGTATATGAGTGAGTTGCACTGAAAAACTTAGAATATAAGAAACGCACAGTGTAGTACATAGTATATGAGTGAGTTGCACTGAAAAACTTAGAATATAAGAAACGCACAGTGTAGTACATAGTATATGAGTGAGTTGCACTGAAAAACTTAGAATATAAGAAACGCACAGTGTAGTACATAGTATATGAGTGAGTTGCACTGAAAAACTTAGAATATAACAAACGCACAGTGTAGTACATAGTATATGAGTGAGTTGCACTGAAAAACTTAGAATATAAGAAACGCACAGTGTAGTACATAGTATATGAGTGAGTTGCACTCAAAAACTTAGAATTTACTGAAAAACCCGCATTACACGAAATGCACAGTGTAGTACATAGTATATGAGTGAGTTGCACTGAAAAACTTAGAATATAAGAAACGCACAGTGTAGTACATAGTATATGAGTGAGTTGCACTGAAAAACTTAGAATATAAGAAACGCACAGTGTAGTACATAGTATATGGGTGAGTTGCACTGAAAAACTTAGAATATAAGAAACGCACAGTGTAGTACATAGTATATGAGTGAGTTGCACTGAAAAACTTAGAATATAAGAAACGCACAGTGTAGTACATAGTATATGAGTGAGTTGCACTGAAAAACTTAGAATATAAGAAACGCACAGTGTAGTACATAGTATATGAGTGAGTTGCACTGAAAAACTTAGAATATAAGAAACGCACAGTGTAGTACATAGTATATGAGTGAGTTGCACTGAAAAACTTAGAATATAAGAAACGCACAGTGTAGTACATAGTATATGAGTGAGTTGCACTGAAAAACTTAGAATATAAGAAACGCACAGTGTAGTACATAGTATATGAGTGAGTTGCACTGAAAAACTTAGAATATAAGAAACGCACAGTGTAGTACATAGTATATGAGTGAGTTGCACTGAAAAACTTAGAATATAAGAAACGCACATTGTAGTACATAGTATATGAGTGAGTTGCCCTGACAAACTTAGAATTTAAGAAACGCACAGTGTAGTACATAGTATATGAGTGAGTTGCACTGAAAAACTTAGAATATAAGAAACGCACAGTGTAGTACATAGTATATGAGTGAGTTGCACTGAAAAACTTAGAATATAAGAAACGCTCAGTGTAGTACATAGTATATGAGTGAGTTGAATGAAAAACTTAGAATTTAAGAAACGGACAGTGTAGTACATAGTATATGAGTGAGTTGCACTGAAAAACTTAGAATTTACTGAAAAACCCGCATTACACGAAATGCACAGTGTAGTACATAGTATATGAGTGAGTTGCACTGAAAAACTTAGAATATAAGAAACGCACAGTGTAGTACATAGTATATGAGTGAGTTGCACTGAAAAACTTAGAATATAAGAAATGCACAGTGTAGTACATAGTATATGAGTGAGTTGAACTGAAAAACTTAGAATATAAGAAACGCACAGTGTAGTACATAATATATGAGTGAGTTGCACTCAAAAACTTAGAATATAAGAAACGCACAGTGTAGTATATAGTATATGATTGAGTTGCACTGAAAAACTTAGAATATAAGAAACGCACAGTGTAGTACATAGTATATGACTGAGTTGCACTGAAAAACTTAGAATATAAGAAACACACAGTGTAGTACATAGTATATGAGTGAGTTGCACTGAAAAACTTAGAATATAAGAAACGCACAGTGTAGTACATAATATATGAGTGAGTTGCACTCAAAAACTTAGAATATGAGTGAGTTGCACTGAAAAACTTAGAATATAAGAAACGCACAGTGTAGTACATAGTATATGAGTGAGTTGAACTGAAAAACTTAGAATATAAGAAACGCACAGTGTAGTACATAATATATGAGTGAGTTGCACTGAAAAACTTAGAATATAAGAAACGCACAGTGTAGTATATAGTATATGATTGAGTTGCACTGAAAAACTTAGAATATAAGAAACGCACAGTGTAGTACATAGTATATGAGTGAGTTGCACTGAAAAACTTAGAATTTACTGAAAAACACGCATTACACGAAATGCACAGTGTAGTACATAGTATATGAGTGAGTTGCACTGAAAAACTTAGAATATAAGAAACGCACAGTGTAGTACATAGTATATGAGTGAGTTGCACTGAAAAACTTAGAATATAAGAAACGCACAGTGTAGTACATAGTATATGAGTGAGTTGCACTGAAAAACTTAGAATATAAGAAACGCACAGTGTAGTACATAGTATATGAGTGAGTTGCACTAAAAAACTTAGAATATAAGAAAAGCACAGTGTAGTACATAGTATATGAGTGAGTTGCACTGAAAAACTTAGAATATAAGAAACACACAGTGTAGTACATAGTATATGAGTGAGTTGCCTTGAAAAACTTAGAATATAAGAAACGCACAGTGTAGTACATAATATATGAGTGAGTTGCACTCAAAAACTTAGAATATAAGAAACGCACAGTGTAGTACATAGTATATGAGTGAGTTGCACTGAAAAACTTAGAATTTACTGAAAAACCCGCATTACACGAAATGCACAGTGTAGTACATAGTATATGAGTGAGTTGCACTGAAAAACTTAGAATATAAGAAACGCACAGTGTAGTACATAGTATATGAGTGAGTTGCACTGAAAAACTTAGAATATAAGAAACGCACAGTGTAGTACATAGTATATGAGTGAGTTGAACTGAAAAACTTAGAATATAAGAAACGCACAGTGTAGTACATAGTATATGAGTGAGTTGCACTCAAAAACTTAGAATATAAGAAACGCACAGTGTAGTACATAGTATATGAGTGAGTTGAACTGAAAAACTTAGAATATAAGAAACGCACAGTGTAGTACATAGTATATGAGTGAGTTGCACTGAAAAACTTAGAATTTACTGAAAAACACGCATTACACGAAATGCACAGTGTAGTACATAGTATATGAGTGAGTTGCACTGAAAAACTTAGAATATAAGAAACGCACAGTGTAGTACATAGTATATGAGTGAGTTGCACTGAAAAACTTAGAATATAAGAAACGCACAGTGTAGTACATAGTATATGAGTGAGTTGCACTGAAAAACTTAGAATTTACTGAAAAACACGCATTACACGAAATGCACAGTGTAGTACATAGTATATGAGTGAGTTGCACTGAAAAACTTAGAATATAAGAAACGCACAGTGTAATACATAGTATATGAGTGAGTTGCACTGAAAAACTTAGAATATAAGAAACGCACAGTGTAGTACATAGTATATGAGTGAGTTGCACTGAAAAACTTAGAATATAAGAAACGCACAGTGTAGTACATAGTATATGAGTGAGTTGCACTAAAAAACTTAGAATATAAGAAACGCACAGTGTAGTACATAGTATATGAGTGAGTTGCACTGAAAAACTTAGAATATAAGAAACACACAGTGTAGTACATAGTATATGAGTGAGTTGCACTGAAAAACTTAGAATATAAGAAACGCACAGTGTAGTACATAATATATGAGTGAGTTGCACTCAAAAACTTAGAATATAAGAAACGCACAGTGTAGTACATAGTATATGAGTGTGTTGCACTGAAAAACTTAGAATATAAGAAACGCACAGTGTAGTACATAGTATATGAGTGAGTTGCACTGAAAAACTTAGAATATAAGAAACGCACAGTGTAGTACATAGTATATGAGTGAGTTGCACTGAAAAACTTAGAATATAAGAAACGCACAGTGTAGTACATAGTATATGAGTGAGTTGCACTGAAAAACTTAGAATATAAGAAACGCACAGTGTAGTACATAGTATATGAGTGAGTTGCACTGAAAAACTTAGAATATAACAAACGCACAGTGTAGTACATAGTATATGAGTGAGTTGCACTGAAAAACTTAGAATATAAGAAACGCACAGTGTAGTACATAGTATATGAGTGAGTTGCACTCAAAAACTTAGAATTTACTGAAAAACCCGCATTACACGAAATGCACAGTGTAGTACATAGTATATGAGTGAGTTGCACTGAAAAACTTAGAATATAAGAAACGCACAGTGTAGTACATAGTATATGAGTGAGTTGCACTGAAAAACTTAGAATATAAGAAACGCACAGTGTAGTACATAGTATATGGGTGAGTTGCACTGAAAAACTTAGAATATAAGAAACGCACAGTGTAGTACATAGTATATGAGTGAGTTGCACTGAAAAACTTAGAATATAAGAAACGCACAGTGTAGTACATAGTATATGAGTGAGTTGCACTGAAAAACTTAGAATATAAGAAACGCACAGTGTAGTACATAGTATATGAGTGAGTTGCACTGAAAAACTTAGAATATAAGAAACGCACAGTGTAGTACATAGTATATGAGTGAGTTGCACTGAAAAACTTAGAATATAAGAAACGCACAGTGTAGTACATAGTATATGAGTGAGTTGCACTGAAAAACTTAGAATATAAGAAACGCACAGTGTAGTACATAGTATATGAGTGAGTTGCACTGAAAAACTTAGAATATAAGAAACGCACAGTGTAGTACATAGTATATGAGTGAGTTGCACTGAAAAACTTAGAATATAAGAAACGCACATTGTAGTACATAGTATATGAGTGAGTTGCCCTGACAAACTTAGAATTTAAGAAACGCACAGTGTAGTACATAGTATATGAGTGAGTTGCACTGAAAAACTTAGAATATAAGAAACGCACAGTGTAGTACATAGTATATGAGTGAGTTGCACTGAAAAACTTAGAATATAAGAAACGCTCAGTGTAGTACATAGTATATGAGTGAGTTGAATGAAAAACTTAGAATTTAAGAAACGGACAGTGTAGTACATAGTATATGAGTGAGTTGCACTGAAAAACTTAGAATTTACTGAAAAACCCGCATTACACGAAATGCACAGTGTAGTACATAGTATATGAGTGAGTTGCACTGAAAAACTTAGAATATAAGAAACGCACAGTGTAGTACATAGTATATGAGTGAGTTGCACTGAAAAACTTAGAATATAAGAAACGCACAGTGTAGTACATAGTATATGAGTGAGTTGAACTGAAAAACTTAGAATATAAGAAACGCACAGTGTAGTACATAATATATGAGTGAGTTGCACTCAAAAACTTAGAATATAAGAAACGCACAGTGTAGTATATAGTATATGATTGAGTTGCACTGAAAAACTTAGAATATAAGAAACGCACAGTGTAGTACATAGTATATGAGTGAGTTGCACTGAAAAACTTAGAATTTACTGAAAAACACGCATTACACGAAATGCACAGTGTAGTACATAGTATATGAGTGAGTTGCACTGAAAAACTTAGAATATAAGAAACGCACAGTGTAGTACATAGTATATGAGTGAGTTGCACTGAAAAACTTAGAATATAAGAAACGCACAGTGTAGTACATAGTATATGAGTGAGTTGCACTGAAAAACTTAGAATATAAGAAACGCACAGTGTAGTACATAGTATATGAGTGAGTTGCACTAAAAAACTTAGAATATAAGAAAAGCACAGTGTAGTACATAGTATATGAGTGAGTTGCACTGAAAAACTTAGAATATAAGAAACACACAGTGTAGTACATAGTATATGAGTGAGTTGCCTTGAAAAACTTAGAATATAAGAAACGCACAGTGTAGTACATAATATATGAGTGAGTTGCACTCAAAAACTTAGAATATAAGAAACGCACAGTGTAGTACATAGTATATGAGTGAGTTGCACTGAAAAACTTAGAATTTACTGAAAAACCCGCATTACACGAAATGCACAGTGTAGTACATAGTATATGAGTGAGTTGCACTGAAAAACTTAGAATATAAGAAACGCACAGTGTAGTACATAGTATATGAGTGAGTTGCACTGAAAAACTTAGAATATAAGAAACGCACAGTGTAGTACATAGTATATGAGTGAGTTGAACTGAAAAACTTAGAATATAAGAAACGCACAGTGTAGTACATAGTATATGAGTGAGTTGCACTCAAAAACTTAGAATATAAGAAACGCACAGTGTAGTACATAGTATATGAGTGAGTTGAACTGAAAAACTTAGAATATAAGAAACGCACAGTGTAGTACATAGTATATGAGTGAGTTGCACTGAAAAACTTAGAATTTACTGAAAAACACGCATTACACGAAATGCACAGTGTAGTACATAGTATATGAGTGAGTTGCACTGAAAAACTTAGAATATAAGAAACGCACAGTGTAGTACATAGTATATGAGTGAGTTGCACTGAAAAACTTAGAATATAAGAAACGCACAGTGTAGTACATAGTATATGAGTGAGTTGCACTGAAAAACTTAGAATTTACTGAAAAACACGCATTACACGAAATGCACAGTGTAGTACATAGTATATGAGTGAGTTGCACTGAAAAACTTAGAATATAAGAAACGCACAGTGTAATACATAGTATATGAGTGAGTTGCACTGAAAAACTTAGAATATAAGAAACGCACAGTGTAGTACATAGTATATGAGTGAGTTGCACTGAAAAACTTAGAATATAAGAAACGCACAGTGTAGTACATAGTATATGAGTGAGTTGCACTAAAAAACTTAGAATATAAGAAACGCACAGTGTAGTACATAGTATATGAGTGAGTTGCACTGAAAAACTTAGAATATAAGAAACACACAGTGTAGTACATAGTATATGAGTGAGTTGCACTGAAAAACTTAGAATATAAGAAACGCACAGTGTAGTACATAATATATGAGTGAGTTGCACTCAAAAACTTAGAATATAAGAAACGCACAGTGTAGTACATAGTATATGAGTGTGTTGCACTGAAAAACTTAGAATATAAGAAACGCACAGTGTAGTACATAGTATATGAGTGAGTTGCACTGAAAAACTTAGAATATAAGAAACGCACAGTGTAGTACATAGTATATGAGTGAGTTGCACTGAAAAACTTAGAATATAAGAAACGCACAGTGTAGTACATAGTATATGAGTGAGTTGCACTGAAAAACTTAGAATATAAGAAACGCACAGTGTAGTACATAGTATATGAGTGAGTTGCACTGAAAAACTTAGAATATAACAAACGCACAGTGTAGTACATAGTATATGAGTGAGTTGCACTGAAAAACTTAGAATATAAGAAACGCACAGTGTAGTACATAGTATATGAGTGAGTTGCACTCAAAAACTTAGAATTTACTGAAAAACCCGCATTACACGAAATGCACAGTGTAGTACATAGTATATGAGTGAGTTGCACTGAAAAACTTAGAATATAAGAAACGCACAGTGTAGTACATAGTATATGAGTGAGTTGCACTGAAAAACTTAGAATATAAGAAACGCACAGTGTAGTACATAGTATATGAGTGAGTTGCACTGAAAAACTTAGAATATAAGAAACGCACAGTGTAGTACATAGTATATGAGTGAGTTGCACTGAAAAACTTAGAATATAAGAAACGCACAGTGTAGTACATAGTATATGAGTGAGTTGCACTGAAAAACTTAGAATATAAGAAACGCACAGTGTAGTACATAGTATATGAGTGAGTTGCACTGAAAAACTTAGAATATAAGAAACGCACAGTGTAGTACATAGTATATGAGTGAGTTGCACTGAAAAACTTAGAATATAAGAAACGCACAGTGTAGTACATAGTATATGAGTGAGTTGCACTGAAAAACTTAGAATATAAGAAACGCACAGTGTAGTACATAGTATATGAGTGAGTTGCACTGAAAATTAGAATATAAGAAACGCACAGTGTAGTACATAGTATATGAGTGAGTTGCACTGAAAAACTTAGAATATAAGAAACGCACATTGTACTACATAGTATATGAGTGAGTTGCCCTGACAAACTTAGAATTTAAGAAACGCACAGTGTAGTACATAGTATATGAGTGAGTTGCACTGAAAAACTTAGAATATAAGAAACGCACAGTGTAGTACATAGTATATGAGTGAGTTGCACTGAAAAACTTAGAATATAAGAAACGCTCAGTGTAGTACATAGTATATGAGTGAGTTGAATGAAAAACTTAGAATTTAAGAAACGGACAGTGTAGTACATAGTATATGAGTGAGTTGCACTGAAAAACTTAGAATTTACTGAAAAACCCGCATTACACGAAATGCACAGTGTAGTACATAGTATATGAGTGAGTTGCACTGAAAAACTTAGAATATAAGAAAAGCACAGTGTAGTACATAGTATATGAGTGAGTTGCACTGAAAAACTAAGAATATAAGAAACGCACAGTGTAGTACATAGTATATGAGTGAGTTGAACTGAAAAACTTAGAATATAAGAAACGCACAGTGTAGTACATAATATATGAGTGAGTTGCACTCAAAAACTTAGAATATAAGAAACGCACAGTGTAGTATATAGTATATGAGTGAGTTGAACTGAAAAACTTAGAATATAAGAAACGCACAGTGTAGTACATAGTATATGAGTGAGTTGCACTGAAAAACTTAGAATTTACTGAAAAACACGCATTACACGAAATGCACAGTGTAGTACATAGTATATGAGTGAGTTGCACTGAAAAACTTAGAATATAAGAAACGCACAGTGTAGTACATAGTATATGAGTGAGTTGCACTGAAAAACTTAGAATATAAGAAACGCACAGTGTAGTACATAGTATATGAGTGAGTTGCACTGAAAAACTTAGAATATAAGAAACGCACAGTGTAGTACATAGTATATGAGTGAGTTGCACTAAAAAACTTAGAATATAAGAAAAGCACAGTGTAGTACATAGTATATGAGTGAGTTGCACTGAAAAACTTAGAATATAAGAAACACACAGTGTAGTACATAGTATATGAGTGAGTTGCACTGAAAAACTTAGAATATAAGAAACGCACAGTGTAGTACATAATATATGAGTGAGTTGCACTCAAAAACTTAGAATATAAGAAACGCACAGTGTAGTACATAGTATATGAGTGAGTTGCACTGAAAAACTTAGAATTTACTGAAAAACCCGCATTACACGAAATGCACAGTGTAGTACATAGTATATGAGTGAGTTGCACTGAAAAACTTAGAATATAAGAAACGCACAGTGTAGTACATAGTATATGATAGAGTTGCACTGAAAAACTTAGAATATAAGAAACGCACAGTGTAGTACATAGTATATGAGTGAGTTGCACTGAAAAACTTAGAATATAAGAAACGCACAGTGTAGTACATAGTATATGAGTGAGTTGCACTGAAAAACTTAGAATATAAGAAACGCACAGTGTAGTACATAGTATATGAGTGAGTTGCACTGAAAAACTTAGAATATAAGAAACGCACAGTGTAGTACATAGTATATGAGTGAGTTGCACTGAAAAACTTAGAATATAAGAAACGCACAGTGTAGTACATAGTATATGAGTGAGTTGCACTGAAAAACTTAGAATATAAGAAACGCACATTGTAGTACATAGTATATGAGTGAGTTGCCCTGACAAACTTAGAATTTAAGAAACGCACAGTGTAGTACATAGTATATGAGTGAGTTGCACTGAAAAACTTAGAATATAAGAAACGCACAGTGTAGTACATAGTATATGAGTGAGTTGCACTGAAAACTTAGAATATAAGAAACGCTCAGTGTAGTACATAGTATATGAGTGAGTTGAATGAAAAACTTAGAATTTAAGAAACGGACAGTGTAGTACATAGTATATGAGTGAGTTGCACTGAAAAACTTAGAATTTACTGAAAAACCCGCATTACACGAAATGCACAGTGTAGTACATAGTATATGAGTGAGTTGCACTGAAAAACTTAGAATATAAGAAACGCACAGTGTAGTACATAGTATATGAGTGAGTTGCACTGAAAAACTTAGAATATAAGAAACGCACAGTGTAGTACATAGTATATGAGTGAGTTGAACTGAAAAACTTAGAATATAAGAAAAGCACAGTGTAGTACATAATATATGAGTGAGTTGCACTCAAAAACTTAGAATATAAGAAACGCACAGTGTAGTATATAGTATATGAGTGAGTTGAACTGAAAAACTTAGAATATAAGAAACACACAGTGTAGTACATAGTATATGAGTGAGTTGCACTGAAAAACTTAGAATTTACTGAAAAACACGCATTACACGAAATGCACAGTGTAGTACATAGTATATGAGTGAGTTGCACTGAAAAACTTAGAATATAAGAAACGCACAGTGTAGTACATAGTATATGAGTGAGTTGCACTGAAAAACTTAGAATATAAGAAACGCACAGTGTAGTACATAGTATATGAGTGAGTTGCACTGAAAAACTTAGAATATAAGAAACGCACAGTGTAGTACATAGTATATGAGTGAGTTGCACTAAAAAACTTAGAATATAAGAAAAGCACAGTGTAGTACATAGTATATGAGTGAGTTGCACTGAAAAACTTAGAATATAAGAAACACACAGTGTAGTACATAGTATATGAGTGAGTTGCACTGAAAAACTTAGAATATAAGAAACGCACAGTGTAGTACATAGTATATGAGTGAGTTGCACTCAAAAACTTAGAATTTACTGAAAAACCCGCATTTCACGAAATGCACAGTGTAGTACATAGTATATGAGTGAGTTGCACTGAAAAACTTAGAATATAAGAAACGCACAGTGTAGTACATAGTATATGAGTGAGTTGCACTGAAAAACTTAGAATATAAGAAACGCACAGTGTAGTATATAGTATATGAGTGAGTTGCACTGAAAAACTTAGAATATAAGAAACGCACAGTGTAGTACATAGTATATGAGTGAGTTGCACTGAAAAACTTAGAATATAAGAAACGCACAGTGTAGTACATAGTATATGAGTGAGTTGCACTGAAAAACTTAGAATATAAGAAACGCACAGTGTAGTACATAGTATATGAGTGAGTTGCACTGAAAAACTTAGAATATAAGAAACGCACAGTGTAGTACATAGTATATGAGTGAGTTGCACTGAAAAACTTAGAATATAAGAAACACACAGTGTAGTACATAGTATATGAGTGAGTTGCACTGAAAAACTTAGAATATAAGAAACGCACAGTGTAGTACATAGTATATGAGTGAGTTGCACTGAAAAACTTAGAATATAAGAAACGCACAGTGTAGTACATAGTATATGAGTGAGTTGCACTGAAAAACTTAGAATATAAGAAACGCACATTGTAGTACATAGTATATGAGTGAGTTGCCCTGACAAACTTAGAATTTAAGAAACGCACAGTGTAGTACATAGTATATGAGTGAGTTGCACTGAAAAACTTAGAATATAAGAAACGCACAGTGTAGTACATAGTATATGAGTGAGTTGCACTGAAAAACTTAGAATATAAGAAACGCTCAGTGTAGTACATAGTATATGAGTGAGTTGAATGAAAAACTTAGAATTTAAGAAATGGACAGTGTAGTACATAGTATATGAGTGAGTTGCACTGAAAAACTTAGAATTTACTGAAAAACCCGCATTACACGAAATGCACAGTGTAGTACATAGTATATGAGTGAGTTGCACTGAAAAACTTAGAATATAAGAAACGCACAGTGTAGTACATAGTATATGAGTGAGTTGCACTGAAAAACTTAGAATATAAGAAACGCACAGTGTAGTACATAGTATATGAGTGAGTTGAACTGAAAAACTTAGAATATAAGAAACGCACAGTGTAGTACATAATATATGAGTGAGTTGCACTCTAAAACTTAGAATATAAGAAACGCACAGTGTAGTATATAGTATATGAGTGAGTTGAACTGAAAAACTTAGAATATAAGAAACGCACAGTGTAGTACATAGTATATGAGTGAGTTGCACTAAAAAACTTAGAATATAAGAAAAGCACAGTGTAGTACATAGTATATGAGTGAGTTGCACTGAAAAACTTAGAATATAAGAAACACACAGTGTAGTACATAGTATATGAGTGAGTTGCACTGAAAAACTTAGAATATAAGAAACGCACAGTGTAGTACATAATATATGAGTGAGTTGCACTCAAAAACTTAGAATATAAGAAACGCACAGTGTAGTACATAGTATATGAGTGAGTTGCACTGAAAAACTTAGAATTTACTGAAAAACCCGCATTACACGAAATGCACAGTGTAGTACATAGTATATGAGTGAGTTGCACTGAAAAACTTAGAATATAAGAAACGCACAGTGTAGTACATAGTATATGAGTGAGTTGCACTGAAAAACTTAGAATATAAGAAACGCACAGTGTAGTACATAGTATATGAGTGAGTTGCACTGAAAAACTTAGAATATAAGAAACGCACAGTGTAGTACATAGTATATGAGTGAGTTGCACTGAAAAACTTAGAATATAAGAAACGCACAGTGTAGTACATAGTATATGAGTGAGTTGCACTGAAAAACTTAGAATATAAGAAACGCACAGTGTAGTACATAGTATATGAGTGAGTTGCACTGAAAAACTTAGAATTTAAGAAACGCACAGTGTAGTACATAGTATATGAGTGAGTTGCACTGAAAAACTTAGAATATAAGAAACGCACAGTGTAGTACATAGTATATGAGTGAGTTGCACTGAAAAACTTAGAATATAAGAAACGCTCAGTGTAGTACATAGTATATGAGTGAGTTGAATGAAAAACTTAGAATATAAGAAACGGACAGTGTAGTACATAGTATATGAGTGAGTTGCACTGAAAAACTTAGAATTTACTGAAAAACACGCATTACACGAAATGCACAGTGTAGTACATAGTATATGAGTGAGTTGCACTGAAAAACTTAGAATATAAGAAACGCACAGTGTAGTACATAGTATATGAGTGAGTTGCACTGAAAAACTTAGAATATAAGAAACGCACAGTGTAGTACATAGTATATGAGTGAGTTGAACTGAAAAACTTAGAATATAAGAAAAGCACAGTGTAGTACATAATATATGAGTGAGTTGCACTCAAAAACTTAGAATATAAGAAACGCACAGTGTAGTATATAGTATATGAGTGAGTTGAACTGAAAAACTTAGAATATAAGAAACGCACAGTGTAGTACATAGTATATGAGTGAGTTGCACTGAAAAACTTAGAATTTACTGAAAAACACGCATTACACGAAATGCACAGTGTAGTACATAGTATATGAGTGAGTTGCACTGAAAAACTTAGAATATAAGAAACGCACAGTGTAGTACATAGTATATGAGTGAGTTGCACTGAAAAACTTAGAATATAAGAAACGCACAGTGTAGTACATAGTATATGAGTGAGTTGCACTGAAAAACTTAGAATATAAGAAACGCACAGTGTAGTACATAGTATATGAGTGAGTTGCACTAAAAAACTTAGAATATAAGAAAAGCACAGTGTAGTACATAGTATATGAGTGAGTTGCACTGAAAAACTTAGAATATAAGAAACACACAGTGTAGTACATAGTATATGAGTGAGTTGCACTGAAAAACTTAGAATATAAGAAACGCACAGTGTAGTACATAATATATGAGTGAGTTGCACTCAAAAACTTAGAATATAAGAAACGCACAGTGTAGTACATAGTATATGAGTGAGTTGCACTGAAAAACTTAGAATTTACTGAAAAACCCGCATTACACGAAATGCACAGTGTAGTACATAGTATATGAGTGAGTTGCACTGAAAAACTTAGAATATAAGAAACGCACAGTGTAGTACATAGTATATGAGTGAGTTGCACTGAAAAACTTAGAATATAAGAAACGCACAGTGTAGTACATAGTATATGAGTGAGTTGCACTGAAAAACTTAGAATATAAGAAACGCACAGTGTAGTACATAGTATATGAGTGAGTTGCACTGAAAAACTTAGAATATAAGAAACGCACAGTGTAGTACATAGTATATGAGTGAGTTGCACTAAAAAACTTAGAATATAAGAAAAGCACAGTGTAGTACATAGTATATGAGTGAGTTGCACTGAAAAACTTAGAATATAAGAAACACACAGTGTAGTACATAGTATATGAGTGAGTTGCACTGAAAAACTTAGAATATAAGAAACGCACAGTGTAGTACATAATATATGAGTGAGTTGCACTCAAAAACTTAGAATATAAGAAACGCACAGTGTAGTACATAGTATATGAGTGAGTTGCACTGAAAAACTTAGAATTTACTGAAAAACCCGCATTACACGAAATGCACAGTGTAGTACATAGTATATGAGTGAGTTGCACTGAAAAACTTAGAATATAAGAAACGCACAGTGTAGTACATAGTATATGAGTGAGTTGCACTGAAAAACTTAGAATATAAGAAACGCACAGTGTAGTACATAGTATATGAGTGAGTTGAACTGAAAAACTTAGAATATAAGAAACGCACAGTGTAGTACATAGTATATGAGTGAGTTGCACTCAAAAACTTAGAATATAAGAAACGCACAGTGTAGTACATAGTATATGAGTGAGTTGAACTGAAAAACTTAGAATATAAGAAACGCACAGTGTAGTACATAGTATATGAGTGAGTTGCACTGAAAAACTTAGAATTTACTGAAAAACACGCATTACACGAAATGCACAGTGTAGTACATAGTATATGAGTGAGTTGCACTGAAAAACTTAGAATATAAGAAACGCACAGTGTAGTACATAGTATATGAGTGAGTTGCACTGAAAAACTTAGAATATAAGAAACGCACAGTGTAGTACATAGTATATGAGTGAGTTGAACTGAAAAACTTAGAATATAAGAAACGCACAGTGTAGTACATAGTATATGAGTGAGTTGCACTGAAAAACTTAGAATTTACTGAAAAACACGCATTACACGAAATGCACAGTGTAGTACATAGTATATGAGTGAGTTGCACTGAAAAACTTAGAATATAAGAAACGCACAGTGTAGTACATAGTATATGAGTGAGTTGCACTGAAAAACTTAGAATATAAGAAACGCACAGTGTAGTACATAGTATATGAGTGAGTTGCACTGAAAAACTTAGAATATAAGAAACGCACAGTGTAGTACATAGTATATGAGTGAGTTGCACTAAAAAACTTAGAATATAAGAAACGCACAGTGTAGTACATAGTATATGAGTGAGTTGCACTGAAAAACTTAGAATATAAGAAACACACAGTGTAGTACATAGTATATGAGTGAGTTGCACTGAAAAACTTAGAATATAAGAAACGCACAGTGTAGTACATAATATATGAGTGAGTTGCACTCAAAAACTTAGAATATAAGAAACGCACAGTGTAGTACATAGTATATGAGTGTGTTGCACTGAAAAACTTAGAATATAAGAAACGCACAGTGTAGTACATAGTATATGAGTGAGTTGCACTGAAAAACTTAGAATTTACTGAAAAACACGCATTACACGAAATGCACAGTGTAGTACATAGTATATGAGTGAGTTGCACTGAAAAACTTAGAATATAAGAAACGCACAGTGTAGTACATAGTATATGAGTGAGTTGCACTGAAAAACTTAGAATATAAGAAACGCACAGTGTAGTACATAGTATATGAGTGAGTTGCACTGAAAAACTTAGAATATAAGAAACGCACAGTGTAGTACATAGTATATGAGTGAGTTGCACTAAAAAACTTAGAATATAAGAAAAGCACAGTGTAGTACATAGTATATGAGTGAGTTGCACTGAAAAACTTAGAATATAAGAAACACACAGTGTAGTACATAGTATATGAGTGAGTTGCACTGAAAAACTTAGAATATAAGAAACGCACAGTGTAGTACATAATATATGAGTGAGTTGCACTCAAAAACTTAGAATATAAGAAACGCACAGTGTAGTACATAGTATATGAGTGAGTTGCACTGAAAAACTTAGAATTTACTGAAAAACCCGCATTACACGAAATGCACAGTGTAGTACATAGTATATGAGTGAGTTGCACTGAAAAACTTAGAATATAAGAAACGCACAGTGTAGTACATAGTATATGAGTGAGTTGCACTGAAAAACTTAGAATATAAGAAACGCACAGTGTAGTACATAGTATATGAGTGAGTTGCACTGAAAAACTTAGAATATAAGAAACGCACAGTGTAGTACATAGTATATGAGTGAGTTGCACTGAAAAACTTAGAATATAAGAAACGCACAGTGTAGTACATAGTATATGAGTGAGTTGCACTGAAAAACTTAGAATATAAGAAACGCACATTGTAGTACATAGTATATGAGTGAGTTGCACTGAAAAACGTAGAAATTAAGAAACGCACAGTGTAGTACATAGTATATGAGTGAGTTGCACTGAAAAACTTAGAATATAAGAAACGCACAGTGTAGTACATAGTATATGAGTGAGTTGCACTGAAAAACTTAGAATATAAGAAACGCTCAGTGTAGTACATAGTATATGAGTGAGTTGAATGAAAAACTTAGAATATAAGAAACGGACAGTGTAGTACATAGTATATGAGTGAGTTGCACTGAAAAACTTAGAATTTACTGAAAAACCCGCATTACACGAAATGCACAGTGTAGTACATAGTATATGAGTGAGTTGCACTGAAAAACTTAGAATATAAGAAACGCAAAGTGTAGTACATAGTATATGAGTGAGTTGCACTGAAAAACTTAGAATATAAGAAACGCACAGTGTAGTACATAGTATATGAGTGAGTTGAACTGAAAAACTTAGAATATAAGAAAAGCACAGTGTAGTACATAATATATGAGTGAGTTGCACTCAAAAACTTAGAATATAAGAAACGCACAGTGTAGTATATAGTATATGAGTGAGTTGAACTGAAAAACTTAGAATATAAGAAACGCACAGTGTAGTACATAGTATATGAGTGAGTTGCACTGAAAAACTTAGAATTTACTGAAAAACACGCATTACACGAAATGCACAGTGTAGTACATAGTATATGAGTGAGTTGCACTGAAAAACTTAGAATATAAGAAACGCACAGTGTAGTACATAGTATATGAGTGAGTTGCACTGAAAAACTTAGAATATAAGAAACGCACAGTGTAGTACATAGTATATGAGTGAGTTGCACTGAAAAACTTAGAATATAAGAAACGCACAGTGTAGTACATAGTATATGAGTGAGTTGCACTAAAAAACTTAGAATATAAGAAAAGCACAGTGTAGTACATAGTATATGAGTGAGTTGCACTGAAAAACTTAGAATATAAGAAACACACAGTGTAGTACATAGTATATGAGTGAGTTGCACTGAAAAACTTAGAATATAAGAAACGCACAGTGTAGTACATAATATATGAGTGAGTTGCACTCAAAAACTTAGAATATAAGAAACGCACAGTGTAGTACATAGTATATGAGTGAGTTGCACTGAAAAACTTAGAATTTACTGAAAAACCCGCATTACACGAAATGCACAGTGTAGTACATAGTATATGAGTGAGTTGCACTGAAAAACTTAGAATATAAGAAACGCACAGTGTAGTACATAGTATATGAGTGAGTTGAACTGAAAAACTTAGAATATAAGAAACGCACAGTGTAGTACATAGTATATGAGTGAGTTGCACTCAAAAACTTAGAATATAAGAAACGCACAGTGTAGTACATAGTATATGAGTGAGTTGAACTGAAAAACTTAGAATATAAGAAACGCACAGTGTAGTACATAGTATATGAGTGAGTTGCACTGAAAAACTTAGAATTTACTGAAAAACACGCATTACACGAAATGCACAGTGTAGTACATAGTATATGAGTGAGTTGCACTGAAAAACTTAGAATATAAGAAACGCACAGTGTAGTACATAGTATATGAGTGAGTTGCACTGAAAAACTTAGAATATAAGAAACGCACAGTGTAGTACATAGTATATGAGTGAGTTGAACTGAAAAACTTAGAATATAAGAAACGCACAGTGTAGTACATAGTATATGAGTAAGTTGCACTGAAAAACTTAGAATTTACTGAAAAACACGCATTACACGAAATGCACAGTGTAGTACATAGTATATGAGTGAGTTGCACTGAAAAACTTAGAATATAAGAAACGCACAGTGTAGTACATAGTATATGAGTGAGTTGCACTGAAAAACTTAGAATATAAGAAACGCACAGTGTAGTACATAGTATATGAGTGAGTTGCACTGAAAAACTTAGAATATAAGAAACGCACAGTGTAGTACATAGTATATGAGTGAGTTGCACTAAAAAACTTAGAATATAAGAAACGCACAGTGTAGTACATAGTATATGAGTGAGTTGCACTGAAAAACTTAGAATATAAGAAACACACAGTGTAGTACATAGTATATGAGTGAGTTGCACTGAAAAACTTAGAATATAAGAAACGCACAGTGTAGTACATAATATATGAGTGAGTTGCACTCAAAAACTTAGAATATAAGAAACGCACAGTGTAGTACATAGTATATGAGTGTGTTGCACTGAAAAACTTAGAATATAAGAAACGCACAGTGTAGTACATAGTATATGAGTGAGTTGCACTGAAAAACTTAGAATATAAGAAACGCACAGTGTAGAACATAGTATATGAGTGAGTTGCACTGAAAAACTTAGAATATAAGAAACGCACAGTGTAGTACATAGTATATGAGTGAGTTGCACTGAAAAACTTAGAATATAAGAAACGCACAGTGTAGTACATAGTATATGAGTGAGTTGCACTGAAAAACTTAGAATTTAAGAAACGCACAGTGTAGTACAAAGTATATGAGTGAGTTGCACTGAAAAACTTAGAATATAAGAAACGCACAGTGTAGTACATAGTATATGAGTGAGTTGCACTGAAAAACTTAGAATTTACTGAAAAACCCGCATTACACGAAATGCACAGTGTAGTACATAGTATATGAGTGAGTTGCACTGAAAAACTTAGAATATAAGAAACGCACAGTGTAGTACATAGTATATGAGTGAGTTGCACTGAAAAACTTAGAATATAAGAAACGCACAGTGTAGTACATAGTATATGAGTGAGTTGAACTGAAAAACTTAGAATATAAGAAACGCACAGTGTAGTACATAGTATATGAGTGAGTTGAACAGAAAAACTTAGAATATAAGAAACGCACAGTGTAGTACATAGTATATGAGTGAGTTGCACTGAAAAACTTAGAATTTACTGAAAAACACGCATTACACGAAATGCACAGTGTAGTACATAGTATATGAGTGAGTTGCACTGAAAAACTTAGAATATAAGAAACGCACAGTGTAGTACATAGTATATGAGTGAGTTGCACTGAAAAACTTAGAATATAAGAAACGCACAGTGTAGTACATAGTATATGAGTGAGTTGCACTGAAAAACTTAGAATATAAGAAACGCACAGTGTAGTACATAGTATATGAGTGAGTTGCACTGAAAAACTTAGAATATAAGAAACGCACACTGTAGTACATAGTATATGAGTGAGTTGCACTGAAAAACTTAGAATATAAGAAACGCACAGTGTAGTACATAGTATATGAGTGAGTTGCACTGAAAAACTTAGAATATAAGAAACGCACAGTGTAGTACATAGTATATGAGTGAGTTGCACTGAAAAACTTAGAATATAAGAAACGCACAGTGTAGTACATAGTATATGAGTGAGTTGCACTGAAAAACTTAGAATATAAGAAACGCACAGTGTAGTACATAGTATATGAGTGAGTTGCACTCAAAAACTTAGAATATAAGAAACGCACAGTGTAGTACATAGTATATGAGTGAGTTGCACTGAAAAACTTAGAATATAAGAAACGCACAGTGTAGTACATAGTATATGAGTGAGTTGCACTGAAAAACTTAGAATATAAGAAACGCACAGTGTAGTACATAGTATATGAGTGAGTTGCACTGAAAAACTTAGAATTTACTGAAAAACCCGCATTACACGAAATGCACAGTGTAGTACATAGTATATGAGTGAGTTGCACTGAAAAACTTAGAATATAAGAAACGCACAGTGTAGTACATAGTATATGAGTGAGTTGCACTGAAAAACTTAGAATATAAGAAACGCACAGTGTAGTACATAGTATATGAGTGAGTTGCACTGAAAAACTTAGAATATAAGAAACGCACAGTGTAGTACATAGTATATGAGTGAGTTGCACTGAAAAACTTAGAATATAAGAAACGCACAGTGTAGTACATAGTATATGAGTGAGTTGCACTGAAAAACTTAGAATATAAGAAACGCACAGTGTAGTACATAGTATATGAGTGAGTTGCACTGAAAAACTTAGAATATAAGAAACGCACAGTGTAGTACATAGTATATGAGTGAGTTGCACTGAAAAACTTAGAATATAAGAAACGCACAGTGTAGTACATAGTATATGAGTGAGTTGCACTGAAAAACTTAGAATTTACTGAAAAACCTGCATTACACGAAATGCACAGTGTAGTACATAGTATATGAGTGAGTTGCACTGAAAAACTTAGAATATAAGAAACGCACAGTGTAGTACATAGTATATGAGTGAGTTGAACTGAAAAACTTAGAATATAAGAAACGCACAGTGTAGTACATAGTATATGAGTGAGTTGAACTGAAAAACTTAGAATATAAGAAACGCACAGTGTAGTACATAGTATATGAGTGAGTTGCACTGAAAAACTTAGAATTTACTGAAAAACACGCATTACACGAAATGCACAGTGTAGTACATAGTATATGAGTGAGTTGCACTGAAAAACTTAGAATATAAGAAACGCACAGTGTAGTACATAGTATATGAGTGAGTTGCACTGAAAAACTTAGAATATAAGAAACGCACAGTGTAGTACATAGTATATGAGTGAGTTGCACTGAAAAACTTAGAATATAAGAAACGCACAGTGTAGTACATAGTATATGAGTGAGTTGCACTGAAAAACTTAGAATATAAGAAACGCACACTGTAGTACATAGTATATGAGTGAGTTGCACTGAAAAACTTAGAATATAAGAAACGCACAGTGTAGTACATAGTATATGAGTGAGTTGCACTGAAAAACTTAGAATATAAGAAACGCACAGTGTAGTACATAGTATATGAGTGAGTTGCACTGAAAAACTTAGAATATAAGAAACGCACAGTGTAGTACATAGTATATGAGTGAGTTGCACTGAAAAACTTAGAATATAAGAAACGCACAGTGTAGTACATAGTATATGAGTGAGTTGCACTCAAAAACTTAGAATATAAGAAACGCACAGTGTAGTACATAGTATATGAGTGAGTTGCACTGAAAAACTTAGAATATAAGAAACGCACAGTGTAGTACATAGTATATGAGTGAGTTGCACTGAAAAACTTAGAATATAAGAAACGCACAGTGTAGTACATAGTATATGAGTGAGTTGCACTGAAAAACTTAGAATTTACTGAAAAACCCGCATTACACGAAATGCACAGTGTAGTACATAGTATATGAGTGAGTTGCACTGAAAAACTTAGAATATAAGAAACGCACAGTGTAGTACATAGTATATGAGTGAGTTGCACTGAAAAACTTAGAATATAAGAAACGCACAGTGTAGTACATAGTATATGAGTGAGTTGCACTGAAAAACTTAGAATATAAGAAACGCACAGTGTAGTACATAGTATATGAGTGAGTTGCACTGAAAAACTTAGAATATAAGAAACGCACAGTGTAGTACATAGTATATGAGTGAGTTGCACTGAAAAACTTAGAATATAAGAAACGCACAGTGTAGTACATAGTATATGAGTGAGTTGCACTGAAAAACTTAGAATATAAGAAACACACAGTGTAGTACATAGTATATGAGTGAGTTGCACTGAAAAACTTAGAATATAAGAAACGCACAGTGTAGTACATAATATATGAGTGAGTTGCACTCAAAAACTTAGAATATAAGAAACGCACAGTGTAGTACATAGTATATGAGTGAGTTGCACTGAAAAACTTAGAATTTACTGAAAAACCCGCATTACACGAAATGCACAGTGTAGTACATAGTATATGAGTGAGTTGCACTGAAAAACTTAGAATATAAGAAACGCACAGTGTAGTACATAGTATATGAGTGAGTTGCACTGAAAAACTTAGAATATAAGAAACGCACAGTGTAGTACATAGTATATGAGTGAGTTGCACTGAAAAACTTAGAATATAAGAAACGCACAGTGTAGTACATAGTATATGAGTGAGTTGCACTGAAAAACTTAGAATATAAGAAACGCACAGTGTAGTACATAGTATATGAGTGAGTTGCACTAAAAAACTTAGAATATAAGAAAAGCACAGTGTAGTACATAGTATATGAGTGAGTTGCACTGAAAAACTTAGAATATAAGAAACACACAGTGTAGTACATAGTATATGAGTGAGTTGCACTGAAAAACTTAGAATATAAGAAACGCACAGTGTAGTACATAATATATGAGTGAGTTGCACTCAAAAACTTAGAATATAAGAAACGCACAGTGTAGTACATAGTATATGAGTGAGTTGCACTGAAAAACTTAGAATTTACTGAAAAACCCGCATTACACGAAATGCACAGTGTAGTACATAGTATATGAGTGAGTTGCACTGAAAAACTTAGAATATAAGAAACGCACAGTGTAGTACATAGTATATGAGTGAGTTGCACTGAAAAACTTAGAATATAAGAAACGCACAGTGTAGTACATAGTATATGAGTGAGTTGAACTGAAAAACTTAGAATATAAGAAACGCACAGTGTAGTACATAGTATATGAGTGAGTTGCACTCAAAAACTTAGAATATAAGAAACGCACAGTGTAGTACATAGTATATGAGTGAGTTGAACTGAAAAACTTAGAATATAAGAAACGCACAGTGTAGTACATAGTATATGAGTGAGTTGCACTGAAAAACTTAGAATTTACTGAAAAACACGCATTACACGAAATGCACAGTGTAGTACATAGTATATGAGTGAGTTGCACTGAAAAACTTAGAATATAAGAAACGCACAGTGTAGTACATAGTATATGAGTGAGTTGCACTGAAAAACTTAGAATATAAGAAACGCACAGTGTAGTACATAGTATATGAGTGAGTTGAACTGAAAAACTTAGAATATAAGAAACGCACAGTGTAGTACATAGTATATGAGTGAGTTGCACTGAAAAACTTAGAATTTACTGAAAAACACGCATTACACGAAATGCACAGTGTAGTACATAGTATATGAGTGAGTTGCACTGAAAAACTTAGAATATAAAAAACGCACAGTGTAGTACATAGTATATGAGTGAGTTGCACTGAAAAACTTAGAATATAAGAAACGCACAGTGTAGTACATAGTATATGAGTGAGTTGCACTGAAAAACTTAGAATATAAGAAACGCACAGTGTAGTACATAGTATATGAGTGAGTTGCACTAAAAAACTTAGAATATAAGAAACGCACAGTGTAGTACATAGTATATGAGTGAGTTGCACTGAAAAACTTAGAATATAAGAAACACACAGTGTAGTACATAGTATATGAGTGAGTTGCACTGAAAAACTTAGAATATAAGAAACGCACAGTGTAGTACATAATATATGAGTGAGTTGCACTCAAAAACTTAGAATATAAGAAACGCACAGTGTAGTACATAGTATATGAGTGTGTTGCACTGAAAAACTTAGAATATAAGAAACGCACAGTGTAGTACATAGTATATGAGTGAGTTGCACTGAAAAACTTAGAATTTACTGAAAAACACGCATTACACGAAATGCACAGTGTAGTACATAGTATATGAGTGAGTTGCACTGAAAAACTTAGAATATAAGAAACGCACAGTGTAGTACATAGTATATGAGTGAGTTGCACTGAAAAACTTAGAATATAAGAAACGCACAGTGTAGTACATAGTATATGAGTGAGTTGCACTGAAAAACTTAGAATATAAGAAACGCACAGTGTAGTACATAGTATATGAGTGAGTTGCACTAAAAAACTTAGAATATAAGAAAAGCACAGTGTAGTACATAGTATATGAGTGAGTTGCACTGAAAAACTTAGAATATAAGAAACACACAGTGTAGTACATAGTATATGAGTGAGTTGCACTGAAAAACTTAGAATATAAGAAACGCACAGTGTAGTACATAATATATGAGTGAGTTGCACTCAAAAACTTAGAATATAAGAAACGCACAGTGTAGTACATAGTATATGAGTGAGTTGCACTGAAAAACTTAGAATTTACTGAAAAACCCGCATTACACGAAATGCACAGTGTAGTACATAGTATATGAGTGAGTTGCACTGAAAAACTTAGAATATAAGAAACGCACAGTGTAGTACATAGTATATGAGTGAGTTGCACTGAAAAACTTAGAATATAAGAAACGCACAGTGTAGTACATAGTATATGAGTGAGTTGCACTGAAAAACTTAGAATATAAGAAACGCACAGTGTAGTACATAGTATATGAGTGAGTTGCACTGAAAAACTTAGAATATAAGAAACGCACAGTGTAGTACATAGTATATGAGTGAGTTGCACTGAAAAACTTAGAATATAAGAAACGCACATTGTAGTACATAGTATATGAGTGAGTTGCACTGAAAAACTTAGAAATTAAGAAACGCACAGTGTAGTACATAGTATATGAGTGAGTTGCACTGAAAAACTTAGAATATAAGAAACGCACAGTGTAGTACATAGTATATGAGTGAGTTGCACTGAAAAACTTAGAATATAAGAAACGCTCAGTGTAGTACATAGTATATGAGTGAGTTGAATGAAAAACTTAGAATATAAGAAACGGACAGTGTAGTACATAGTATATGAGTGAGTTGCACTGAAAAACTTAGAATTTACTGAAAAACCCGCATTACACGAAATGCACAGTGTAGTACATAGTATATGAGTGAGTTGCACTGAAAAACTTAGAATATAAGAAACGCAAAGTGTAGTACATAGTATATGAGTGAGTTGCACTGAAAAACTTAGAATATAAGAAACGCACAGTGTAGTACATAGTATATGAGTGAGTTGAACTGAAAAACTTAGAATATAAGAAAAGCACAGTGTAGTACATAATATATGAGTGAGTTGCACTCAAAAACTTAGAATATAAGAAACGCACAGTGTAGTATATAGTATATGAGTGAGTTGAACTGAAAAACTTAGAATATAAGAAACGCACAGTGTAGTACATAGTATATGAGTGAGTTGCACTGAAAAACTTAGAATTTACTGAAAAACACGCATTACACGAAATGCACAGTGTAGTACATAGTATATGAGTGAGTTGCACTGAAAAACTTAGAATATAAGAAACGCACAGTGTAGTACATAGTATATGAGTGAGTTGCACTGAAAAACTTAGAATATAAGAAACGCACAGTGTAGTACATAGTATATGAGTGAGTTGCACTGAAAAACTTAGAATATAAGAAACGCACAGTGTAGTACATAGTATATGAGTGAGTTGCACTAAAAAACTTAGAATATAAGAAAAGCACAGTGTAGTACATAGTATATGAGTGAGTTGCACTGAAAAACTTAGAATATAAGAAACACACAGTGTAGTACATAGTATATGAGTGAGTTGCACTGAAAAACTTAGAATATAAGAAACGCACAGTGTAGTACATAATATATGAGTGAGTTGCACTCAAAAACTTAGAATATAAGAAACGCACAGTGTAGTACATAGTATATGAGTGAGTTGCACTGAAAAACTTAGAATTTACTGAAAAACCCGCATTACACGAAATGCACAGTGTAGTACATAGTATATGAGTGAGTTGCACTGAAAAACTTAGAATATAAGAAACGCACAGTGTAGTACATAGTATATGAGTGAGTTGCACTGAAAAACTTAGAATATAAGAAACGCACAGTGTAGTACATAGTATATGAGTGAGTTGAACTGAAAAACTTAGAATATAAGAAACGCACAGTGTAGTACATAGTATATGAGTGAGTTGCACTCAAAAACTTAGAATATAAGAAACGCACAGTGTAGTACATAGTATATGAGTGAGTTGAACTGAAAAACTTAGAATATAAGAAACGCACAGTGTAGTACATAGTATATGAGTGAGTTGCACTGAAAAACTTAGAATTTACTGAAAAACACGCATTACACGAAATGCACAGTGTAGTACATAGTATATGAGTGAGTTGCACTGAAAAACTTAGAATATAAGAAACGCACAGTGTAGTACATAGTATATGAGTGAGTTGCACTGAAAAACTTAGAATATAAGAAACGCACAGTGTAGTACATAGTATATGAGTGAGTTGAACTGAAAAACTTAGAATATAAGAAACGCACAGTGTAGTACATAGTATATGAGTAAGTTGCACTGAAAAACTTAGAATTTACTGAAAAACACGCATTACACGAAATGCACAGTGTAGTACATAGTATATGAGTGAGTTGCACTGAAAAACTTAGAATATAAGAAACGCACAGTGTAGTACATAGTATATGAGTGAGTTGCACTGAAAAACTTAGAATATAAGAAACGCACAGTGTAGTACATAGTATATGAGTGAGTTGCACTGAAAAACTTAGAATATAAGAAACGCACAGTGTAGTACATAGTATATGAGTGAGTTGCACTAAAAAACTTAGAATATAAGAAACGCACAGTGTAGTACATAGTATATGAGTGAGTTGCACTGAAAAACTTAGAATATAAGAAACACACAGTGTAGTACATAGTATATGAGTGAGTTGCACTGAAAAACTTAGAATATAAGAAACGCACAGTGTAGTACATAATATATGAGTGAGTTGCACTCAAAAACTTAGAATATAAGAAACGCACAGTGTAGTACATAGTATATGAGTGTGTTGCACTGAAAAACTTAGAATATAAGAAACGCACAGTGTAGTACATAGTATATGAGTGAGTTGCACTGAAAAACTTAGAATATAAGAAACGCACAGTGTAGAACATAGTATATGAGTGAGTTGCACTGAAAAACTTAGAATATAAGAAACGCACAGTGTAGTACATAGTATATGAGTGAGTTGCACTGAAAAACTTAGAATATAAGAAACGCACAGTGTAGTACATAGTATATGAGTGAGTTGCACTGAAAAACTTAGAATTTAAGAAACGCACAGTGTAGTACAAAGTATATGAGTGAGTTGCACTGAAAAACTTAGAATATAAGAAACGCACAGTGTAGTACATAGTATATGAGTGAGTTGCACTGAAAAACTTAGAATTTACTGAAAAACCCGCATTACACGAAATGCACAGTGTAGTACATAGTATATGAGTGAGTTGCACTGAAAAACTTAGAATATAAGAAACGCACAGTGTAGTACATAGTATATGAGTGAGTTGCACTGAAAAACTTAGAATATAAGAAACGCACAGTGTAGTACATAGTATATGAGTGAGTTGAACTGAAAAACTTAGAATATAAGAAACGCACAGTGTAGTACATAGTATATGAGTGAGTTGAACAGAAAAAATTAGAATATAAGAAACGCACAGTGTAGTACATAGTATATGAGTGAGTTGCACTGAAAAACTTAGAATTTACTGAAAAACACGCATTACACGAAATGCACAGTGTAGTACATAGTATATGAGTGAGTTGCACTGAAAAACTTAGAATATAAGAAACGCACAGTGTAGTACATAGTATATGAGTGAGTTGCACTGAAAAACTTAGAATATAAGAAACGCACAGTGTAGTACATAGTATATGAGTGAGTTGCACTGAAAAACTTAGAATATAAGAAACGCACAGTGTAGTACATAGTATATGAGTGAGTTGCACTGAAAAACTTAGAATATAAGAAACGCACACTGTAGTACATAGTATATGAGTGAGTTGCACTGAAAAACTTAGAATATAAGAAACGCACAGTGTAGTACATAGTATATGAGTGAGTTGCACTGAAAAACTTAGAATATAAGAAACGCACAGTGTAGTACATAGTATATGAGTGAGTTGCACTGAAAAACTTAGAATATAAGAAACGCACAGTGTAGTACATAGTATATGAGTGAGTTGCACTGAAAAACTTAGAATATAAGAAACGCACAGTGTAGTACATAGTATATGAGTGAGTTGCACTCAAAAACTTAGAATATAAGAAACGCACAGTGTAGTACATAGTATATGAGTGAGTTGCACTGAAAAACTTAGAATATAAGAAACGCACAGTGTAGTACATAGTATATGAGTGAGTTGCACTGAAAAACTTAGAATATAAGAAACGCACAGTGTAGTACATAGTATATGAGTGAGTTGCACTGAAAAACTTAGAATTTACTGAAAAACCCGCATTACACGAAATGCACAGTGTAGTACATAGTATATGAGTGAGTTGCACTGAAAAACTTAGAATATAAGAAACGCACAGTGTAGTACATAGTATATGAGTGAGTTGCACTGAAAAACTTAGAATATAAGAAACGCACAGTGTAGTACATAGTATATGAGTGAGTTGCACTGAAAAACTTAGAATATAAGAAACGCACAGTGTAGTACATAGTATATGAGTGAGTTGCACTGAAAAACTTAGAATATAAGAAACGCACAGTGTAGTACATAGTATATGAGTGAGTTGCACTGAAAAACTTAGAATATAAGAAACGCACACTGTAGTACATAGTATATGAGTGAGTTGCACTGAAAAACTTAGAATATAAGAAACGCACAGTGTAGTACATAGTATATGAGTGAGTTGCACTGAAAAACTTAGAATATAAGAAACGCACAGTGTAGTACATAGTATATGAGTGAGTTGCACTGAAAAACTTAGAATATAAGAAACGCACAGTGTAGTACATAGTATATGAGTGAGTTGCACTGAAAAACTTAGAATATAAGAAACGCACAGTGTAGTACATAGTATATGAGTGAGTTGCACTCAAAAACTTAGAATATAAGAAACGCACAGTGTAGTACATAGTATATGAGTGAGTTGCACTGAAAAACTTAGAATATAAGAAACGCACAGTGTAGTACATAGTATATGAGTGAGTTGCACTGAAAAACTTAGAATATAAGAAACGCACAGTGTAGTACATAGTATATGAGTGAGTTGCACTGAAAAACTTAGAATTTACTGAAAAACCCGCATTACACGAAATGCACAGTGTAGTACATAGTATATGAGTGAGTTGCACTGAAAAACTTAGAATATAAGAAACGCACAGTGTAGTACATAGTATATGAGTGAGTTGCACTGAAAAACTTAGAATATAAGAAACGCACAGTGTAGTACATAGTATATGAGTGAGTTGCACTGAAAAACTTAGAATATAAGAAACGCACAGTGTAGTACATAGTATATGAGTGAGTTGCACTGAAAAACTTAGAATATAAGAAACGCACAGTGTAGTACATAGTATATGAGTGAGTTGCACTGAAAAACTTAGAATATAAGAAACGCACAGTGTAGTACATAGTATATGAGTGAGTTGCACTGAAAAACTTAGAATATAAGAAACGCACAGTGTAGTACATAGTATATGAGTGAGTTGCACTGAAAAACTTAGAATATAAGAAACGCACAGTGTAGTACATAGTATATGAGTGAGTTGCACTGAAAAACTTAGAATATAAGAAACGCACAGTGTAGTACATAGTATATGAGTGAGTTGCACTGAAAAACTTAGAATATAAGAAACGCACAGTGTAGTACATAGTATATGAGTGAGTTGCACTGAAAAACTTAGAATATAAGAAACGCACAGTGTAGTACATAGTATATGAGTGAGTTGCACTGAAAAACTTAGAATATAAGAAACGCTCAGTGTAGTACATAGTATATGAGTGAGTTGAATGAAAAACTTAGAATTTAAGAAACGGACAGTGTAGTACATAGTATATGAGTGAGTTGCACTGAAAAACTTAGAATTTACTGAAAAACCCGCATTACACGAAATGCACAGTGTAGTACATAGTATATGAGTGAGTTGCACTGAAAAACTTAGAATATAAGAAATGCACAGTGTAGTACATAGTATATGAGTGAGTTGCACGAAAAACTTAGAATATAAGAAACGCACAGTGTAGTACATAGTATATGAGTGAGTTTCACTGAAAAACTTAGAATTTACGGAAAAACACGCATTACACGAAATGCACAGTGTAGTACATAGTATATGAGTGAGTTGCACTGAAAAACTTAGAATATAAGAAACGCACAGTGTAGTACATAGTATATGAGTGAGTTGCACTGAAAAACTTAGAATATAAGAAACGCACAGTGTAGTACATAGTATATGAGTGAGTTGAACTGAAAAACTTAGAATATAAGAAACGCACAGTGTAGTACATAGTATATGAGTGAGTTGCACTGAAAAACTTAGAATTTACAGAAAAACACGCATTACACGAAATGCACAGTGTAGTACATAGTATATGAGTGAGTTGCACTGAAAAACTTAGAATATAAGAAACGCACAGTGTAGTACATAGTATATGAGTGAGTTGCACTGAAAAACTTAGAATATAAGAAACGCACAGTGTAGTACATAGTATATGAGTGAGTTGCACTGAAAAACTTAGAATATAAGAAACGCACAGTGTAGTACATAGTATATGAGTGAGTTGCACTGAAAAACTTAGAATTTACTGAAAAACCCGCATTACACGAAATGCACAGTGTAGTACATAGTATATGAGTGAGTTGCACTGAAAAACTTAGAATATAAGAAACGCACAGTGTAGTACATAGTATATGAGTGAGTTGCACTGAAAAACTTAGAATATAAGAAACGCACAGTGTAGTACATAGTATATGAGTGAGTTGCACTGAAAAACTTAGAATATAAGAAACGCACAGTGTAGTACATAGTATATGAGTGAGTTGCACTGAAAAACTTAGAATATAAGAAACGCACAGTGTAGTACATAGTATATGAGTGAGTTGCACTGAAAAACTTAGAATATAAGAAACGCACAGTGTAGTACATAGTATATGAGTGAGTTGCACTGAAAAACTTAGAATATAAGAAACGCACAGTGTAGTACATAGTATATGAGTGAGTTGCACTGAAAAACTTAGAATATAAGAAACGCACAGTGTAGTACATAGTATATGAGTGAGTTGCACTGAAAAACTTAGAATATAAGAAACGCACAGTGTAGTACATAGTATATGAGTGAGTTGCACTGAAAAACTTAGAATATAAGAAACGCACAGTGTAGTACATAGTATATGAGTGAGTTGCACTGAAAAACTTAGAATATAAGAAACGCTCAGTGTAGTACATAGTATATGAGTGAGTTGAATGAAAAACTTAGAATTTAAGAAACGGACAGTGTAGTACATAGTATATGAGTGAGTTGCACTGAAAAACTTAGAATTTACTGAAAAACCCGCATTACACGAAATGCACAGTGTAGTACATAGTATATGAGTGAGTTGCACTGAAAAACTTAGAATAAAGAAACGCACAGTGTAGTACATAGTATATGAGTGAGTTGCACTGAAAAACTTAGAATATAAGAAACGCACAGTGTAGTACATAGTATATGAGTGATTTTCACTGAAAAACTTAGAATTTACGGAAAAACACGCATTACACGAAATGCACAGTGTAGTACATAGTATATGAGTGAGTTGCACTGAAAAACTTAGAATATAAGAAACGCACAGTGTAGTACATAGTATATGAGTGAGTTGCACTGAAAAACTTAGAATATAAGAAACGCACAGTGTAGTACATAGTATATGAGTGAGTTGAACTGAAAAACTTAGAATATAAGAAACGCACAGTGTAGTACATAGTATATGAGTGAGTTGCACTGAAAAACTTAGAATTTACAGAAAAACACGCATTACACGAAATGCACAGTGTAGTACATAGTATATGAGTGAGTTGCACTGAAAAACTTAGAATATAAGAAACGCACAGTGTAGTACATAGTATATGAGTGAGTTGCACTGAAAAACTTAGAATATAAGAAACGCACAGTGTAGTACATAGTATATGAGTGAGTTGCACTGAAAAACTTAGAATATAAGAAACGCACAGTGTAGTACATAGTATATGAGTGAGTTGCACTGAAAAACTTCGAATATAAGAAACGCACAGTGTAGTACATAGTATATGAGTGAGTTGCACTGAAAAACTTAGAATATAAGAAACACACAGTGTAGTACATAGTATATGAGTGAGTTGCACTGAAAAACTTAGAATATAAGAAACGCACAGTGTAGTACATAATATATGAGTGAGTTGCACTCAAAAACTTAGAATATAAGAAACGCACAGTGTAGTACATAGTATATGAGTATGTTGCACTGAAAAACTTAGAATATAAGAAACGCACAGTGTAGTACATAGTATATGAGTGAGTTGCACTGAAAAACTTAGAATATAAGAAACGCACAGTGTAGTACATAGTATATGAGTGAGTTGCACTGAAAAACTTAGAATATAAGAAACGCACAGTGTAGTACATAGTATATGAGTGAGTTGCACTGAAAAACTTAGAATATAAGAAACGCACAGTGTAGTACATAGTATATGAGTGAGTTGCACTGAAAAATTTAGAATTTAAGAAACGCACAGTGTAGTACAAAGTATATGAGTGAGTTGCACTGAAAAACTTAGAATATAAGAAACGCACAGTGTAGTACATAGTATATGAGTGAGTTGCACTGAAAAACTTAGAATATAAGAAACGCACAGTGTAGTACATAGTATATGAGTGAGTTGCACTGAAAAACTTAGAATATAAGAAACGCACAGTGTAGTACATAGCATATGAGTGAGTTGCACTGAAAAACTTAGAATTTACTGAAAAACCCGCATTACACGAAATGCACAGTGTAGTACATAGTATATGAGTGAGTTGCACTGAAAAACTTAGAATATAAGAAACGCACAGTGTAGTACATAGTATATGAGTGAGTTGCACTGAAAAACTTAGAATATAAGAAACGCACAGTGTAGTACATAGTATATGAGTGAGTTGAACTGAAAAACTTAGAATATAAGAAACGCACAGTGTAGTACATAGTATATGAGTGAGTTGCACTCAAAAACTTAGAATATAAGAAACGCACAGTGTAGTACATAGTATATGAGTGAGTTGAACTGAAAAACTTAGAATATAAGAAACGCACAGTGTAGTACATAGTATATGAGTGAGTTGCACTGAAAAACTTAGAATTTACTGAAAAACACGCATTACACGAAATGCACAGTGTAGTACATAGTATATGAGTGAGTTGCACTGAAAAACTTAGAATATAAGAAACGCACAGTGTAGTACATAGTATATGAGTGAGTTGCACTGAAAAACTTAGACTATAAGAAACGCACAGTGTAGTACATAGTATATGAGTGAGTTGCACTGAAAAACTTAGAATATAAGAAACGCACAGTGTAGTACATAATATATGAGTGAGTTGCACTCAAAAACTTAGAATATAAGAAACGCACAGTGTAGTACATAGTATATGAGTGAGTTGCACTAAAAAACTTAGAATATAAGAAACGCACAGTGTAGTACATAATATATGAGTGAGTTGCACTGAAAAACTTAGAATATAAGAAACACACAGTGTAGTACATAGTATATGAGTGAGTTGCACTGAAAAACTTAGAATATAAGAAACGCACAGTGTAGTACATAATATATGAGTGAGTTGCACTCAAAAACTTAGAATATAAGAAACGCACAGTGTAGTACATAGTATATGAGTGTGTTGCACTGAAAAACTTAGAATATAAGAAACGCACAGTGTAGTACATAGTATATGAGTGAGTTGCACTGAAAAACTTAGAATATAAGAAACGCACAGTGTAGTACATAGTATATGAGTGAGTTGCACTGAAAAACTTAGAATATAAGAAACGCACAGTGTAGTACATAGTATATGAGTGAGTTGCACTGAAAAACTTAGAATATAAGAAACGCACAGTGTAGTACATAGTATATGAGTGAGTTGCACTGAAAAACTTAGAATATAAGAAACGCACAGTGTAGTACATAGTATATGAGTGAGTTGCACTGAAAAACTTAGAATATAAGAAACGCACGGTGTAGTACATAGTATATGAGTGAGTTGCACTGAAAAACTTAGAATATAAGAAACGCACAGTGTAGTACATAGTATATGAGTGAGTTGCACTCAAAAACTTAGAATATAAGAAACGCACAGTGTAGTACATAGTATATGAGTGAGTTGCACTGAAAAACTTAGAATATAAGAAACGCACAGTGTAGTACATAGTATATGAGTGAGTTGCACTGAAAAACTTAGAATATAAGAAACGCACAGTGTAGTACATAGTATATGAGTGAGTTGCACTCAAAAACTTAGAATTTACTGAAAAACCCGCATTACACGAAATGCACAGTTTAGTACATAGTATATGAGTGAGTTGCACTGAAAAACTTAGAATATAAGAAACGCACAGTGTAGTACATAGTATATGAGTGAGTTGCACTGAAAAACTTAGAATATAAGAAACGCACAGTGTAGTACATAGTATATGAGTGAGTTGCACTGAAAAACTTAGAATATAAGAAACGCACAGTGTAGTACATAGTATATGAGTGAGTTGCACTGAAAAACTTAGAATATAAGAAACGCACAGTGTAGTACATAGTATATGAGTGAGTTGCACTGAAAAACTTAGAATTTAAGAAACGCACAGTGTAGTACATAGTATATGAGTGAGTTGCACTGAAAAACTTAGAATATAAGAAACGCACAGTGTAGTACATAGTATATGAGTGAGTTGCACTGAAAAACTTAGAATATAAGAAACGCACAGTGTAGTACATAGTATATGAGTGAGTTGCACTGAAAAACTTAGAATATAAGAAACGCACAGTGTAGTACATAGTATATGAGTGAGTTGCACTGAAAAACTTAGAATATAAGAAACGCACAGTGTAGTACATAGTATATGAGTGAGTTGCACTGAAAAACTTAGAATATAAGAAACGCACAGTGTAGTACATAGTATATGAGTGAGTTGCACTGAAAAACTTAGAATATAAGAAACGCACAGTGTAGTACATAGTATATGAGTGAGTTGCACTGAAAAACTTAGAATATAAGAAACGCACAGTGTAGTACATAGTATATGAGTGAGTTGCACTGAAAAACTTAGAATATAAGAAACGCTCAGTGTAGTACATAGTATATGAGTGAGTTGAATGAAAAACTTAGAATTTAAGAAACGGACAGTGTAGTACATAGTATATGAGTGAGTTGCACTGAAAAACTTAGAATTTACTGAAAAACCCGCATTACACGAAATGCACAGTGTAGTACATAGTATATGAGTGAGTTGCACTGAAAAACTTAGAATATAAGAAACGCACAGTGTAGTACATAGTATATGAGTGAGTTGCACTGAAAAACTTAGAATATAAGAAACGCACAGTGTAGTACATAGTATATGAGTGAGTTGAACTGAAAAACTTAGAATATAAGAAACGCACATGTAGTACATAGTATATGAGTGAGTTGCACTCAAAAATTTAGAATATAAGAAACGCACAGTGTAGTACATAGTATATGAGTGAGTTGAACTGAAAAACTTAGAATATAAGAAACGCACAGTGTAGTACATAGTATATGAGTGAGTTGCACTGAAAAACTTAGAATATAAGAAACGCACAGTGTAGTACATAGTATATGAGTGAGTTGCACTGAAAAACTTAGAATATAAGAAACGCACAGTGTAGTACATAGTATATGAGTGAGTTGCACTAAAAAACTTAGAATATAAGAAACGCACAGTGTAGTACATAGTATATGAGTGAGTTGCACTGAAAAACTTAGAATATAAGAAACGCACAGTGTAGTACATAGTATATGAGTGAGTTGCACTGAAAAACTTAGAATATAAGAAACGCACAGTGTAGTACATAGTATATGAGTGAGTTGCACTGAAAAACTTAGAATATAAGAAACGCACAGTGTAGTACATAGTATATGAGTGAGTTGCACTAAAAAACTTAGAATATAAGAAACGCACAGTGTAGTACATAGTATATGAGTGAGTTGCACTGAAAAACTTAGAATATAAGAAACACACAGTGTAGTACATAGTATATGAGTGAGTTGCACTGAAAAACTTAGAATATAAGAAACGCACAGTGTAGTACATAATATATGAGTGAGTTGCACTCAAAAACTTAGAATATAAGAAACGCACAGTGTAGTACATAGTATATGAGTGTGTTGCACTGAAAAACTTAGAATATAAGAAACGCACAGTGTAGTACATAGTATATGAGTGAGTTGCACTGAAAAACTTAGAATATAAGAAACGCACAGTGTAGTACATAGTATATGAGTGAGTTGCACTGAAAAACTTAGAATATAAGAAACGCACAGTGTAGTACATAGTATATGAGTGAGTTGCACTGAAAAACTTAGAATATAAGAAACGCACAGTGTAGTACATAGTATATGAGTGAGTTGCACTGAAAAACTTAGAATATAAGAAACGCACAGTGTAGTACATAGTATATGAGTGAGTTGCACTGAAAAACTTAGAATATAAGAAACGCACAGTGTAGTACATAGTATATGAGTGAGTTGCACTCAAAAACTTAGAATATAAGAAACGCACAGTGTAGTACATAGTATATGAGTGAGTTGCACTGAAAAACTTAGAATATAAGAAACGCACAGTGTAGTACATAGTATATGAGTGAGTTGCACTGAAAAACTTAGAATATAAGAAACGCACAGTGTAGTACATAGTATATGAGTGAGTTGCACTCAAAAACTTAGAATTTACTGAAAAACCCGCATTACACGAAATGCACAGTGTAGTACATAGTATATGAGTGAGTTGCACTGAAAAACTTAGAATATAAGAAACGCACAGTGTAGTACATAGTATATGAGTGAGTTGCACTGAAAAACTTAGAATATAAGAAACGCACAGTGTAGTACATAGTATATGAGTGAGTTGCACTGAAAAACTTAGAATATAAGAAACGCACAGTGTAGTACATAGTATATGAGTGAGTTGCACTGAAAAACTTAGAATTTAAAAAACGCACAGTGTAGTACAAAGTATATGAGTGAGTTGCACTGAAAAACTTAGAATATAAGAAACGCACAGTGTAGTACATAGTATATGAGTGAGTTGCACTGAAAAACTTAGAATATAAGAAACGCACAGTGTAGTACATAGTATATGAGTGAGTTGCACTGAAAAACTTAGAATATAAGAAACGCACAGTGTAGTACATAGTATATGAGTGAGTTGCACTGAAAAACTTAGAATATAAGAAACGCTCAGTGTAGTACATAGTATATGAGTGAGTTGCACTGAAAAACTTAGATATAAGAAACGCACAGTGTAGTACATAGTATATGAGTGAGTTGCACTGAAAAACTTAGAATATAAGAAACGCACAGTGTAGTACATAGTATATGAGTGAGTTGCACTGAAAAACTTAGAATATAAGAAACGCACAGTGTAGTACATAGTATATGAGTGAGTTGCACTGAAAAACTTAGAATATAAGAAACGCACAGTGTAGTACATAGTATATGAGTGAGTTGCACTGAAAAACTTAGAATATAAGAAACGCACAGTGTAGTACATAGTATATGAGTGAGTTGCACTGAAAAACTTAGAATATAAGAAACGCACAGTGTAGTACATAGTATATGAGTGAGTTGCACTGAAAAACTTAGAATATAAGAAACGCACAGTGTAGTACATAGTATATGAGTGAGTTGCACTGAAAAACTTAGAATATAAGAAACGCACAGTGTAGTACATAGTATATGAGTGAGTTGCACTGAAAACTTAGAATATAAGAAACGCACAGTGTAGTACATAGTATATGAGTGAGTTGCACTGAAAAACTTAGAATATAAGAAACGCACAGTGTAGTACATAGTATATGAGTGAGTTGCACTGAAAAACTTAGAATATAAGAAACGCACAGTGTAGTACATAGTATATGAGTGAGTTGCACTGAAAAACTTAGAATATAAGAAACGCACAGTGTAGTACATAGTATATGAGTGAGTTGCACTGAAAAACTTAGAATATAAGAAACGCTCAGTGTAGTACATAGTATATGAGTGAGTTGCACTGAAAAACTTAGAATTTAAGAAACGGACAGTGTAGTACATAGTATATGAGTGAGTTGCACTGAAAAACTTAGAATATAAGAAACGCACAGTGTAGTACATAGTATATGAATGAGTTGCACTGAAAAACTTAGAATTTAAGAAACGCACAGTGTAGTACATAGTATATGAGTGAGTTGCACTGAAAAACTTAGAATATAAGAAACGCACAGTGTAGTACATAGTATATGAGTGAGTTGCACTGAAAAACTTAGAATATAAGAAACGCACAGTGTAGTACATAGTATATGAGTGAGTTGCACTGAAAAACTTAGAATTTAAGAAACGCACAGTGTAGTACAAAGTATATGAGTGAGTTGCACTGAAAAACTTAGAATATAAGAAACGCACAGTGTAGTACATAGTATATGAGTGAGTTGCACTGAAAAACTTAGAATATAAGAAACGCACAGTGTAGTACATAGTATATGAGTGAGTTGCACTGAAAAACTTAGAATATAAGAAACGCACAGTGTAGTACATAGTATATGAGTGAGTTGCACTGAAAAACTTAGAATATAAGAAACGCTCAGTGTAGTACATAGTATATGAGTGAGTTGAATGAAAAACTTAGAATTTAAGAAACGGACAGTGTAGTACATAGTATATGAGTGAGTTGCACTGAAAAACTTAGAATATAAGAAACGCACAGTGTAGTACATAGTATATGAGTGAGTTGCACTGAAAAACTTAGAATTTAAGAAACGCACAGTGTAGTACATAGTATATGAGTGAGTTGCACTGAAAAACGTAGAATATAAGAAACGCACAGTGTAGTACATAGTATATGAGTGAGTTGCACTGAAAAACTTAGAATATAAGAAACGCACAGTGTAGTACATAGTATATGAGTGAGTTGCACTGAAAAACTTAGAATATAAGAAACGCACAGTGTAGTACATAGTATATGAGTGAGTTGCATTGAAAAACTTAGAATTTAAGAAATGCACAGTGTAGTACAAAGTATATGAGTGAGTTGCACTGAAAAACTTAGAATATAAGAAACGCACAGTGTAGTACATAGTATATGAGTGAGTTGCACTGAAAAACTTAGAATTTACTGAAAAACCCGCATTACACGAAATGCACAGTGTAGTACATAGTATATGAGTGAGTTGCACTGAAAAACTTAGAATATAAGAAACGCACAGTGTAGTACATAGTATATGAGTGAGTTGAACTGAAAAACTTAGAATATAAGAAACGCACAGTGTAGTACATAGTATATGAGTGAGTTGCACTCAAAAACTTAGAATATAAGAAACGCACAGTGTAGTACATAGTATATGAGTGAGTTGAACTGAAAAACTTAGAATATAAGAAACGCACAGTGTAGTACATAGTATATGAGTGAGTTGCACTGAAAAACTTAGAATTTACTGAAAAACACGCATTACACGAAATGCACAGTGTAGTACATAGTATATGAGTGAGTTGCACTGATAAACTTAGAATATAAGAAACGCACAGTGTAGTACATAGTATATGAGTGAGTTGCAATGAAAAACTTAGAATATAAGAAACGCACAGTGTAGTACATAGTATATGAGTGAGTTGCACTGAAATACTTAGAATATAAGAAACGCACAGTGTAGTACATAGTATATGAGTGAGTTGCACTGAAAAACTTAGAATTTAAGAAACGCACAGTGTAGTACAAAGTATATGAGTGAGTTGCACTGAAAAACTTAGAATATAAGAAACGCACAGTGTAGTACATAGTATATGAGTGAGTTGCACTGAAAAACTTAGAATATAAGAAACGCACAGTGTAGTACATAGTATATGAGTGAGTTGCACTGAAAAACTTAGAATATAAGAAACGCTCAGTGTAGTACATAGTATATGAGTGAGTTGCACTGAAAAACTTAGATATAAGAAACGCACAGTGTAGTACATAGTATATGAGTGAGTTGCACTGAAAAACTTAGAATATAAGAAACGCACAGTGTAGTACATAGTATATGAGTGAGTTGCACTGAAAAACTTAGAATATAAGAAACGCACAGTGTAGTACATAGTATATGAGTGAGTTGCACTGAAAAACTTAGAATATAAGAAACGCACAGTGTAGTACATAGTATATGAGTGAGTTGCACTGAAAAACTTAGAATATAAGAAACGCACAGTGTAGTACATAGTATATGAGTGAGTTGCACTGAAAAACTTAGAATATAAGAAACGCACAGTGTAGTACATAGTATATGAGTGAGTTGCACTGAAAAACTTAGAATATAAGAAACGCACAGTGTAGTACATAGTATATGAGTGAGTTGCACTGAAAAACTTAGAATATAAGAAACGCACAGTGTAGTACATAGTATATGAGTGAGTTGCACTGAAAAACTTAGAATATAAGAAACGCACAGTGTAGTACATAGTATATGAGTGAGTTGCACTGAAAAACTTAGAATATAAGAAACGCACAGTGTAGTACATAGTATATGAGTGAGTTGCACTGAAAAACTTAGAATATAAGAAACGCACAGTGTAGTACATAGTATATGAGTGAGTTGCACTGAAAAACTTAGAATATAAGAAACGCACAGTGTAGTACATAGTATATGAGTGAGTTGCACTGAAAAACTTAGAATATAAGAAACGCACAGTGTAGTACATAGTATATGAGTGAGTTGCACTGAAAAACTTAGAATATAAGAAACGCTCAGTGTAGTACATAGTATATGAGTGAGTTGCACTGAAAAACTTAGAATTTAAGAAACGGACAGTGTAGTACATAGTATATGAGTGAGTTGCACTGAAAAACTTAGAATATAAGAAACGCACAGTGTAGTACATAGTATATGAGTGAGTTGCACTGAAAAACTTAGAATTTAAGAAACGCACAGTGTAGTACATAGTATATGAGTGAGTTGCACTGAAAAACTTAGAATATAAGAAACGCACAGTGTAGTACATAGTATATGAGTGAGTTGCACTGAAAAACTTAGAATATAAGAAACGCACAGTGTAGTACATAGTATATGAGTGAGTTGCACTGAAAAACTTAGAATTTAAGAAACGCACAGTGTAGTACAAAGTATATGAGTGAGTTGCACTGAAAAACTTAGAATATAAGAAACGCACAGTGTAGTACATAGTATATGAGTGAGTTGCACTGAAAAACTTAGAATATAAGAAACGCACAGTGTAGTACATAGTATATGAGTGAGTTGCACTGAAAAACTTAGAATATAAGAAACGCACAGTGTAGTACATAGTATATGAGTGAGTTGCACTGAAAAACTTAGAATATAAGAAACGCTCAGTGTAGTACATAGTATATGAGTGAGTTGAATGAAAAACTTAGAATTTAAGAAACGGACAGTGTAGTACATAGTATATGAGTGAGTTGCACTGAAAAACTTAGAATATAAGAAACGCACAGTGTAGTACATAGTATATGAGTGAGTTGCACTGAAAAAGTTAGAATATAAGAAACGCACAGTGTAGTACATAGTATATGAGTGAGTTGCACTGAAAAACTTAGAATTTAAGAAATGCACAGTGTAGTACAAAGTATATGAGTGAGTTGCACTGAAAAACTTAGAATATAAGAAACGCACAGTGTAGTACATAGTATAAGAGTGAGTTGCACTGAAAAACTTAGAATATAAGAAACGCACAGTGTAGTACATAGTATATGAGTGAGTTGCACTGAAAAACTTAGAATATAAGAACCGCACAGTGTAGTACATAGTATATGAGTGAGTTGAACTGAAAAACTTAGAATATAAGAAACGCACAGTGTAGTACATAGTATATGAGTGAGTTGCACTCAAAAACTTAGAATATAAGAAACGCACAGTGTAGTACATAGTATATGAGTGAGTTGAACTGAAAAACTTAGAATATAAGAAACGCACAGTGTAGTACATAGTATATGAGTAAGTTGCACTGAAAAACTTAGAATTTACTGAAAAACACGCATTACACGAAATGCACAGTGTAGTACATAGTATATGAGTGAGTTGCACTGATAAACTTAGAATATAAGAAACGCACAGTGTAGTACATAGTATATGAGTGAGTTGCACTGAAAAACTTAGAATATAAGAAACGCACAGTGTAGTACATAGTATATGAGTGAGTTGCACTGAAAAACTTAGAATATAAGAAACGCACAGTGTAGTACATAGTATATGAGTGAGTTGCACTGAAAAACTTAGAATATAAGAAACGCACAGTGTAGTACATAGTATATGAGTGAGTTGCACTGAAAAACTTATTATATAAGAAACGCACAGTGTAGTACATAGTATATGAGTGAGTTGCACTGAAAAACTTAGAATATAAGAAACGCACAGTGTAGTACATAGTATATGAGTGAGTTGCACTGAAAAACTTAGAATATAAGAAACGCACAGTGTAGTACATAGTATATGAGTGAGTTGCACTGAAAAACTTAGAATATAAGAAACGCACAGTGTAGTACATAGTATATGAGTGAGTTGCACTGAAAAACTTAGCATATAAGAAACGCACAGTGTAGTACATAGTATATGAGTGAGTTGAACTGAAAAAATTAGAATATAAGAAACGCACAGTGTAGTACATAGTATATGAGTGAGTTGCACTGAAAAACTTAGAATATAAGAAACGCACAGTGTAGTACATAGTATATGAGTGAGTTGCAATGAAAAACTTAGAATATAAGAAACGCACAGTGTAGTACATAGTATATGAGTGAGTTGCAATGAAAAACTTAGAATATAAGAAACGCACAGTGTAGTACATAGTATATGAGTGAGTTGCACTGAAAAACTTAGAATATAAGAAACGCAGAGTGTAGTACATAGTATATGAGTGAGTTGCACTGAAAAACTTAGAATATAAGAAACGCACAGTGTAGTACATAGTATATGAGTGAGTTGCACTGAAAAACTTAGAATATAAGAAACGCACAGTGTAGTACATAGTATATGAGTGAGTTGCACTGAAAAACTTAGAATATAAGAAACGCACAGTGTAGTACATAGTATATGAGTGAGTTGCACTGAAAAACTTAGAATATAAGAAACGCACAGTGTAGTACATAGTATATGAGTGAGTTGCACTGAAAAACTTAGAATATAAGAAACGCACAGTGTAGTACATAGTATATGAGTGAGTTGCACTGAAAAACTTAGAATATAAGAAACGCTCAGTGTAGTACATAGTATATGAGTGAGTTGCACTGAAAAACTTAGAATTTAAGAAACGAACAGTGTAGTACATAGTATATGAGTGAGTTGCACTGAAAAACTTAGAATATAAGAAACGCACAGTGTAGTACATAGTATATGAGTGAGTTGCACTGAAAAACTTAGAATTTAAGAAACGCACAGTGTAGTACATAGTATATGAGTGAGTTGCACTGAAAAACTTAGAATATAAGAAACGCACAGTGTAGTACATAGTATATGAGTGAGTTGCACTGAAAAACTTAGAATATAAGAAACGCACAGTGTAGTACATAGTATATGAGTGAGTTGCACTGAAAAACTTAGAATTTAAGAAACGCACAGTGTAGTACATAGTATATGAGTGAGTTGCACTGAAAAACGTAGAATATAAGAAACGCACAGTGTAGTACATAGTATATGAGTGAGTTGCACTGAAAAACTTAGAATATAAGAAACGCACAGTGTAGTACATAGTATATGAGTGAGTTGCACTGAAAAAGTTAGAATATAAGAAACGCACAGTGTAGTACATAGTATATGAGTGAGTTGCACTGAAAAACTTAGAATTTAAGAAATGCACAGTGTAGTACAAAGTATATGAGTGAGTTGCACTGAAAAACTTAGAATATAAGAAACGCACAGTGTAGTACATAGTATATGAGTGAGTTGCACTGAAAAACTTAGAATTTACTGAAAAACCCGCATTACACGAAATGCACAGTGTAGTCCATAGTATATGAGTGAGTTGCACTGAAAAACTTAGAATATAAGAAACGCACAGTGTAGTACATAGTATATGAGTGAGTTGCACTGAAAAACTTAGAATATAAGAAACGCACAGTGTAGTACATAGTATATGAGTGAGTTGCACTGAAAAACTTAGAATATAAGAAACGCTCAGTGTAGTACATAGTATATGAGTGAGTTGCACTGAAAAACTTAGATATAAGAAACGCACAGTGTAGTACATAGTATATGAGTGAGTTGCACTGAAAAACTTAGAATATAAGAAACGCACAGTGTAGTACATAGTATATGAGTGAGTTGCACTGAAAAACTTAGAATATAAGAAACGCACAGTGTAGTACATAGTATATGAGTGAGTTGCACTGAAAAACTTAGAATATAAGAAACGCACAGTGTAGTACATAGTATATGAGTGAGTTGCACTGAAAAACTTAGAATATAAGAAACGCACAGTGTAGTACATAGTATATGAGTGAGTTGCACTGAAAAACTTAGAATTTAAGAAACGCACAGTGTAGTACATAGTATATGAGTGAGTTGCACTGAAAAACGTAGAATATAAGAAACGCACAGTGTAGTACATAGTATATGAGTGAGTTGCACTGAAAAACTTAGAATATAAGAAACGCACAGTGTAGTACATAGTATATGAGTGAGTTGCACTGAAAAAGTTAGAATATAAGAAACGCACAGTGTAGTACATAGTATATGAGTGAGTTGCACTGAAAAACTTAGAATTTAAGAAATGCACAGTGTAGTACAAAGTATATGAGTGAGTTGCACTGAAAAACTTAGAATATAAGAAACGCACAGTGTAGTACATAGTATATGAGTGAGTTGCACTGAAAAACTTAGAATTTACTGAAAAACCCGCATTACACGAAATGCACAGTGTAGTCCATAGTATATGAGTGAGTTGCACTGAAAAACTTAGAATATAAGAAACGCACAGTGTAGTACATAGTATATGAGTGAGTTGCACTGAAAAACTTAGAATATAAGAAACGCACAGTGTAGTACATAGTATATGAGTGAGTTGCACTGAAAAACTTAGAATATAAGAAACGCACAGTGTAGTACATAGTATATGAGTGAGTTGCACTCAAAAACTTAGAATATAAGAAACGCACAGTGTAGTACATAGTATATGAGTGAGTTGAACTGAAAAACTTAGAATATAAGAAACGCACAGTGTAGTACATAGTATATGAGTAAGTTGCACTGAAAAACTTAGAATTTACTGAAAAACACGCATTACACGAAATGCACAGTGTAGTACATAGTATATGAGTGAGTTGCACTGATAAACTTAGAATATAAGAAACGCACAGTGTAGTACATAGTATATGAGTGAGTTGCACTGAAAAACTTAGAATATAAGAAACGCACAGTGTAGTACATAGTATATGAGTGAGTTGCACTGAAAAACTTAGAATATAAGAAACGCACAGTGTAGTACATAGTATATGAGTGAGTTGCACTGAAAAACTTAGAATATAAGAAACGCTCAGTGTAGTACATAGTATATGAGTGAGTTGCACTGAAAAACTTAGATATAAGAAACGCACAGTGTAGTACATAGTATATGAGTGAGTTGCACTGAAAAACTTAGAATTTAAGAAACGCACAGTGTAGTACATAGTATATGAGTGAGTTGCACTGAAAAACTTAGAATATAAGAAACGCACAGTGTAGTACATAGTATATGAGTGAGTTGCACTGAAAAACTTAGAATATAAGAAACGCACAGTGTAGTACATAGTATATGAGTGAGTTGCACTGAAAAACTTAGAATATAAGAAACGCTCAGTGTAGTACATAGTATATGAGTGAGTTGCACTGAAAAACTTAGAATTTAAGAAACGAACAGTGTAGTACATAGTATATGAGTGAGTTGCACTGAAAAACTTAGAATATAAGAAACGCACAGTGTAGTACATAGTATATGAGTGAGTTGCACTGAAAAACTTAGAATTTAAGAAACGCACAGTGTAGTACATAGTATATGAGTGAGTTGCACTGAAAAACTTAGAATATAAGAAACGCACAGTGTAGTACATAGTATATGAGTGAGTTGCACTGAAAAACTTAGAATATAAGAAACGCACAGTTTAGTACATAGTATATGAGTGAGTTGCACTGAAAAACTTAGAATTTAAGAAACGCACAGTGTAGTACATAGTATATGAGTGAGTTGCACTGAAAAACGTAGAATATAAGAAACGCACAGTGTAGTACATAGTATATGAGTGAGTTGCACTGAAAAACTTAGAATATAAGAAACGCACAGTGTAGTACATAGTATATGAGTGAGTTGCACTGAAAAAGTTAGAATATAAGAAACGCACAGTGTAGTACATAGTATATGAGTGAGTTGCACTGAAAAACTTAGAATTTAAGAAATGCACAGTGTAGTACAAAGTATATGAGTGAGTTGCACTGAAAAACTTAGAATATAAGAAACGCACAGTGTAGTACATAGTATATGAGTGAGTTGCTTGAAAAACTTAGAATTTACTGAAAAACCCGCATTACACGAAATGCACAGTGTAGTACATAGTATATGAGTGAGTTGCACTGAAAAACTTAGAATATAAGAAACGCACAGTGTAGTACATAGTATATGAGTGAGTTGCACTGAAAAACTTAGAATATAAGAAACGCACAGTGTAGTACATAGTATATGAGTGAGTTGCACTGAAAAACTTAGAATATAAGAAACGCACAGTGTAGTACATAGTATATGAGTGAGTTGCACTCAAAAACTTAGAATATAAGAAACGCACAGTGTAGTACATAGTATATGAGTGAGTTGAACTGAAAAACTTAGAATATAAGAAACGCACAGTGTAGTACATAGTATATGAGTAAGTTGCACTGAAAAACTTAGAATTTACTGAAAAACACGCATTACACGAAATGCACAGTGTAGTACATAGTATATGAGTGAGTTGCACTGATAAACTTAGAATATAAGAAACGCACAGTGTAGTACATAGTATATGAGTGAGTTGCACTGAAAAACTTAGAATATAAGAAACGCACAGTGTAGTACATAGTATATGAGTGAGTTGCACTGAAAAACTTAGAATATAAGAAACGCACAGTGTAGTACATAGTATATGAGTGAGTTGCAATGAAAAACTTAGAATATAAGAAACGCACAGTGTAGTACATAGTATATGAGTGAGTTGCAATGAAAAACTTAGAATATAAGAAACGCACAGTGTAGTACATAGTATATGAGTGAGTTGCACTCAAAAACTTAGAATATAAGAAACGCACAGTGTAGTACATAGTATATGAGTGAGTTGCACTGAAAAACTTAGAATATAAGAAACGCACAGTGTAGTACATAGTATATGAGTGAGTTGCACTGAAAAACTTAGAATATAAGAAACGCACAGTGTAGTACATAGTATATGAGTGAGTTGCACTGAAAAACTTAGATATAAGAAACGCACAGTGTAGTACATAGTATATGAGTGAGTTGCACTGAAAAACTTAGAATATAAGAAACGCACAGTGTAGTACATAGTATATGAGTGAGTTGCACTGAAAAACTTAGAATATAAGAAACGCACAGTGTAGTACATAGTATATGAGTGAGTTGCACTGAAAAACTTAGAATATAAGAAACGCACAGTGTAGTACATAGTATATGAGTGAGTTGCACTGAAAAACTTAGAATATAAGAAACGCACAGTGTAGTACATAGTATATGAGTGAGTTGCACTGAAAAACTTAGAATATAAGAAACGCACAGTGTAGTACATAGTATATGAGTGAGTTGCACTGAAAAACTTAGAATATAAGAAACGCACAGTGTAGTACATAGTATATGAGTGAGTTGCTCTGAAAAACTTAGAATATAAGAAACGCACAGTGTAGTACATAGTATATGAGTGAGTTGCACTGAAAAACTTAGAATATAAGAAACGCACAGTGTAGTACATAGTATATGAGTGAGTTGCACTGAAAAACTTAGAATATAAGAAACGCACAGTGTAGTACATAGTATATGAGTGAGTTGCACTGAAAAACTTAGAATATAAGAAACGCAGAGTGTAGTACATAGTATATGAGTGAGTTGCACTGAAAAACTTAGAATATAAGAAACGCAGAGTGTAGTACATAGTGTATGAGTGAGTTGCACTGAAAAACTTAGAATATAAGAAACGCACAGTGTAGTACATAGTATATGAGTGAGTTGCACTGAAAAACTTAGAATATAAGAAACGCACAGTGTAGTACATAGTATATGAGTGAGTTGCACTGAAAAACTTAGAATATAAGAAACGCACAGTGTAGTACATAGTATATGAGTGAGTTGCACTGAAAAACTTAGAATATAAGAAACGCACAGTGTAGTACATAGTATATGAGTGAGTTGCACTGAAAAACTTAGAATATAAGAAACGCTCAGTGTAGTACATAGTATATGAGTGAGTTGCACTGAAAAACTTAGAATTTAAGAAACGAACAGTGTAGTACATAGTATATGAGTGAGTTGCACTGAAAAACTTAGAATATAAGAAACGCACAGTGTAGTACATAGTATATGAGTGAGTTGCACTGAAAAACTTAGAATTTAAGAAACGCACAGTGCAGTACATAGTATATGAGTGAGTTGCACTGAAAAACTTAGAATATAAGAAACGCACAGTGTAGTACATAGTATATGAGTGAGTTGCACTGAAAAACTTAGAATATAAGAAACGCACAGTGTAGTACATAGTATATAAGTGAGTTGCACTGAAAAACTTAGAATTTAAGAAACGCACAGTGTAGTACAAAGTATATGAGTGAGTTGCACTGAAAAACTTAGAATATAAGAAACGCACAGTGTAGTACATAGTATATGAGTGAGTTGCACTGAAAAACTTAGAATATAAGAAACGCACAGTGTAGTACATAGTATATGAGTGAGTTGCACTGAAAAACTTAGAATATAAGAAACGCACAGTGTAGTACATAGTATATGAGTGAGTTGCACTGAAAAACTTAGAATATAAGAAACGCACAGTGTAGTACATAGTATATGAGTGAGTTGAACTGAAAAACTTAGAATATAAGAAACGCACAGTGTAGTACATAGTATATGAGTGAGTTGCACTCAAAAACTTAGAATATAAGAAACGCACAGTGTAGTACATAGTATATGAGTGAGTTGAACTGAAAAACTTAGAATATAAGAAACGCACAGTGTAGTACATAGTATATGAGTAAGTTGCACTGAAAAACTTAGAATTTACTGAAAAACACGCATTACACGAAATGCACAGTGTAGTACATAGTATATGAGTGAGTTGCACTGATAAACTTAGAATATAAGAAACGCACAGTGTAGTACATAGTATATGAGTGAGTTGCACTGAAAAACTTAGAATATAAGAAACGCACAGTGTAGTACATAGTATATGAGTGAGTTGCACTGAAAAACTTAGAATATAAGAAACGCACAGTGTAGTACATAGTATATGAGTGAGTTGCACTGAAAAACTTAGAATATAAGAAACGCACAGTGTAGTACATAGTATATGAGTAAGTTGCACTGAAAAACTTAGAATTTACTGAAAAACACGCATTACACGAAATGCACAGTGTAGTACATAGTATATGAGTGAGTTGCACTGATAAACTTAGAATATAAGAAACGCACAGTGTAGTACATAGTATATGAGTGAGTTGCACTCAAAAACTTAGAATATAAGAAACGCACAGTGTAGTACATAGTATATGAGTGAGTTGCACTGAAAAACTTAGAATATAAGAAACGCACAGTGTAGTACATAGTATATGAGTGAGTTGCACTGAAAAACTTAGAATATAAGAAACGCACAGTGTAGTACATAGTATATGAGTGAGTTGCACTGAAAAACTTAGAATATAAGAAACGCTCAGTGTAGTACATAGTATATGAGTGAGTTGCACTGAAAAACTTAGATATAAGAAACGCACAGTGTAGTACATAGTATATGAGTGAGTTGCACTGAAAAACTTAGAATATAAGAAACGCACAGTGTAGTACATAGTATATGAGTGAGTTGCACTGAAAAACTTAGAATATAAGAAACGCACAGTGTAGTACATAGTATATGAGTGAGTTGCACTGAAAAACTTAGAATATAAGAAACGCACAGTGTAGTACATAGTATATGAGTGAGTTGCACTGAAAAACTTAGAATATAAGAAACGCACAGTGTAGTACATAGTATATGAGTGAGTTGCACTGAAAAACTTAGAATTTAAGAAACGCACAGTGTAGTACATAGTATATGAGTGAGTTGCACTGAAAAACGTAGAATATAAGAAACGCACAGTGTAGTACATAGTATATGAGTGAGTTGCACTGAAAAACTTAGAATATAAGAAACGCACAGTGTAGTACATAGTATATGAGTGAGTTGCACTGAAAAAGTTAGAATATAAGAAACGCACAGTGTAGTACATAGTATATGAGTGAGTTGCACTGAAAAACTTAGAATTTAAGAAATGCACAGTGTAGTACAAAGTATATGAGTGAGTTGCACTGAAAAACTTAGAATATAAGAAACGCACAGTGTAGTACATAGTATATGAGTGAGTTGCACTGAAAAACTTAGAATTTACTGAAAAACCCGCATTACACGAAATGCACAGTGTAGTCCATAGTATATGAGTGAGTTGCACTGAAAAACTTAGAATATAAGAAACGCACAGTGTAGTACATAGTATATGAGTGAGTTGCACTGAAAAACTTAGAATATAAGAAACGCACAGTGTAGTACATAGTATATGAGTGAGTTGCACTGAAAAACTTAGAATATAAGAAACGCACAGTGTAGTACATAGTATATGAGTGAGTTGCACTCAAAAACTTAGAATATAAGAAACGCACAGTGTAGTACATAGTATATGAGTGAGTTGAACTGAAAAACTTAGAATATAAGAAACGCACAGTGTAGTACATAGTATATGAGTAAGTTGCACTGAAAAACTTAGAATTTACTGAAAAACACGCATTACACGAAATGCACAGTGTAGTACATAGTATATGAGTGAGTTGCACTGATAAACTTAGAATATAAGAAACGCACAGTGTAGTACATAGTATATGAGTGAGTTGCACTGAAAAACTTAGAATATAAGAAACGCACAGTGTAGTACATAGTATATGAGTGAGTTGCACTGAAAAACTTAGAATATAAGAAACGCACAGTGTAGTACATAGTATATGAGTGAGTTGCAATGAAAAACTTAGAATATAAGAAACGCACAGTGTAGTACATAGTATATGAGTGAGTTGCAATGAAAAACTTAGAATTAAGAAACGCACAGTGTAGTACATAGTATATGAGTGAGTTGCACTCAAAAACTTAGAATATAAGAAACGCACAGTGTAGTACATAGTATATGAGTGAGTTGCACTGAAAAACTTAGAATATAAGAAACGCACAGTGTAGTACATAGTATATGAGTGAGTTGCACTGAAAAACTTAGAATATAAGAAACGCACAGTGTAGTACATAGTATATGAGTGAGTTGCACTGAAAAACTTAGAATATAAGAAACGCTCAGTGTAGTACATAGTATATGAGTGAGTTGCACTGAAAAACTTAGATATAAGAAACGCACAGTGTAGTACATAGTATATGAGTGAGTTGCACTGAAAAACTTAGAATTTAAGAAACGCACAGTGTAGTACATAGTATATGAGTGAGTTGCACTGAAAAACTTAGAATATAAGAAACGCACAGTGTAGTACATAGTATATGAGTGAGTTGCACTGAAAAACTTAGAATATAAGAAACGCACAGTGTAGTACATAGTATATGAGTGAGTTGCACTGAAAAACTTAGAATATAAGAAACGCTCAGTGTAGTACATAGTATATGAGTGAGTTGCACTGAAAAACTTAGATATAAGAAACGCACAGTGTAGTACATAGTATATGAGTGAGTTGCACTGAAAAACTTAGAATATAAGAAACGCACAGTGTAGTACATAGTATATGAGTGAGTTGCACTGAAAAACTTAGAATATAAGAAACGCACAGTGTAGTACATAGTATATGAGTGAGTTGCACTGAAAAACTTAGAATATAAGAAACGCACAGTGTAGTACATAGTATATGAGTGAGTTGCACTGAAAAACTTAGAATATAAGAAACGCACAGTGTAGTACATAGTATATGAGTGAGTTGCACTGAAAAACTTAGAATTTAAGAAACGCACAGTGTAGTACATAGTATATGAGTGAGTTGCACTGAAAAACGTAGAATATAAGAAACGCACAGTGTAGTACATAGTATATGAGTGAGTTGCACTGAAAAACTTAGAATATAAGAAACGCACAGTGTAGTACATAGTATATGAGTGAGTTGCACTGAAAAAGTTAGAATATAAGAAACGCACAGTGTAGTACATAGTATATGAGTGAGTTGCACTGAAAAACTTAGAATTTAAGAAATGCACAGTGTAGTACAAAGTATATGAGTGAGTTGCACTGAAAAACTTAGAATATAAGAAACGCACAGTGTAGTACATAGTATATGAGTGAGTTGCACTGAAAAACTTAGAATTTACTGAAAAACCCGCATTACACGAAATGCACAGTGTAGTCCATAGTATATGAGTGAGTTGCACTGAAAAACTTAGAATATAAGAAACGCACAGTGTAGTACATAGTATATGAGTGAGTTGCACTGAAAAACTTAGAATATAAGAAACGCACAGTGTAGTACATAGTATATGAGTGAGTTGCACTGAAAAACTTAGAATATAAGAAACGCACAGTGTAGTACATAGTATATGAGTGAGTTGCACTCAAAAACTTAGAATATAAGAAACGCACAGTGTAGTACATAGTATATGAGTGAGTTGAACTGAAAAACTTAGAATATAAGAAACGCACAGTGTAGTACATAGTATATGAGTAAGTTGCACTGAAAAACTTAGAATTTACTGAAAAACACGCATTACACGAAATGCACAGTGTAGTACATAGTATATGAGTGAGTTGCACTGATAAACTTAGAATATAAGAAACGCACAGTGTAGTACATAGTATATGAGTGAGTTGCACTGAAAAACTTAGAATATAAGAAACGCACAGTGTAGTACATAGTATATGAGTGAGTTGCACTGAAAAACTTAGAATATAAGAAACGCACAGTGTAGTACATAGTATATGAGTGAGTTGCAATGAAAAACTTAGAATATAAGAAACGCACAGTGTAGTACATAGTATATGAGTGAGTTGCAATGAAAAACTTAGAATTAAGAAACGCACAGTGTAGTACATAGTATATGAGTGAGTTGCACTCAAAAACTTAGAATATAAGAAACGCACAGTGTAGTACATAGTATATGAGTGAGTTGCACTGAAAAACTTAGAATATAAGAAACGCACAGTGTAGTACATAGTATATGAGTGAGTTGCACTGAAAAACTTAGAATATAAGAAACGCACAGTGTAGTACATAGTATATGAGTGAGTTGCACTGAAAAACTTAGAATATAAGAAACGCTCAGTGTAGTACATAGTATATGAGTGAGTTGCACTGAAAAACTTAGATATAAGAAACGCACAGTGTAGTACATAGTATATGAGTGAGTTGCACTGAAAAACTTAGAATTTAAGAAACGCACAGTGTAGTACATAGTATATGAGTGAGTTGCACTGAAAAACTTAGAATATAAGAAACGCACAGTGTAGTACATAGTATATGAGTGAGTTGCACTGAAAAACTTAGAATATAAGAAACGCACAGTGTAGTACATAGTATATGAGTGAGTTGCACTGAAAAACTTAGAATATAAGAAACGCTCAGTGTAGTACATAGTATATGAGTGAGTTGCACTGAAAAACTTAGAATTTAAGAAACGAACAGTGTAGTACATAGTATATGAGTGAGTTGCACTGAAAAACTTAGAATATAAGAAACGCACAGTGTAGTACATAGTATATGAGTGAGTTGCACTGAAAAACTTAGAATTTAAGAAACGCACAGTGTAGTACATAGTATATGAGTGAGTTGCACTGAAAAACTTAGAATATAAGAAACGCACAGTGTAGTACATAGTATATGAGTGAGTTGCACTGAAAAACTTAGAATATAAGAAACGCACAGTGTAGTACATAGTATATGAGTGAGTTGCACTGAAAAACTTAGAATTTAAGAAACGCACAGTGTAGTACATAGTATATGAGTGAGTTGCACTGAAAAACGTAGAATATAAGAAACGCACAGTGTAGTACATAGTATATGAGTGAGTTGCACTGAAAAACTTAGAATATAAGAAACGCACAGTGTAGTACATAGTATATGAGTGAGTTGCACTGAAAAAGTTAGAATAAAAGAAACGCACAGTGTAGTACATAGTATATGAGTGAGTTGCACTGAAAAACTTAGAATTTAAGAAATGCACAGTGTAGTACAAAGTATATGAGTGAGTTGCACTGAAAAACTTAGAATATAAGAAACGCACAGTGTAGTACATAGTATATGAGTGAGTTGCACTGAAAAACTTAGAATTTACTGAAAAACCAGCATTACACGAAATGCACAGTGTAGTACATAGTATATGAGTGAGTTGCACTGAAAAACTTAGAATATAAGAAACGCACAGTGTAGTACATAGTATATGAGTGAGTTGCACTGAAAAACTTAGAATATAAGAAACGCACAGTGTAGTACATAGTATATGAGTGAGTTGCACTGAAAAACTTAGAATATAAGAAACGCACAGTGTAGTACATAGTATATGAGTGAGTTGCACTCAAAAACTTAGAATATAAGAAACGCACAGTGTAGTACATAGTATATGAGTGAGTTGAACTGAAAAACTTAGAATATAAGAAACGCACAGTGTAGTACATAGTATATGAGTAAGTTGCACTGAAAAACTTAGAATTTACTGAAAAACACGCATTACACGAAATGCACAGTGTAGTACATAGTATATGAGTGAGTTGCACTGATAAACTTAGAATATAAGAAACGCACAGTGTAGTACATAGTATATGAGTGAGTTGCACTGAAAAACTTAGAATATAAGAAACGCACAGTGTAGTACATAGTATATGAGTGAGTTGCACTGAAAAACTTAGAATATAAGAAACGCACAGTGTAGTACATAGTATATGAGTGAGTTGCAATGAAAAACTTAGAATATAAGAAACGCACAGTGTAGTACATAGTATATGAGTGAGTTGCAATGAAAAACTTAGAATATAAGAAACGCACAGTGTAGTACATAGTATATGAGTGAGTTGCACTCAAAAACTTAGAATATAAGAAACGCACAGTGTAGTACATAGTATATGAGTGAGTTGCACTGAAAAACTTAGAATATAAGAAACGCACAGTGTAGTACATAGTATATGAGTGAGTTGCACTGAAAAACTTAGAATATAAGAAACGCACAGTGTAGTACATAGTATATGAGTGAGTTGCACTGAAAAACTTAGATATAAGAAACGCACAGTGTAGTACATAGTATATGAGTGAGTTGCACTGAAAAACTTAGAATATAAGAAACGCACAGTGTAGTACATAGTATATGAGTGAGTTGCACTGAAAAACTTAGAATATAAGAAACGCACAGTGTAGTACATAGTATATGAGTGAGTTGCACTGAAAAACTTAGAATATAAGAAACGCACAGTGTAGTACATAGTATATGAGTGAGTTGCACTGAAAAACTTAGAATATAAGAAACGCACAGTGTAGTACATAGTATATGAGTGAGTTGCACTGAAAAACTTAGAATATAAGAAACGCACAGTGTAGTACATAGTATATGAGTGAGTTGCACTGAAAAACTTAGAATATAAGAAACGCACAGTGTAGTACATAGTATATGAGTGAGTTCCTCTGAAAAACTTAGAATATAAGAAACGCACAGTGTAGTACATAGTATATGAGTGAGTTGCACTGAAAAACTTAGAATATAAGAAACGCACAGTGTAGTACATAGTATATGAGTGAGTTGCACTGAAAAACTTAGAATATAAGAAACGCACAGTGTAGTACATAGTATATGAGTGAGTTGCACTGAAAAACTTAGAATATAAGAAACGCAGAGTGTAGTACATAGTATATGAGTGAGTTGCACTGAAAAACTTAGAATATAAGAAACGCAGAGTGTAGTACATAGTATATGAGTGAGTTGCACTGAAAAACTTAGAATATAAGAAACGCACAGTGTAGTACATAGTATATGAGTGAGTTGCACTGAAAAACTTAGAATATAAGAAACGCACAGTGTAGTACATAGTATATGAGTGAGTTGCACTGAAAAACTTAGAATATAAGAAACGCACAGTGTAGTACATAGTATATGAGTGAGTTGCACTGAAAAACTTAGAATATAAGAAACGCACAGTGTAGTACATAGTATATGAGTGAGTTGCACTGAAAAACTTAGAATATAAGAAACGCTCAGTGTAGTACATAGTATATGAGTGAGTTGCACTGAAAAACTTAGAATTTAAGAAACGAACAGTGTAGTACATAGTATATGAGTGAGTTGCACTGAAAAACTTAGAATATAAGAAACGCACAGTGTAGTACATAGTATATGAGTGAGTTGCACTGAAAAACTTAGAATTTAAGAAACGCACAGTGCAGTACATAGTATATGAGTGAGTTGCACTGAAAAACTTAGAATATAAGAAACGCACAGTGTAGTACATAGTATATGAGTGAGTTGCACTGAAAAACTTAGAATATAAGAAACGCACAGTGTAGTACATAGTATATAAGTGAGTTGCACTGAAAAACTTAGAATTTAAGAAACGCACAGTGTAGTACAAAGTATATGAGTGAGTTGCACTGAAAAACTTAGAATATAAGAAACGCACAGTGTAGTACATAGTATATGAGTGAGTTGCACTGAAAAACTTAGAATATAAGAAACGCACAGTGTAGTACATAGTATATGAGTGAGTTGCACTGAAAAACTTAGAATATAAGAAACGCACAGTGTAGTACATAGTATATGAGTGAGTTGCACTGAAAAACTTAGAATATAAGAAACGCACAGTGTAGTACATAGTATATGAGTGAGTTGAACTGAAAAACTTAGAATATAAGAAACGCACAGTGTAGTACATAGTATATGAGTGAGTTGCACTCAAAAACTTAGAATATAAGAAACGCACAGTGTAGTACATAGTATATGAGTGAGTTGAACTGAAAAACTTAGAATATAAGAAACGCACAGTGTAGTACATAGTATATGAGTAAGTTGCACTGAAAAACTTAGAATTTACTGAAAAACACGCATTACACGAAATGCACAGTGTAGTACATAGTATATGAGTGAGTTGCACTGATAAACTTAGAATATAAGAAACGCACAGTGTAGTACATAGTATATGAGTGAGTTGCACTGAAAAACTTAGAATATAAGAAACGCACAGTGTAGTACATAGTATATGAGTGAGTTGCACTGAAAAACTTAGAATATAAGAAACGCACAGTGTAGTACATAGTATATGAGTGAGTTGCACTGAAAAACTTAGAATATAAGAAACGCACAGTGTAGTACATAGTATATGAGTAAGTTGCACTGAAAAACTTAGAATTTACTGAAAAACACGCATTACACGAAATGCACAGTGTAGTACATAGTATATGAGTGAGTTGCACTGATAAACTTAGAATATAAGAAACGCACAGTGTAGTACATAGTATATGAGTGAGTTGCACTCAAAAACTTAGAATATAAGAAACGCACAGTGTAGTACATAGTATATGAGTGAGTTGCACTGAAAAACTTAGAATATAAGAAACGCACAGTGTAGTACATAGTATATGAGTGAGTTGCACTGAAAAACTTAGAATATAAGAAACGCACAGTGTAGTACATAGTATATGAGTGAGTTGCACTGAAAAACTTAGAATATAAGAAACGCTCAGTGTAGTACATAGTATATGAGTGAGTTGCACTGAAAAACTTAGATATAAGAAACGCACAGTGTAGTACATAGTATATGAGTGAGTTGCACTGAAAAACTTAGAATATAAGAAACGCACAGTGTAGTACATAGTATATGAGTGAGTTGCACTGAAAAACTTAGAATATAAGAAACGCACAGTGTAGTACATAGTATATGAGTGAGTTGCACTGAAAAACTTAGAATATAAGAAACGCACAGTGTAGTACATAGTATATGAGTGAGTTGCACTGAAAAACTTAGAATATAAGAAACGCACAGTGTAGTACATAGTATATGAGTGAGTTGCACTGAAAAACTTAGAATATAAGAAACGCACAGTGTAGTACATAGTATATGAGTGAGTTGCACTGAAAAACTTAGAATATAAGAAACGCACAGTGTAGTACATAGTATATGAGTGAGTTGCACTGAAAAACTTAGAATATAAGAAACGCACAGTGTAGTACATAGTATATGAGTGAGTTGCTCTGAAAAACTTAGAATATAAGAAACGCACAGTGTAGTACATAGTATATGAGTGAGTTGAACTGAAAAACTTAGAATATAAGAAACGCACAGTGTAGTACATAGTATATGAGTGAGTTGCACTCAAAAACTTAGAATATAAGAAACGCACAGTGTAGTACATAGTATATGAGTGAGTTGAACTGAAAAACTTAGAATATAAGAAACGCACAGTGTAGTACATAGTATATGAGTAAGTTGCACTGAAAAACTTAGAATTTACTGAAAAACACGCATTACACGAAATGCACAGTGTAGTACATAGTATATGAGTGAGTTGCACTGATAAACTTAGAATATAAGAAACGCACAGTGTAGTACATAGTATATGAGTGAGTTGCACTGAAAAACTTAGAATATAAGAAACGCACAGTGTAGTACATAGTATATGAGTGAGTTGCACTGAAAAACTTAGAATATAAGAAACGCACAGTGTAGTACATAGTATATGAGTGAGTTGCACTGAAAAACTTAGAATATAAGAAACGCACAGTGTAGTACATAGTATATGAGTAAGTTGCACTGAAAAACTTAGAATTTACTGAAAAACACGCATTACACGAAATGCACAGTGTAGTACATAGTATATGAGTGAGTTGCACTGATAAACTTAGAATATAAGAAACGCACAGTGTAGTACATAGTATATGAGTGAGTTGCACTCAAAAACTTAGAATATAAGAAACGCACAGTGTAGTACATAGTATATGAGTGAGTTGCACTGAAAAACTTAGAATATAAGAAACGCACAGTGTAGTACATAGTATATGAGTGAGTTGCACTGAAAAACTTAGAATATAAGAAACGCACAGTGTAGTACATAGTATATGAGTGAGTTGCACTGAAAAACTTAGAATATAAGAAACGCTCAGTGTAGTACATAGTATATGAGTGAGTTGCACTGAAAAACTTAGATATAAGAAACGCACAGTGTAGTACATAGTATATGAGTGAGTTGCACTGAAAAACTTAGAATATAAGAAACGCACAGTGTAGTACATAGTATATGAGTGAGTTGCACTGAAAAACTTAGAATATAAGAAACGCACAGTGTAGTACATAGTATATGAGTGAGTTGCACTGAAAAACTTAGAATATAAGAAACGCACAGTGTAGTACATAGTATATGAGTGAGTTGCACTGAAAAACTTAGAATATAAGAAACGCACAGTGTAGTACATAGTATATGAGTGAGTTGCACTGAAAAACTTAGAATATAAGAAACGCACAGTGTAGTACATAGTATATGAGTGAGTTGCACTGAAAAACTTAGAATATAAGAAACGCACAGTGTAGTACATAGTATATGAGTGAGTTGCACTGAAAAACTTAGAATATAAGAAACGCACAGTGTAGTACATAGTATATGAGTGAGTTGCTCTGAAAAACTTAGAATATAAGAAACGCACAGTGTAGTACATAGTATATGAGTGAGTTGCACTGAAAAACTTAGAATATAAAAAACGCACAGTGTAGTACATAGTATATGAGTGAGTTGCACTGAAAAATTTAGAATATAAGAAACGCACAGTGTAGTACATAGTATATGAGTGAGTTGCACTGAAAAACTTAGAATATAAGAAACGCACAGTGTAGTACATAGTATATGAGTGAGTTGCACTGAAAAAATTAGAATATAAGAAACGCACAGTGTAGTACATAGTATATGAGTGAGTTGCACTGAAAAACTTAGAATATAAGAAACGCTCAGTGTAGTACATAGTATATGAGTGAGTTGCACTGAAAAACTTAGAATTTAAGAAACGAACAGTGTAGTACATAGTATATGAGTGAGTTGCACTGAAAAACTTAGAATATAAGAAACGCTCAGTGTAGTACATAGTATATGAGTGAGTTGCACTGAAAAACTTAGAATTTAAGAAACGAACAGTGTAGTACATAGTATATGAGTGAGTTGCACTGAAAAACTTAGAATATAAGAAACGCACAGTGTAGTACATAGTATATGAGTGAGTTGCACTGAAAAACTTAGAATTTAAGAAACGCACAGTGTAGTACATAGTATATGAGTGAGTTGCACTGAAAAACTTAGAATTTAAGAAATGCACAGTGTAGTACAAAGTATATGAGTGAGTTGCACTGAAAAACTTAGAATATAAGAAACGCACAGTGTAGTACATAGTATATGAGTGAGTTGCACTGAAAAACTTAGAATATAAGAAACGCACAGTGTAGTACATAGTATATGAGTGAGTTGCACTGAAAAACTTAGAATATAAGAAACGCACAGTGTAGTACATAGTATATGAGTGAGTTGCACTGAAAAACTTAGAATATAAGAAACGCTCAGTGTAGTACATAGTATATGAGTGAGTTGAATGAAAAACTTAGAATTTAAGAAACGGACAGTGTAGTACATAGTATATGAGTGAGTTGCACTGAAAAACTTAGAATATAAGAAACGCACAGTGTAGTACATAGTATATGAGTGAGTTGCACTGAAAAACTTAGAATTTAAGAAACGCACAGTGTAGTACATAGTATATGAGTGAGTTGCACTGAAAAACGTAGAATATAAGAAACGCACAGTGTAGTACATAGTATATGAGTGAGTTGCACTGAAAAACTTAGAATATAAGAAACGCACAGTGTAGTACATAGTATATGAGTGAGTTGCACTGAAAAACTTAGAATTTAAGAAACGCACAGTGTAGTACAAAGTATATGAGTGAGTTGCACTGAAAAACTTAGAATATAAGAAACGCACAGTGTAGTACATAGTATATGAGTGAGTTGCACTGAAAAACTTAGAATTTACTGAAAAACCCGCATTACACGAAATGCACAGTGTAGTACATAGTATATGAGTGAGTTGCACTGAAAAACTTAGAATATAAGAAACGCACAGTGTAGTACATAGTATATGAGTGAGTTGCACTGAAAAACTTAGAATATAAGAAACGCACAGTGTAGTACATAGTATATGAGTGAGTTGAACTGAAAAACTTAGAATATAAGAAACGCACAGTGTAGTACATAGTATATGAGTGAGTTGCACTCAAAAACTTAGAATATAAGAAACGCACAGTGTAGTACATAGTATATGAGTGAGTTGAACTGAAAAACTTAGAATATAAGAAACGCACAGTGTAGTACATAGTATATGAGTGAGTTGCACTGAAAAACTTAGAATTTACTGAAAAACACGCATTACACGAAATGCACAGTGTAGTACATAGTATATGAGTGAGTTGCACTGAAAAACTTAGAATATAAGAAACGCACAGTGTAGTACATAGTATATGAGTGAGTTGCACTGAAAAACTTAGAATATAAGAAACGCACAGTGTAGTACATAGTATATGAGTGAGTTGCACTGAAAAACTTAGAATATAAGAAACGCACAGTGTAGTACATAGTATATGAGTGAGTTGCACTCAAAAACTTAGAATATAAGAAACGCACAGTGTAGTACATAGTATATGAGTGAGTTGCACTGAAAAACTTAGAATATAAGAAACGCACAGTGTAGTACATAGTATATGAGTGAGTTGCACTGAAAAACTTAGAATATAAGAAACGCACAGTGTAGTACATAGTATATGAGTGAGTTGCACTGAAAAACTTAGAATATAAGAAACGCACAGTGTAGTACATAGTATATGAGTGAGTTGCACTGAAAAACTTAGAATATAAGAAACGCACAGTGTAGTACATAGTATATGAGTGAGTTGCACTGAAAAACTTAGAATATAAGAAACGCACAGTGTAGTACATAGTATATGAGTGAGTTGCACTGAAAAACTTAGAATATAAGAAACGCACAGTGTAGTACATAGTATATGAGTGAGTTGCACTGAAAAACTTAGAATATAAGAAACGCTCAGTGTAGTACATAGTATATGAGTGAGTTGCACTGAAAAACTTAGAATTTAAGAAACGAACAGTGTAGTACATAGTATATGAGTGAGTTGCACTGAAAAACTTAGAATATAAGAAACGCACAGTGTAGTACATAGTATATGAGTGAGTTGCACTGAAAAACTTAGAATTTAAGAAACGCACAGTGTAGTACATAGTATATGAGTGAGTCGCACTGAAAATCTTAGAATATAAGAAACGCACAGTGTAGTACATAGTATATGAGTGAGTCGCACTGAAAAACTTAGAATATAAGAAACGCACAGTGTAGTACATAGTATATGAGTGAGTTGCACTGAAAAACTTAGAATTTAAGAAACGCACAGTGTAGTACAAAGTATATGAGTGAGTTGCACTGAAAAACTTAGAATATAAGAAACGCACAGTGTAGTACATAGTATATGAGTGAGTTGCACTGAAAAACTTAGAATATAAGAAACGCACAGTGTAGTACATAGTATATGAGTGAGTTGCACTGAAAAACTTAGAATATAAGAAACGCACAGTGTAGTACATAGTATATGAGTGAGTTGCACTGAAAAACTTAGAATATAAGAAACGCTCAGTGTAGTACATAGTATATGAGTGAGTTGAATGAAAAACTTAGAATTTAAGAAACGGACAGTGTAGTACATAGTATATGAGTGAGTTGCACTGAAAAACGTAGAATATAAGAAACGCACAGTGTAGTACATAGTATATGAGTGAGTTGCACTGAAAAACTTAGAATATAAGAAACGCACAGTGTAGTACATAGTATATGAGTGAGTTGCACTGAAAAACTTAGAATATAAGAAACGCACAGTGTAGTACATAGTATATGAGTGAGTTGCACTGAAAAACTTAGAATTTAAGAAATGCACAGTGTAGTACAAAGTATATGAGTGAGTTGCACTGAAAAACTTAGAATATAAGAAACGCACAGTGTAGTACATAGTATATGAGTGAGTTGCACTGAAAAACTTAGAATTTACTGAAAAACCCGCATTACACGAAATGCACAGTGTAGTACATAGTATATGAGTGAGTTGCACTGATAAACTTAGAATATAAGAAACGCACAGTGTAGTACATAGTATATGAGTGAGTTGCACTGAAAAACTTAGAATATAAGAAACGCACAGTGTAGTACATAGTATATGAATGAGTTGCACTGAAAAACTTAGAATATAAGAAACGCACAGTGTAGTACATAGTATATGAGTGAGTTGCAATGAAAAACTTAGAATATAAGAAACGCACAGTGTAGTACATAGTATATGAGTGAGTTGCAATGAAAAACTTAGAATATAAGAAACGCACAGTGTAGTACATAGTATATGAGTGAGTTGCACTCAAAAACTTAGAATATAAGAAACGCACAGTGTAGTACATAGTATATGAGTGAGTTGCACTGAAAAACTTAGAATATAAGAAACGCACAGTGTAGTACATAGTATATGAGTGAGTTGCACTGAAAAACTTAGAATATAAGAAACGCACAGTGTAGTACATAGTATATGAGTGAGTTGCACTGAAAAACTTAGAATATAAGAAACGCTCAGTGTAGTACATAGTATATGAGTGAGTTGCACTGAAAAACTTAGATATAAGAAACGCACAGTGTAGTACATAGTATATGAGTGAGTTGCACTGAAAAACTTAGAATATAAGAAACGCACAGTGTAGTACATAGTATATGAGTGAGTTGCACTGAAAAACTTAGAATATAAGAAACGCACAGTGTAGTACATAGTATATGAGTGAGTTGCACTGAAAAACTTAGAATATAAGAAACGCACAGTGTAGTACATAGTATATGAGTGAGTTGCACTGAAAAACTTAGAATATAAGAAACGCACAGTGTAGTACATAGTATATGAGTGAGTTGCACTGAAAAACTTAGAATATAAGAAACGCACAGTGTAGTACATAGTATATGAGTGAGTTGCACTGAAAAACTTAGAATATAAGAAACGCACAGTGTAGTACATAGTATATGAGTGAGTTGCTCTGAAAAACTTAGAATATAAGAAACGCACAGTGTAGTACATAGTATATGAGTGAGTTGCACTGAAAAACTTAGAATATAAGAAACGCACAGTGTAGTACATAGTATATGAGTGAGTTGCACTGAAAAACTTAGAATATAAGAAACGCACAGTGTAGTACATAGTATATGAGTGAGTTGCACTGAAAAACTTAGAATATAAGAAACGCAGAGTGTAGTACATAGTATATGAGTGAGTTGCACTGAAAAACTTAGAATATAAGAAACGCAGAGTGTAGTACATAGTATATGAGTGAGTTGCACTGAAAAACTTAGAATATAAGAAACGCACAGTGTAGTACATAGTATATGAGTGAGTTGCACTGAAAAACTTAGAATATAAGAAACGCACAGTGTAGTACATAGTATATGAGTGAGTTGCACTGAAAAACTTAGAATATAAGAAACGCACAGTGTAGTACATAGTATATGAGTGAGTTGCACTGAAAAACTTAGAATATAAGAAACGCACAGTGTAGTACATAGTATATGAGTGAGTTGCACTGAAAAACTTAGAATATAAGAAACGCTCAGTGTAGTACATAGTATATGAGTGAGTTGCACTGAAAAACTTAGAATTTAAGAAACGAACAGTGTAGTACATAGTATATGAGTGAGTTGCACTGAAAAACTTAGAATATAAGAAACGCACAGTGTAGTACATAGTATATGAGTGAGTTGCACTGAAAAACTTAGAATTTAAGAAACGCACAGTGCAGTACATAGTATATGAGTGAGTTGCACTGAAAAACTTAGAATATAAGAAACGCACAGTGTAGTACATAGTATATGAGTGAGTTGCACTGAAAAACTTAGAATATAAGAAACGCACAGTGTAGTACATAGTATATAAGTGAGTTGCACTGAAAAACTTAGAATTTAAGAAACGCACAGTGTAGTACAAAGTATATGAGTGAGTTGCACTGAAAAACTTAGAATATAAGAAACGCACAGTGTAGTACATAGTATATGAGTGAGTTGCACTGAAAAACTTAGAATATAAGAAACGCACAGTGTAGTACATAGTATATGAGTGAGTTGCACTGAAAAACTTAGAATATAAGAAACGCACAGTGTAGTACATAGTATATGAGTGAGTTGCACTGAAAAACTTAGAATATAAGAAACGCACAGTGTAGTACATAGTATATGAGTGAGTTGAACTGAAAAACTTAGAATATAAGAAACGCACAGTGTAGTACATAGTATATGAGTGAGTTGCACTCAAAAACTTAGAATATAAGAAACGCACAGTGTAGTACATAGTATATGAGTGAGTTGAACTGAAAAACTTAGAATATAAGAAACGCACAGTGTAGTACATAGTATATGAGTAAGTTGCACTGAAAAACTTAGAATTTACTGAAAAACACGCATTACACGAAATGCACAGTGTAGTACATAGTATATGAGTGAGTTGCACTGATAAACTTAGAATATAAGAAACGCACAGTGTAGTACATAGTATATGAGTGAGTTGCACTGAAAAACTTAGAATATAAGAAACGCACAGTGTAGTACATAGTATATGAGTGAGTTGCACTGAAAAACTTAGAATATAAGAAACGCACAGTGTAGTACATAGTATATGAGTGAGTTGCAATGAAAAACTTAGAATATAAGAAACGCACAGTGTAGTACATAGTATATGAGTGAGTTGCACTCAAAAACTTAGAATATAAGAAACGCACAGTGTAGTACATAGTATATGAGTGAGTTGCACTGAAAAACTTAGAATATAAGAAACGCACAGTGTAGTACATAGTATATGAGTGAGTTGCACTGAAAAACTTAGAATATAAGAAACGCACAGTGTAGTACATAGTATATGAGTGAGTTGCACTGAAAAACTTAGAATATAAGAAACGCTCAGTGTAGTACATAGTATATGAGTGAGTTGCACTGAAAAACTTAGATATAAGAAACGCACAGTGTAGTACATAGTATATGAGTGAGTTGCACTGAAAAACTTAGAATATAAGAAACGCACAGTGTAGTACATAGTATATGAGTGAGTTGCACTGAAAAACTTAGAATATAAGAAACGCACAGTGTAGTACATAGTATATGAGTGAGTTGCACTGAAAAACTTAGAATATAAGAAACGCACAGTGTAGTACATAGTATATGAGTGAGTTGCACTGAAAAACTTAGAATATAAGAAACGCACAGTGTAGTACATAGTATATGAGTGAGTTGCACTGAAAAACTTAGAATATAAGAAACGCACAGTGTAGTACATAGTATATGAGTGAGTTGCACTGAAAAACTTAGAATATAAGAAACGCACAGTGTAGTACATAGTATATGAGTGAGTTGCACTGAAAAACTTAGAATATAAGAAACGCACAGTGTAGTACATAGTATATGAGTGAGTTGCTCTGAAAAACTTAGAATATAAGAAACGCACAGTGTAGTACATAGTATATGAGTGAGTTGCACTGAAAAACTTAGAATATAAGAAACGCACAGTGTAGTACATAGTATATGAGTGAGTTGCACTGAAAAATTTAGAATATAAGAAACGCACAGTGTAGTACATAGTATATGAGTGAGTTGCACTGAAAAACTTAGAATATAAGAAACGCAGAGTGTAGTACATAGTATATGAGTGAGTTGCACTGAAAAAATTAGAATATAAGAAACGCACAGTGTAGTACATAGTATATGAGTGAGTTGCACTGAAAAACTTAGAATATAAGAAACGCTCAGTGTAGTACATAGTATATGAGTGAGTTGCACTGAAAAACTTAGAATTTAAGAAACGAACAGTGTAGTACATAGTATATGAGTGAGTTGCACTGAAAAACTTAGAATATAAGAAACGCTCAGTGTAGTACATAGTATATGAGTGAGTTGCACTGAAAAACTTAGAATTTAAGAAACGAACAGTGTAGTACATAGTATATGAGTGAGTTGCACTGAAAAACTTAGAATATAAGAAACGCACAGTGTAGTACATAGTATATGAGTGAGTTGCACTGAAAAACTTAGAATTTAAGAAACGCACAGTGTAGTACATAGTATATGAGTGAGTTGCACTGAAAAACTTAGAATATAAGAAACGCACAGTGTAATACATAGTATATGAGTGAGTTGCACTGAAAAACTTAGAATATAAGAAACGCACAGTGTAGTACATAGTATATGAGTGAGTTGCACTGAAAAACTTAGAATTTAAGAAACGCACAGTGTAGTACAAAGTATATGAGTGAGTTGCACTGAAAAACTTAGAATATAAGAAACGCACAGTGTAGTACATAGTATATGAGTGAGTTGCACTGAAAAACTTAGAATATAAGAAACGCACAGTGTAGTACATAGTATATGAGTGAGTTGCACTGAAAAACTTAGAATATAAGAAACGCACAGTGTAGTACATAGTATATGAGTGAGTTGCACTGAAAAACTTAGAATATAAGAAACGCTCAGTGTAGTACATAGTATATGAGTGAGTTGAATGAAAAACTTAGAATTTAAGAAACGGACAGTGTAGTACATAGTATATGAGTGAGTTGCACTGAAAAACTTAGAATATAAGAAACGCACAGTGTAGTACATAGTATATGAGTGAGTTGCACTGAAAAACTTAGAATTTAAGAAACGCACAGTGTAGTACATAGTATATGAGTGAGTTGCACTGAAAAACGTAGAATATAAGAAACGCACAGTGTAGTACATAGTATATGAGTGAGTTGCACTGAAAAACTTAGAATATAAGAAACGCTCAGTGTAGTACATAGTATATGAGTGAGTTGCACTGAAAAACTTAGATATAAGAAACGCACAGTGTAGTACATAGTATATGAGTGAGTTGCACTGAAAAACTTAGAATATAAGAAACGCACAGTTTAGTACATAGTATATGAGTGAGTTGCACTGAAAAACTTAGAATATAAGAAACGCACAGTGTAGTACATAGTATATGAGTGAGTTGCACTGAAAAACTTAGAATATAAGAAACGCACAGTGTAGTACATAGTATATGAGTGAGTTGCACTGAAAAACTTAGAATATAAGAAACGCACAGTGTAGTACATAGTATATGAGTGAGTTGCACTGAAAAACTTAGAATATAAGAAACGCACAGTGTAGTACATAGTATATGAGTGAGTTGCACTGAAAAACTTAGAATATAAGAAACGCACAGTGTAGTACATAGTATATGAGTGAGTTGCACTGAAAAACTTAGAATATAAGAAACGCACAGTGTAGTACATAGTATATGAGTGAGTTGCTCTGAAAAACTTAGAATATAAGAAACGCACAGTGTAGTACATAGTATATGAGTGAGTTGCACTGAAAAACTTAGAATATAAGAAACGCACAGTGTAGTACATAGTATATGAGTGAGTTGCACTGAAAAATTTAGAATATAAGAAACGCACAGTGTAGTACATAGTATATGAGTGAGTTGCACTGAAAAACTTAGAATATAAGAAACGCAGAGTGTAGTACATAGTATATGAGTGAGTTGCACTGAAAAAATTAGAATATAAGAAACGCACAGTGTAGTACATAGTATATGAGTGAGTTGCACTGAAAAACTTAGAATATAAGAAACGCTCAGTGTAGTACATAGTATATGAGTGAGTTGCACTGAAAAACTTAGAATTTAAGAAACGAACAGTGTAGTACATAGTATATGAGTGAGTTGCACTGAAAAACTTAGAATATAAGAAACGCACAGTGTAGTACATAGTATATGAGTGAGTTGCACTGAAAAACTTAGAATATAAGAAACGCACAGTGTAGTACATAGTATATGAGTGAGTTGCACTGAAAAACTTAGAATATAAGAAACGCTCAGTGTAGTACATAGTATATGAGTGAGTTGAATGAAAAACTTAGAATTTAAGAAACGGACAGTGTAGTACATAGTATATGAGTGAGTTGCACTGAAAAACTTAGAATATAAGAAACGCACAGTGTAGTACATAGTATATGAGTGAGTTGCACTGAAAAACTTAGAATTTAAGAAACGCACAGTGTAGTACATAGTATATGAGTGAGTTGCACTGAAAAACGTAGAATATAAGAAACGCACAGTGTAGTACATAGTATATGAGTGAGTTGCACTGAAAAACTTAGAATATAAGAAACGCACAGTGTAGTACATAGTATATGAGTGAGTTGCACTGAAAAACTTAGAATTTAAGAAACGCACAGTGTAGTACAAAGTATATGAGTGAGTTGCACTGAAAAACTTAGAATATAAGAAACGCACAGTGTAGTACATAGTATATGAGTGAGTTGCACTGAAAAACTTAGAATTTACTGAAAAACCCGCATTACACGAAATGCACAGTGTAGTACATAGTATATGAGTGAGTTGCACTGAAAAACTTAGAATATAAGAAACGCACAGTGTAGTACATAGTATATGAGTGAGTTGCACTGAAAAACTTAGAATATAAGAAACGCACAGTGTAGTACATAGTATATGAGTGAGTTGAACTGAAAAACTTAGAATATAAGAAACGCACAGTGTAGTACATAGTATATGAGTGAGTTGCACTCAAAAACTTAGAATATAAGAAACGCACAGTGTAGTACATAGTATATGAGTGAGTTGAACTGAAAAACTTAGAATATAAGAAACGCACAGTGTAGTACATAGTATATGAGTGAGTTGCACTGAAAAACTTAGAATTTACTGAAAAACACGCATTACACGAAATGCACAGTGTAGTACATAGTATATGAGTGAGTTGCACTGATAAACTTAGAATATAAGAAACGCACAGTGTAGTACATAGTATATGAGTGAGTTGCACTGAAAAACTTAGAATATAAGAAACGCACAGTGTAGTACATAGTATATGAGTGAGTTGCACTGAAAAACTTAGAATATAAGAAACGCACAGTGTAGTACATAGTATATGAGTGAGTTGCACTCAAAAACTTAGAATATAAGAAACGCACAGTGTAGTACATAGTATATGAGTGAGTTGCACTGAAAAACTTAGAATATAAGAAACGCACAGTGTAGTACATAGTATATGAGTGAGTTGCACTGAAAAACTTAGAATATAAGAAACGCACAGTGTAGTACATAGTATATGAGTGAGTTGCACTGAAAAACTTAGAATATAAGAAACGCACAGTGTAGTACATAGTATATGAGTGAGTTGCACTGAAAAACTTAGAATATAAGAAACGCACAGTGTAGTACATAGTATATGAGTGAGTTGCACTGAAAAACTTAGAATATAAGAAACGCACAGTGTAGTACATAGTATATGAGTGAGTTGCACTGAAAAACTTAGAATATAAGAAACGCACAGTGTAGTACATAGTATATGAGTGAGTTGCACTGAAAAACTTAGAATATAAGAAACGCTCAGTGTAGTACATAGTATATGAGTGAGTTGCACTGAAAAACTTAGAATTTAAGAAACGAACAGTGTAGTACATAGTATATGAGTGAGTTGCACTGAAAAACTTAGAATATAAGAAACGCACAGTGTAGTACATAGTATATGAGTGAGTTGCACTGAAAAACTTAGAATTTAAGAAACGCACAGTGTAGTACATAGTATATGAGTGAGTCGCACTGAAAATCTTAGAATATAAGAAACGCACAGTGTAGTACATAGTATATGAGTGAGTTGCACTGAAAAACTTAGAATATAAGAAACGCACAGTGTAGTACATAGTATATGAGTGAGTTGCACTGAAAAACTTAGAATTTAAGAAACGCACAGTGTAGTACAAAGTATATGAGTGAGTTGCACTGAAAAACTTAGAATATAAGAAACGCACAGTGTAGTACATAGTATATGAGTGAGTTGCACTGAAAAACTTAGAATATAAGAAACGCACAGTGTAGTACATAGTATATGAGTGAGTTGCACTGAAAAACTTAGAATATAAGAAACGCACAGTGTAGTACATAGTATATGAGTGAGTTGCACTGAAAAACTTAGAATATAAGAAACGCTCAGTGTAGTACATAGTATATGAGTGAGTTGAATGAAAAACTTAGAATTTAAGAAACGGACAGTGTAGTACATAGTATATGAGTGAGTTGCACTGAAAAACTTAGAATATAAGAAACGCACAGTGTAGTACATAGTATATGAGTGAGTTGCACTGAAAAACTTAGAATTTAAGAAACGCACAGTGTAGTACATAGTATATGAGTGAGTTGCACTGAAAAACGTAGAATATAAGAAACGCACAGTGTAGTACATAGTATATGAGTGAGTTGCACTGAAAAACTTAGAATATAAGAAACGCACAGTGTAGTACATAGTATATGAGTGAGTTGCACTGAAAAACTTAGAATTTAAGAAACGCACAGTGTAGTACAAACTATATGAGTGAGTTGCACTGAAAAACTTAGAATATAAGAAACGCACAGTGTAGTACATAGTATATGAGTGAGTTGCACTGAAAAACTTAGAATTTACTGAAAAACCCGCATTACACGAAATGCACAGTGTAGTACATAGTATATGAGTGAGTTGCACTGAAAAACTTAGAATATAAGAAACGCACAGTGTAGTACATAGTATATGAGTGAGTTGCACTGAAAAACTTAGAATATAAGAAACGCACAGTGTAGTACATAGTATATGAGTGAGTTGAACTGAAAAACTTAGAATATAAGAAACGCACAGTGTAGTACATAGTATATGAGTGAGTTGCACTCAAAAACTTAGAATATAAGAAACGCACAGTGTAGTACATAGTATATGAGTGAGTTGAACTGAAAAACTTAGAATATAAGAAACGCACAGTGTAGTACATAGTATATGAGTGAGTTGCACTGAAAAACTTAGAATTTACTGAAAAACACGCATTACACGAAATGCACAGTGTAGTACATAGTATATGAGTGAGTTGCACTGATAAACTTAGAATTTAAGAAACGCACAGTGTAGTACATAGTATATGAGTGAGTTGCACTGAAAAACTTAGAATATAAGAAACGCACAGTGTAGTACATAGTATATGAGTGAGTTGCACTGAAAAACTTAGAATATAAGAAACGCACAGTGTAGTACATAGTATATGAGTGAGTTGCACTCAAAAACTTAGAATATAAGAAACGCACAGTGTAGTACATAGTATATGAGTGAGTTGCACTGAAAAACTTAGAATATAAGAAACGCACAGTGTAGTACATTGTATATGAGTGAGTTGCACTGAAAAACTTAGAATATAAGAAACGCACAGTGTAGTACATAGTATATGAGTGAGTTGCACTCAAAAACTTAGAATATAAGAAACGCACAGTGTAGTACATAGTATATGAGTGAGTTGCACTGAAAAACTTAGAATATAAGAAACGCACAGTGTAGTACATAGTATATGAGTGAGTTGCACTGAAAAACTTAGAATATAAGAAACGCACAGTGTAGTACATAGTATATGAGTGAGTTGCACTGAAAAACTTAGAATATAAGAAACGCACAGTGTAGTCCATAGTATATGAGTGAGTTGCACTGAAAAACTTAGAATATAAGAAACGCACAGTGTAGTCCATAGTATATGAGTGAGATGCACTGAAAAACTTAGAATATAAGAAACGCACAGTGTAGTACATAGTATATGAGTGAGTTGCACTGAAAAACTTAGAATATAAGAAACGCACAGTGTAGTACATAGTATATGAGTGAGTTGCACTGAAAAACTTAGAATATAAGAAACGCACAGTGTAGTACATAGTATATGAGTGAGTTGCACTGAAAAACTTAGAATATAAGAAACGCACAGTGTAGTACATAGTATATGAGTGAGTTTCACTGAAAAACTTAGAATATAAGAAACGCACAGTGTAGTACATAGTATATGAGTGAGTTGCACTGAAAAACTTAGAATATAAGAAACGCACAGTGTAGTACATAGTATATGAGTGAGTTGCACTCAAAAACTTAGAATATAAGAAACGCACAGTGTAGTACATAGTATATGAGTGAGTTGCACTGAAAAACCTAGAATATAAGAAACGCACAGTGTAGTACATAGTATATGAGTGAGTTGCACTGAAAAACTTAGAATATAAGAAACGCACAGTGTAGTACATAGTATATGAGTGAGTTGCACTCAAAAACTTAGAATTTACTGACAAACCCGCATTACACGAAATGCACAGTGTAGTACATAGTATATGAGTGAGTTGCACTGAAAAACTTAGAATATAAGAAACGCACAGTGTAGTACATAGTATTAGAGTGAGTTGCACTGAAAAACTTAGAATATAAGAAACGCACAGTGTAGTACATAGTATATGAGTGAGTTGCACTGAAAAACTTAGAATATAAGAAACGCACAGTGTAGTACATAGTATATGAGTGAGTTGCACTGAAAAACTTAGAATATAAGAAACGCACAGTGTAGTACATAGTATATGAGTGAGTTGCACTGAAAAACTTAGAATATAAGAAACGCACAGTGTAGTACATAGTATATGAGTGAGTTGCACTGAAAAACTTAGAATATAAGAAACGCTCAGTGTAGTACATAGTATATGAGTGAGTTGAATGAAAAACTTAGAATTTAAGAAACGGACAGTGTAGTACATAGTATATGAGTGAGTTGCACTGAAAAACTTAGAATATAAGAAACGCACAGTGTAGTACATAGTATATGAGTGAGTTGCACTGAAAAACTTAGAACTTAAGAAACGCACAGTGTAGTACATAGTATATGAGTGAGTTGCACTGAAAAACTTAGAATATAAGAAACGCACAGTGTAGTACATAGTATATGAGTGAGTTGCACTGAAAAACTTAGAATATAAGAAACGCACAGTGTAGTACATAGTATATGAGTGAGTTGCACTGAAAAACTTAGAATATAAGAAACGCACAGTGTAGTACATAGTATATGAGTGAGTTGCACTGAAAAACTTAGAATATAAGAAACGCACAGTGTAGTACATAGTATATGAGTGAGATGCACTGAAAAACTTAGAATATAAGAAACGCTCAGTGTAGTATATAGTATATGAGTGAGTTGCACTGAAAAACTTAGAATATAAGAAACGCACAGTGTAGTACATAGTATATGAGTGAGTTGCACTGAAAAACTTAGAATATAAGAAACGCACAGTGTAGTACATAGTATATGAGTGAGTTGCACTGAAAAACTTAGAATATAAGAAACGCACAGTGTAGTACATAGTATATGAGTGAGTTGCACTGAAAAACTTAGAATATAAGAAACGCACAGTGTAGTACAAAGTATATGAGTGAGTTGCACTGAAAAACTTAGAATATAAGAAACGCACAGTGTAGTACATAGTATATGAGTGAGTTGCACTGAAAAACTTAGAATTTACTGAAAAACCCGCATTACACGAAATGCACAGTGTAGTACATAGTATATGAGTGAGTTGCACTGAAAAACTTAGAATATAAGAAACGCACAGTGTAGTACATAGTATATGAGTGAGTTGCACTGAAAAACTTAGAATATAAGAAACGCACAGTGTAGTACATAGTATATGAGTGAGTTGAACTGAAAAACTTAGAATATAAGAAACGCACAGTGTAGTACATAGAATATGAGTGAGTTGCACTCAAAAACTTAGAATATAAGAAACGCACAGTGTAGTACATAGTATATGAGTGAGTTGAACTGAAAAACTTAGAATATAAGAAACGCACATTGTAGTACATAGTATATGAGTGAGTTGCACTGAAAAACTTAGAATATAAGAAACGCACAGTGTAGTACATAGTATATGAGTGAGTTGCACTGAAAAACTTAGAATATAAGAAACGCACAGTGTAGTACATAGTATATGAGTGAGTTGCACTGAAAAACTTAGAATATAAGAAACGCACAGTGTAGTCCATAGTATATGAGTGAGTTGCACTGAAAAACTTAGAATATAAGAAACGCACAGTGTAGTCCATAGTATATGAGTGAGATGCACTGAAAAACTTAGAATATAAGAAACGCACAGTGTAGTACATAGTATATGAGTGAGTTGCACTGAAAAACTTAGAATATAAGAAACGCACAGTGTAGTACATAGTATATGAGTGAGTTGCACTGAAAAACTTAGAATATAAGAAACGCACAGTGTAGTACATAGTATATGAGTGAGTTGCACTGAAAAACTTAGAATATAAGAAACGCACAGTGTAGTACATAGTATATGAGTGAGTTGCACTCAAAAACTTAGAATATAAGAAACGCACAGTGTAGTACATAGTATATGAGTGAGTTGCACTGAAAAACTTAGAATATAAGAAACGCACAGTGTAGTACATAGTATATGAGTGAGTTGCACTCAAAAACTTAGAATATAAGAAACGCACAGTGTAGTACATAGTATATGAGTGAGTTGCACTGAAAAACCTAGAATATAAGAAACGCACAGTGTAGTACATAGTATATGAGTGAGTTGCACTGAAAAACTTAGAATATAAGAAACGCACAGTGTAGTACATAGTATATGAGTGAGTTGCACTGAAAAACTTAGAATTTACTGACAAACCCGCATTACACGAAATGCACAGTGTAGTACATAGTATATGAGTGAGTTGCACTGAAAAACTTAGAATATAAGAAACGCACAGTGTAGTACATAGTATTAGAGTGAGTTGCACTGAAAAACTTAGAATATAAGAAACGCACAGTGTAGTACATAGTATATGAGTGAGTTGCACTGAAAAACTTAGAATATAAGAAACGCACAGTGTAGTACATAGTATATGAGTGAGTTGCACTGAAAAACTTAGAATATAAGAAACGCACAGTGTAGTACATAGTATATGAGTGAGTTGCACTGAAAAACTTAGAATATAAGAAACGCACAGTGTAGTACATAGTATATGAGTGAGTTGCACTGAAAAACTTAGAATATAAGAAACGCACAGTGTAGTACATAGTATATGAGTGAGTTGCACTGAAAAACTTAGAATATAAGAAACGCACAGTGTAGTACATAGTATATGAGTGAGTTGCACTGAAAAACTTAGAATTTAAGAAACGCACAGTGTAGTACATAGTATATGAGTGAGTCGCACTGAAAATCTTAGAATATAAGAAACGCACAGTGTAGTACATAGTATATGAGTGAGTTGCACTGAAAAACTTAGAATATAAGAAACGCACAGTGTAGTACATAGTATATGAGTGAGTTGCACTGAAAAACTTAGAATTTAAGAAACGCACAGTGTAGTACAAAGTATATGAGTGAGTTGCACTGAAAAACTTAGAATATAAGAAACGCACAGTGTAGTACATAGTATATGAGTGAGTTGCACTGAAAAACTTAGAATATAAGAAACGCACAGTGTAGTACATAGTATATGAGTGAGTTGCACTGAAAAACTTAGAATATAAGAAACGCACAGTGTAGTACATAGTATATGAGTGAGTTGCACTGAAAAACTTAGAATATAAGAAACGCTCAGTGTAGTACATAGTATATGAGTGAGTTGAATGAAAAACTTAGAATTTAAGAAACGGACAGTGTAGTACATAGTATATGAGTGAGTTGCACTGAAAAACTTAGAATATAAGAAACGCACAGTGTAGTACATAGTATATGAGTGAGTTGCACTGAAAAACTTAGAATTTAAGAAACGCACAGTGTAGTACATAGTATATGAGTGAGTTGCACTGAAAAACGTAGAATATAAGAAACGCACAGTGTAGTACATAGTATATGAGTGAGTTGCACTGAAAAACTTAGAATATAAGAAACGCACAGTGTAGTACATAGTATATGAGTGAGTTGCACTGAAAAACTTAGAATTTAAGAAACGCACAGTGTAGTACAAAGTATATGAGTGAGTTGCACTGAAAAACTTAGAATATAAGAAACGCACAGTGTAGTACATAGTATATGAGTGAGTTGCACTGAAAAACTTAGAATTTACTGAAAAACCCGCATTACACGAAATGCACAGTGTAGTACATAGTATATGAGTGAGTTGCACTGAAAAACTTAGAATATAAGAAACACACAGTGTAGTACATAGTATATGAGTGAGTTGCACTGAAAAACTTAGAATATAAGAAACGCACAGTGTAGTACATAGTATATGAGTGAGTTGAACTGAAAAACTTAGAATATAAGAAACGCACAGTGTAGTACATAGTATATGAGTGAGTTGCACTCAAAAACTTAGAATATAAGAAACGCACAGTGTAGTACATAGTATATGAGTGAGTTGAACTGAAAAACTTAGAATATAAGAAACGCACAGTGTAGTACATAGTATATGAGTGAGTTGCACTGAAAAACTTAGAATTTACTGAAAAACACGCATTACACGAAATGCACAGTGTAGTACATAGTATATGAGTGAGTTGCACTGATAAACTTAGAATTTAAGAAACGCACAGTGTAGTACATAGTATATGAGTGAGTTGCACTGAAAAACTTAGAATATAAGAAACGCACAGTGTAGTACATAGTATATGAGTGAGTTGCACTGAAAAACTTAGAATATAAGAAACGCACAGTGTAGTACATAGTATATGAGTGAGTTGCACTCAAAAACTTAGAATATAAGAAACGCACAGTGTAGTACATAGTATATGAGTGAGTTGCACTGAAAAACTTAGAATATAAGAAACGCACAGTGTAGTACATTGTATATGAGTGAGTTGCACTGAAAAACTTAGAATATAAGAAACGCACAGTGTAGTACATAGTATATGAGTGAGTTGCACTCAAAAACTTAGAATATAAGAAACGCACAGTGTAGTACATAGTATATGAGTGAGTTGCACTGAAAAACTTAGAATATAAGAAACGCACAGTGTAGTACATAGTATATGAGTGAGTTGCACTGAAAAACTTAGAATATAAGAAACGCACAGTGTAGTACATAGTATATGAGTGAGTTGCACTGAAAAACTTAGAATATAAGAAACGCACAGTGTAGTCCATAGTATATGAGTGAGTTGCACTGAAAAACTTAGAATATAAGAAACGCACAGTGTAGTCCATAGTATATGAGTGAGATGCACTGAAAAACTTAGAATATAAGAAACGCACAGTGTAGTACATAGTATATGAGTGAGTTGCACTGAAAAACTTAGAATATAAGAAACGCACAGTGTAGTACATAGTATATGAGTGAGTTGCACTGAAAAACTTAGAATATAAGAAACGCACAGTGTAGTACATAGTATATGAGTGAGTTGCACTGAAAAACTTAGAATATAAGAAACGCACAGTGTAGTACATAGTATATGAGTGAGTTTCACTGAAAAACTTAGAATATAAGAAACGCACAGTGTAGTACATAGTATATGAGTGAGTTGCACTGAAAAACTTAGAATATAAGAAACGCACAGTGTAGTACATAGTATATGAGTGAGTTGCACTCAAAAACTTAGAATATAAGAAACGCACAGTGTAGTACATAGTATATGAGTGAGTTGCACTGAAAAACCTAGAATATAAGAAACGCACAGTGTAGTACATAGTATATGAGTGAGTTGCACTGAAAAACTTAGAATATAAGAAACGCACAGTGTAGTACATAGTATATGAGTGAGTTGCACTCAAAAACTTAGAGTTTACTGACAAACCCGCATTACACGAAATGCACAGTGTAGTACATAGTATATGAGTGAGTTGCACTGAAAAACTTAGAATATAAGAAACGCACAGTGTAGTACATAGTATTAGAGTGAGTTGCACTGAAAAACTTAGATTATAAGAAACGCACAGTGTAGTACATAGTATATGAGTGAGTTGCATTGAAAAACTTAGAATATAAGAAACGCACAGTGTAGTACATAGTATATGAGTGAGTTGCACTGAAAAACTTAGAATATAAGAAACGCACAGTGTAGTACATAGTATATGAGTGAGTTGCACTGAAAAACTTAGAATATAAGAAACGCACAGTGTAGTACATAGTATATGAGTGAGTTGCACTGAAAAACTTAGAATATAAGAAACGCTCAGTGTAGTACATAGTATATGAGTGAGTTGAATGAAAAACTTAGAATTTAAGAAACGGACAGTGTAGTACATAGTATATGAGTGAGTTGCACTGAAAAACTTAGAATATAAGAAACGCACAGTGTAGTACATAGTATATGAGTGAGTTGCACTGAAAAACTTAGAACTTAAGAAACGCACAGTGTAGTACATAGTATATGAGTGAGTTGCACTGAAAAACTTAGAATATAAGAAACGCACAGTGTAGTACATAGTATATGAGTGAGTTGCACTGAAAAACTTAGAATATAAGAAACGCACAGTGTAGTACATAGTATATGAGTGAGTTGCACTGAAAAACTTAGAATATAAGAAACGCACAGTGTAGTACATAGTATATGAGTGAGTTGCACTGAAAAACTTAGAATATAAGAAACGCACACTGTAGTACATAGTATATGAGTGAGATGCACTGAAAAACTTAGAATATAAGAAACGCTCAGTGTAGTATATAGTATATGAGTGAGTTGCACTGAAAAACTTAGAATATAAGAAACGCACAGTGTAGTACATAGTATATGAGTGAGTTGCACTGAAAAACTTAGAATATAAGAAACGCACAGTGTAGTACATAGTATATGAGTGAGTTGCACTGAAAAACTTAGAATATAAGAAACGCACAGTGTAGTACATAGTATATGAGTGAGTTGCACTGAAAAACTTAGAATATAAGAAACGCACAGTGTAGTACAAAGTATATGAGTGAGTTGCACTGAAAAACTTAGAATATAAGAAACGCACAGTGTAGTACATAGTATATGAGTGAGTTGCACTGAAAAACTTAGAATTTACTGAAAAACCCGAATTACACGAAATGCACAGTGTAGTACATAGTATATGAGTGAGTTGCACTGAAAAACTTAGAATATAAGAAACGCACAGTGTAGTACATAGTATATGAGTGAGTTGCACTGAAAAACTTAGAATATAAGAAACGCACAGTGTAGTACATAGTATATGAGTGAGTTGAACTGAAAAACTTAGAATATAAGAAACGCACAGTGTAGTACATAGAATATGAGTGAGTTGCACTCAAAAACTTAGAATATAAGAAACGCACAGTGTAGTACATAGTATATGAGTGAGTTGAACTGAAAAACTTAGAATATAAGAAACGCACAGTGTAGTACATAGTATATGAGTGAGTTGCACTGAAAAACTTAGAATTTACTGAAAAACACGCATTACACGAAATGCACAGTGTAGTACATAGTATATGAGTGAGTTGCACTGATAAACTTAGAATATAAGAAACGCACAGTGTAGTACATAGTATATGAGTGAGTTGCACTCAAAAACTTAGAATATAAGAAACGCACAGTGTAGTACATAGTATATGAGTGAGTTGCACTGAAAAACTTAGAATATAAGAAACGCACAGTGTAGTACATAGTATATGAGTGAGTTGCACTGAAAAACTTAGAATATAAGAAACGCACAGTGTAGTACATAGTATATGAGTGAGTTGCACTGAAAAACTTAGAATATAAGAAACGCACAGTGTAGTACATAGTATATGAGTGAGTTGCACTGAAAAACTTAGAATATAAGAAACGCACAGTGTAGTACATAGTATATGAGTGAGTTGCACTGAAAAACTTAGAATATAAGAAACGCACATTGTAGTACATAGTATATGAGTGAGTTGCACTGAAAAACTTAGAATATAAGAAACGCACAGTGTAGTACATAGTATATGAGTGAGTTGCACTGAAAAACTTAGAATATAAGAAACGCACAGTGTAGTACATAGTATATGAGTGAGTTGCACTGAAAAACTTAGAATATAAGAAACGCACAGTGTAGTACATAGTATATGAGTGAGTTGCACTGAAAAACTTAGAATATAAGAAACGCACAGTGTAGTCCATAGTATATGAGTGAGATGCACTGAAAAACTTAGAATATAAGAAACGCACAGTGTAGTACATAGTATATGAGTGAGTTGCACTGAAAAACTTAGAATATAAGAAACGCACAGTGTAGTACATAGTATATGAGTGAGTTGCACTCAAAAACTTAGAATATAAGAAACGCACAGTGTAGTACATAGTATATGAGTGAGTTGCACTGAAAAACTTAGAATATAAGAAACGCACAGTGTAGTACATAGTATATGAGTGAGTTGCACTCAAAAACTTAGAATATAAGAAACGCACAGTGTAGTACATAGTATATGAGTGAGTTGCACTGAAAAACTTAGAATATAAGAAACGCACAGTGTAGTACATAGTATATGAGTGAGTTGCACTCAAAAACTTAGAATATAAGAAACGCACAGTGTAGTACATAGTATATGAGTGAGTTGCACTGAAAAACCTAGAATATAAGAAACGCACAGTGTAGTACATAGTATATGAGTGAGTTGCACTGAAAAACTTAGAATATAAGAAACGCACAGTGTAGTACATAGTATATGAGTGAGTTGCACTCAAAAACTTAGAATTTACTGACAAACCCGCATTACACGAAATGCACAGTGTAGTACATAGTATATGAGTGAGTTGCACTGAAAAACTTAGAATATAAGAAACGCACAGTGTAGTACATAGTATTAGAGTGAGTTGCACTGAAAAACTTAGAATATAAGAAACGCACAGTGTAGTACATAGTATATGAGTGAGTTGCACTGAAAAACTTAGAATATAAGAAACGCACAGGGTAGTACATAGTATATGAGTGAGTTGCACTGAAAAACTTAGAATATAAGAAACGCACAGTGTAGTACATAGTATATGAGTGAGTTGCACTGAAAAACTTAGAATATAAGAAACGCACAGTGTAGTACATAGTATATGAGTGAGTTGCACTGAAAAACTTAGAATATAAGAAACGCTCAGTGTAGTACATAGTATATGAGTGAGTTGAATGAAAAACTTAGAATTTAAGAAACGGACAGTGTAGTACATAGTATATGAGTGAGTTGCACTGAAAAACTTAGAATATAAGAAACGCACAGTGTAGTACATAGTATATGAGTGAGTTGCACTGAAAAACTGAGAATTTAAGAAACGCACAGTGTAGTACATAGTATATGAGTGAGTTGCACTGAAAAACTTAGAATATAAGAAACGCACAGTGTAGTACATAGTATATGAGTGAGTTGCACTGAAAAACTTAGAATATAAGAAACGCACAGTGTAGTACATAGTATATGAGTGAGTTGCACTGAAAAACTTAGAATATAAGAAACGCACAGTGTAGTACATAGTATATGAGTGAGTTGCACTGAAAAACTTAGAATATAAGAAACGCACAGTGTAGTACATAGTATATGAGTGAGATGCACTGAAAAACTTAGAATATAAGAAACGCTCAGTGTAGTATATAGTATATGAGTGAGTTGCACTGAAAAACTTAGAATATAAGAAACGCACAGTGTAGTACATAGTATATGAGTGAGTTGCACTGAAAAACTTAGAATATAAGAAACGCACAGTGTAGTACATAGTATATGAGTGAGTTGCACTGAAAAACTTAGAATATAAGAAACGCACAGTGTAGTACATAGTATATGAGTGAGTTGCACTGAAAAACTTAGAATATAAGAAACGCACAGTGTAGTACATAGTATATGAGTGAGTTGCACTGAAAAACTTAGAATATAAGAAACGCACAGTGTAGTACATAGTATATGAGTGAGTTGCACTGAAAAACTTAGAATATAAGAAACGCACAGTGTAGTACATAGTATATGAGTGAGTTGCACTGAAAAACTTAGAATATAAGAAACGCACAGTGTAGTACATAGTATATGAGTGAGTTGCACTGAAAAACTTAGAATATAAGAAACGCACAGTGTAGTACATAGTATATGAGTGAGTTGCACTGAAAAACTTAGAATATAAGAAACGCACAGTGTAGTACATAGTATATGAGTGAGTTGCACTGAAAAACTTAGAATATAAGAAACGCACAGTGTAGTACATAGTATATGAGTGAGTTGCACTGAAAAACTTAGAATATAAGAAACGCACAGTGTAGTACATAGTATATGAGTGAGTTGCACTGAAAAACTTAGAATATAAGAAACGCACAGTGTAGTACATAGTATATGAGTGAGTTGCACTGAAAAACTTAGAATATAAGAAACGCTCAGTGTAGTACATAGTATATGAGTGAGTTGAATGAAAAACTTAGAATATAAGAAACGGACAGTGTAGTACATAGTATATGAGTGAGTTGCACTGAAAAACTTAGAATATAAGAAACGCACAGTGTAGTACATAGTATATGAGTGAGTTGCACTGAAAAACTTAGAATATAAGAAACGCACAGTGTAGTACATAGTATATGAGTGAGTTGCACTGAAAAACTTAGAATATAAGAAACGCACAGTGTAGTACATAGTATATGAGTGAGTTGCACTGAAAAACTTAGAATATAAGAAACGCACATTGTAGTACATAGTATATGAGTGAGTTGCACTGAAAAACTTAGAATATAAGAAACGCACAGTGTAGTACATAGTATATGAGTGAGTTGCCCTGAAAAACTTAGAATATAAGAAACGCACAGTGTAGTACATAGTATATGAGTGAGTTGCACTGAAAAACTTAGAATATAAGAAACGCACAGTGTAGTACATAGTATATGACTGAGTTGCACTGAAAAACTTAGAATATAAGAAACGCACAGTGTAGTACATAGTATATGAGTGAGTTGCACTCAAAAACTTAGAATATAAGAAACGCACAGTGTAGTACATAGTATATGAGTGAGTTGCACTGAAAAACTTAGAATATAAGAAACGCACAGTGTAGTACATAGTATATGAGTGAGTTGCACTCAAAAACTTAGAATATAAGAAACACAGTGTAGTACATAGTATATGAGTGAGTTGCACTGAAAAACTTAGAATATAAGAAACGCACAGTGTAGTACATAGTATATGTGTGAGTTGCACTGAAAAACTTACAATATAAGAAAGGCACAGTGTAGTACATAGTATATGAGTGAGTTGCACTCAAAAACTTAGAATTTACTGAAAAACCCGCATTACACGAAACGCACAGTGTAGTACATAGTATATGAGTGAGTTGCACTGAAAAACTTAGAATATAAGAAACGCACAGTGTAGTACATAGTATATGAGTGAGTTGCACTGAAAAACTTAGAATATAAGAAACGCACAGTGTAGTACATAGTATATGAGTGAGTTGCACTGAAAAACGTAGAATTTAAGAAACGCACAGTGTAGTACATAGTATATGAGTGAGTTGCACTGAAAAACTTAGAATATAAGAAACGCACAGTGTAGTACATAGTATATGAGTGAGTTGCACTGAAAAACGTAGAATATAAGAAACGCACAGTGTAGTACATAGTATATGAGTGAGTTGCACTGAAAAACTTAGAATATAAGAAACGCACAGTGTAGTACATAGTATATGAGTGAGTTGCACTGAAAAACTTAGAATTTACTGAAAAATCCCCATTACACGAAATGCACAGTGTAGTACATAGTATATGAGTGAGTTGCACTGAAAAACTTAGAATATAAGAAACGCACAGTGTAGTAGTACATAGTATATGAGTGAGTTGCACTGAAAAACGTAGAATATAAGAAACGCACAGTGCAGTACATAGTATATGAGTGAGTTGCACTGAAAAATAGAATTTAAGAAATGCACAGTGTAGTACATAGTATATGATTGAGCTGCACTGAAAAACTTAGAATTTAAGAAACGCACAGTGTAGTACATAGTATATGAGTGAGTTGTACTGAAAAACTTAGAATATAAGAAACGCACAGTGTAGTACATAGTATATGAGTGAGTTGCACTGAAAAACTTAGAATATAAGAAACGCACAGTGTAGTACATAGTATATGAGTGAGTTGCACTGAAAAACTTAGAATATAAGAAACGCACAGTGTAGTACATAGTATATGAGTGAGTTGCACTGAAAAACTTAGAATATAAGAAACGCACAGTGTAGTACATAGTATATGAGTGAGTTGCACTGAAAAACTTAGAATTTACTGAAAAGCCCGCATTAAACGAAATGCACAGTGTAGTACATAGTTTATGAGTGAGTTGCACTGAAAAACTTAGAATATAAGAAACGCACAGTGTAGTACATAGTATATGAGTGAGTTGCACTGAAAAACTTAGAATATAAGAAAGGCACAGTGTAGTACATAGTATATGAGTGAGTTGCACTGAAAAACTTAGAATTTAAGAAACGCACAGTGTAGTACATAGTATATGATTGAGTTGCACTGAAAAACTTAGAATATAAGAAACGCACAGTGTAGTACATAGTATATGAGTGAGTTGCACTGAAAAACTTAGAATATAAGAAACGCACAGTGTAGTACATAGTATATGAGTGAGTTGCACTGAAAAAATTAGAATATAAGAAACGCACAGTGTAGTACATAGCATATGAGTGAGTTGCACTGAAAAACTTAGAATATAAGAAACGCACAGTGTAGTACAGAGCATATGAGTGAGTTGCACTGAAAAACGTAGAATATAAGAAACGCACAGTGTAGTACATAGTATATGAGTGAGTTGCACTGAAAAACTTAGAATATAAGAAACGCACAATATAGTACATAGTATATGAATGAGTTGCACTGAAAAACTTAGAATTTACTGAAAAACCCGCATTACACGAAATGCACAGTGTAGTACATAGTATATGAGTGAGTTGCACTGAAAAACTTAGAATATAAGAAACGCACAGTGTAGTACATAGTATATGAGTGAGTTGCACTGAAAAACTTAGAATATAAGAAACGCACAGTGTAGTACATAGTATATGAGTGAGTTGCACTGAAAAACTTAGAATATAGAAACGCACAGTGTAGTACATAGTATATGAGTGAGTTGCACTGAAAAACTTAGAATATAAGAAACGCACAGTGTAGTACATAGTATATGAGTGAGTTGCACTGAAAAACTTAGAATTTAAGAAACGCACAGTGTAGTACATAGTATATGAGTGAGTTGCACTGAAAAACTTAGAATATAAGAAACGCACAGTGTAGTACATAGTATATGAGTGAGTTGCACTGAAAAACGTAGAATTTAAGAAACGCACAGTGTAGTACATAGTATATGAGTGAGTTGCACTGAAAAACTTAGAATATAAGAAACGCACAGTGTAGTACATAGTATATGAGTGAGTTGCACTGAAAAACTTAGAATATAAGAAACGCACAGTGTAGTACATAGTATATGAGTGAGTTGCACTGAAAAACTTAGAATATAAGAAACGCACAGTGTAGTACATAGTATATGAGTGAGTTGCACTGAAAAACTTAGAATTTACTGAAAAATCCGCATTACACGAAATGCACAGTGTAGTACATAGTATATGAGTGAGTTGCACTGAAAAACTTAGAATATAAGAAACGCACAGTGTAGTACATAGTATATGAGTGAGTTGCACTGAAAAACTTAGAATATAAGAAACGCACAGTGCAGTACATAATATATGAGTGAGTTGCACTGAAAAATAGAATTTAAGAAACGCACAGTGTAGTACATAGTATATGATTGAGCTGCACTGAAAAACTTAGAATTTAAGAAACGCACAGTGTAGTACATAGTATATGAGTGAGTTGTACTGAAAAACTTAGAATATAAGAAACGCACAGTGTAGTACATAGTATATGAGTGAGTTGCACTGAAAAACTTAGAATATAAGAAACGCACAGTGTAGTACATAGTATATGAGTGAGTTGCACTGAAAAACTTAGAATTTAAGAAACGGACAGTGTAGTACATAGTATATGAGTGAGTTGCACTGAAAAACTTAGAATATAAGAAACGCACAGTGTAGTACATAGTATATGAGTGAGTTGCACTCAAAAACTTAGAATATAAGAAACGCACAGTGTAGTACATAGTATATGAGTGAGTTGCACTGAAAAACTTAGAATTTAAGAAACGCACAGTGTAGTACATAGTATATGAGTGAGTTGCACTGAAAAACTTAGAATATAAGAAACGCACAGTGTAGTAGTACATAGTATATGAGTGAGTTGCACTGAAAAACGTAGAATATAAGAAACGCACAGTGCAGTACATAGTATATGAGTGAGTTGCACTGAAAAATAGAATTTAAGAAATGCACAGTGTAGTACATAGTATATGATTGAGCTGCACTGAAAAACTTAGAATTTAAGAAACGCACAGTGTAGTACATAGTATATGAGTGAGTTGTACTGAAAAACTTAGAATATAAGAAACGCACAGTGTAGTACATAGTATATGAGTGAGTTGCACTGAAAAACTTAGAATATAAGAAACGCACAGTGTAGTACATAGTATATGAGTGAGTTGCACTGAAAAACTTAGAATATAAGAAACGCACAGTGTAGTACATAGTATATGAGTGAGTTGCACTGAAAAACTTAGAATATAAGAAACGCACAGTGTAGTACATAGTATATGAGTGAGTTGCACTGAAAAACTTAGAATTTACTGAAAAGCCCGCATTAAACGAAATGCACAGTGTAGTACATAGTTTATGAGTGAGTTGCACTGAAAAACTTAGAATATAAGAAACGCACAGTGTAGTACATAGTATATGAGTGAGTTGCACTGAAAAACTTAGAATATAAGAAAGGCACAGTGTAGTACATAGTATATGAGTGAGTTGCACTGAAAAACTTAGAATTTAAGAAACGCACAGTGTAGTACATAGTATATGATTGAGTTGCACTGAAAAACTTAGAATATAAGAAACGCACAGTGTAGTACATAGTATATGAGTGAGTTGCACTGAAAAACTTAGAATATAAGAAACGCACAGTGTAGTACATAGTATATGAGTGAGTTGCACTGAAAAAATTAGAATATAAGAAACGCACAGTGTAGTACATAGCATATGAGTGAGTTGCACTGAAAAACTTAGAATATAAGAAACGCACAGTGTAGTACAGAGCATATGAGTGAGTTGCACTGAAAAACGTAGAATATAAGAAACGCACAGTGTAGTACATAGTATATGAGTGAGTTGCACTGAAAAACTTAGAATATAAGAAACGCACAATATAGTACATAGTATATGAATGAGTTGCACTGAAAAACTTAGAATTTACTGAAAAACCCGCATTACACGAAATGCACAGTGTAGTACATAGTATATGAGTGAGTTGCACTGAAAAACTTAGAATATAAGAAACGCACAGTGTAGTACATAGTATATGAGTGAGTTGCACTGAAAAACTTAGAATATAAGAAACGCACAGTGTAGTACATAGTATATGAGTGAGTTGCACTGAAAAACTTAGAATATAGAAACGCACAGTGTAGTACATAGTATATGAGTGAGTTGCACTGAAAAACTTAGAATATAAGAAACGCACAGTGTAGTACATAGTATATGAGTGAGTTGCACTGAAAAACTTAGAATTTAAGAAACGCACAGTGTAGTACATAGTATATGAGTGAGTTGCACTGAAAAACTTAGAATATAAGAAACGCACAGTGTAGTACATAGTATATGAGTGAGTTGCACTGAAAAACGTAGAATTTAAGAAACGCACAGTGTAGTACATAGTATATGAGTGAGTTGCACTGAAAAACTTAGAATATAAGAAACGCACAGTGTAGTACATAGTATATGAGTGAGTTGCACTGAAAAACTTAGAATATAAGAAACGCACAGTGTAGTACATAGTATATGAGTGAGTTGCACTGAAAAACTTAGAATATAAGAAACGCACAGTGTAGTACATAGTATATGAGTGAGTTGCACTGAAAAACTTAGAATTTACTGAAAAATCCGCATTACACGAAATGCACAGTGTAGTACATAGTATATGAGTGAGTTGCACTGAAAAACTTAGAATATAAGAAACGCACAGTGTAGTACATAGTATATGAGTGAGTTGCACTGAAAAACTTAGAATATAAGAAACGCACAGTGCAGTACATAATATATGAGTGAGTTGCACTGAAAAATAGAATTTAAGAAACGCACAGTGTAGTACATAGTATATGATTGAGCTGCACTGAAAAACTTAGAATTTAAGAAACGCACAGTGTAGTACATAGTATATGAGTGAGTTGTACTGAAAAACTTAGAATATAAGAAACGCACAGTGTAGTACATAGTATATGAGTGAGTTGCACTGAAAAACTTAGAATATAAGAAACGCACAGTGTAGTACATAGTATATGAGTGAGTTGCACTGAAAAACTTAGAATTTAAGAAACGGACAGTGTAGTACATAGTATATGAGTGAGTTGCACTGAAAAACTTAGAATATAAGAAACGCACAGATAGTACATAGTATATGAGTGAGTTGCACTCAAAAACTTAGAATATAAGAAACGCACAGTGTAGTACATAGTATATGAGTGAGTTGCACTGAAAAACTTAGAATTTAAGAAACGCACAGTGTAGTACATAGTATATGAGTGAGTTGCACTGAAAAACGTAGAATATAAGAAACGCACAGTGTAGTACATAGTATATGAGTGAGTTGCACTGAAAAACTTAGAATATAAGAAACGCACAGTGTAGTACATAGTATATGAGTGAGTTGCACTGAAAAACTTAGAATATAAGAAACGCACAGTGTAGTACATAGTATATGAGTGAGTTGCACTGAAAAACTTAGAATTTAAGAAACGCACAGTGTAGTACAAAGTATATGAGTGAGTTGCACTGAAAAACTTAGAATATAAGAAACGCACAGTGTAGTACATAGTATATGAGTGAGTTGCACTGAAAAACTTAGAATATAAGAAACGCACAGTGTAGTACATAGTATATGAGTGAGTTGCACTGAAAAACTTAGAATATAAGAAACGCACAGTGTAGTACATAGTATATGAGTGAGTTGCACTGAAAAACTTAGAATATAAGAAACGCACATTGTAGTACATAGTATATGAGTGAGTTGCACTGAAAAACTTAGAATATAAGAAACGCACAGTGTAGTACATAGTATATGAGTGAGTTGCACTGAAAAACTTAGAATATAAGAAACGCACAGTGTAGTACATAGTATATGAGTGAGTTGCACTGAAAAACTTAGAATATAAGAAACGCACAGTGTAGTACATAGTATATGACTGAGTTGCACTGAAAAACTTAGAATATAAGAAACGCACAGTGTAGTACATAGTATATGAGTGAGTTGTACTGAAAAACTTAGAATATAAGAAACGCACAGTGTAGTACATAGTATATGAGTGAGTTGCACTGAAAAACTTAGAATATAAGAAACGCACAGTGTAGTACATAGTATATGAGTGAGTTGCACTGAAAAACTTAGAATTTAAGAAACGGACTGTGTAGTACATAGTATATGAGTGAGTTGCACTGAAAAACTTAGAATATAAGAAACGCACAGTGTAGTACATAGTATATGAGTGAGTTGCACTCAAAAACTTAGAATATAAGAAACGCACAGTGTAGTACATAGTATATGAGTGAGTTGCACTGAAAAACTTAGAATTTAAGAAACGCACAGTGTAGTACATAGTATATGAGTGAGTTGCACTGAAAAACGTAGAATATAAGAAACGCACAGTGTAGTACATAGTATATGAGTGAGTTGCACTGAAAAACTTAGAATATAAGAAACGCACAGTGTAGTACATAGTATATGAGTGAGTTGCACTGAAAAACTTAGAATATAAGAAACGCACAGTGTAGTACATAGTATATGAGTGAGTTGCACTGAAAAACTTAGAATTTAAGAAACGCACAGTGTAGTACAAAGTATATGAGTGAGTTGCACTGAAAAACTTAGAATATAAGAAACGCACAGTGTAGTACATAGTATATGAGTGAGTTGCACTGAAAAACTTAGAATATAAGAAACGCACAGTGTAGTACATAGTATATGAGTGAGTTGCACTGAAAAACTTAGAATATAAGAAACGCACAGTGTAGTACATAGTATATGAGTGAGTTGCACTGAAAAACTTAGAATATAAGAAACGCACAGTGTAGTACATAGTATATGAGTGAGTTGCACTGAAAAACTTAGAATATAAGAAACGCACAGTGTAGTACATAGTATATGACTGAGTTGCACTGAAAAACTTAGAATATAAGAAACGCACAGTGTAGTACATAGTATATGAGTTAGTTGCACTGAAAAACTTAGAATATAAGAAACGCACAGTGTAGTACATAGTATATTAGTGAGTTGCACTGAAAAACTTAGAATATAAGAAACGCACAGTGTAGTACATACTATATGAGTGAGTTGCACTGAAAAACTTAGAATATAAGAAACACAGTGTAGTACATAGTATATGAGTGAGTTGCACTGAAAAACTTAGAATATAAGAAACGCACAGTGTAGTACATAGTATATGAGTGAGTTGCACTGAAAAACTTAGAATATAAGAAACGCACAGTGTAGTACATAGTATATGAGTGAGTTGCACTGAAAAACTTAGAATATAAGAAACGCACAGTGTAGTACATAGTATATGAGTGAGTTGCACTGAAAAACTTAGAATATAAGAAACGCACAATATAGTACATAGTATATGAATGAGTTGCACTGAAAAACTTAGAATTTACTGAAAAACCCGCATTACACGAAATGCACAGTGTAGTACATAGTATATGAGTGAGTTGCACTGAAAAACTTAGAATATAAGAAACGCACAGTGTAGTACATAGTATATGAGTGAGTTGCACTGAAAAACTTAGAATATAAGAAACGCACAGTGTAGTACATAGTATATGAGTGAGTTGCACTGAAAAACTTAGAATATAGAAACGCACAGTGTAGTACATAGTATATGAGTGAGTTGCACTGAAAAACTTAGAATATAAGAAACGCACAGTGTAGTACATAGTATATGAGTGAGTTGCACTGAAAAACTTAGAATTTAAGAAACGCACAGTGTAGACATAGTATATGAGTGAGTTGCACTGAAAAACTTAGAATATAAGAAACGCACAGTGTAGTACATAGTATATGAGTGAGATGCACTAAAAAACTTAGAATATAAGAAACGCACAGTGTAGTACATAGTATATGAGTGAGTTGCACTGAAAAACTTAGAATATAAGAAACGCACAGTGTAGTACATAGTATATGAGTGAGTTGCACTGAAAAACTTAGAATATAAGAAACGCACAGTGTAGTACATAGTATATGAGTGAGCTGCACTGAAAAACTTAGAATATAAGAAACGCACAGTGTAGTACATAGTATATGAGTGAGTTGCACTGAAAAACTTAGAATATAAGAAACGCACATTGTAGTACATAGTATATGAGTGAGTTGCACTGAAAAACGTAGAATTTAAGAAACGCACAGTGTAGTACATAGTATATGAGTGAGTTGCACTGAAAAACTTAGAATATAAGAAACGCACAGTGTAGTACATAGTATATGAGTGAGTTGCACTGAAAAACGTAGAATATAAGAAACGCACAGTGTAGTACATAGTATATGAGTGAGTTGCACTGAAAAACTTAGAATATAAGAAACGCACAGTGTAGTACATAGTATATGAGTGAGTTGCACTGAAAAACTTAGAATTTACTGAAAAATCCGCATTACACGAAATGCACAGTGTAGTACATAGTATATGAGTGAGTTGCACTGAAAAACTTAGAATATAAGAAACGCACAGTGTAGTACATAGTATATGAGTGAGTTGCACTGAAAAACTTAGAATATAAGAAACGCACAGTGCAGTACATAGTATATGAGTGAGTTGCACTGAAAAATAGAATTTAAGAAACGCACAGTGTAGTACATAGTATATGATTGAGCTGCACTGAAAAACTTAGAATTTAAGAAACGCACAGTGTAGTACATAGTATATGAGTGAGTTGTACTGAAAAACTTAGAATATAAGAAACGCACAGTGTAGTACATAGTATATGAGTGAGTTGCACTGAAAAACTTAGAATATAAGAAACGCACAGTGTAGTACATAGTATATGAGTGAGTTGCACTGAAAAACTTAGAATTTAAGAAACGGACAGTGTAGTACATAGTATATGAGTGAGTTGCACTGAAAAACTTAGAATATAAGAAACGCACAGTGTAGTACATAGGATATGAGTGAGTTGCACTCAAAAACTTAGAATATAAGAAACGCACAGTGTAGTACATAGTATATGAGTGAGTTGCACTGAAAAACTTAGAATTTAAGAAACGCACAGTGTAGTACATAGTATATGAGTGAGTTGCACTGAAAAACGTAGAATATAAGAAACGCACAGTGTAGTACATAGTATATGAGTGAGTTGCACTGAAAAACTTAGAATATAAGAAACGCACAGTGTAGTACATAGTATATGAGTGAGTTGCACTGAAAAACTTAGAATATAAGAAACGCACAGTGTAGTACATAGTATATGAGTGAGTTGCACTGAAAAACTTAGAATTTAAGAAACGCACAGTGTAGTACAAAGTATATGAGTGAGTTGCACTGAAAAACTTAGAATATAAGAAACGCACAGTGTAGTACATAGTATATGAGTGAGTTGCACTGAAAAACTTAGAATATAAGAAACGCACAGTGTAGTACATAGTATATGAGTGAGTTGCACTGAAAAACTTAGAATATAAGAAACGCACAGTGTAGTACATAGTATATGAGTGAGTTGCACTGAAAAACTTAGAATATAAGAAACGCACAGTGTAGTACATAGTATATGAGTGAGTTGCACTGAAAAACTTAGAATATAAGAAACGCACAGTGTAGTACATAGTATATGACTGAGTTGCACTGAAAAACTTAGAATATAAGAAACGCACAGTGTAGTACATAGTATATGAGTTAGTTGCACTGAAAAACTTAGAATATAAGAAACGCACAGTGTAGTACATAGTATATTAGTGAGTTGCACTGAAAAACTTAGAATATAAGAAACGCACAGTGTAGTACATACTATATGAGTGAGTTGCACTGAAAAACTTAGAATATAAGAAACACAGTGTAGTACATAGTATATGAGTGAGTTGCACTGAAAAACTTAGAATATAAGAAACGCACAGTGTAGTACATAGTATATGAGTGAGTTGCACTGAAAAACTTAGAATATAAGAAACGCACAGTGTAGTACATAGTATATGAGTGAGTTGCACTGAAAAACTTAGAATATAAGAAACGCACAGTGTAGTACATAGTATATGAGTGAGTTGCACTGAAAAACTTAGAATATAAGAAACGCACAATATAGTACATAGTATATGAATGAGTTGCACTGAAAAACTTAGAATTTACTGAAAAACCCGCATTACACGAAATGCACAGTGTAGTACATAGTATATGAGTGAGTTGCACTGAAAAACTTAGAATATAAGAAACGCACAGTGTAGTACATAGTATATGAGTGAGTTGCACTGAAAAACTTAGAATATAAGAAACGCACAGTGTAGTACATAGTATATGAGTGAGTTGCACTGAAAAACTTAGAATATAGAAACGCACAGTGTAGTACATAGTATATGAGTGAGTTGCACTGAAAAACTTAGAATATAAGAAACGCACAGTGTAGTACATAGTATATGAGTGAGTTGCACTGAAAAACTTAGAATTTAAGAAACGCACAGTGTAGACATAGTATATGAGTGAGTTGCACTGAAAAACTTAGAATATAAGAAACGCACAGTGTAGTACATAGTATATGAGTGAGATGCACTAAAAAACTTAGAATATAAGAAACGCACAGTGTAGTACATAGTATATGAGTGAGTTGCACTGAAAAACTTAGAATATAAGAAACGCACAGTGTAGTACATAGTATATGAGTGAGTTGCACTGAAAAACTTAGAATATAAGAAACGCACAGTGTAGTACATAGTATATGAGTGAGTTGCACTGAAAAACTTAGAATATAAGAAACGCACAGTGTAGTACATAGTATATGAGTGAGTTGCACTGAAAAACTTAGAATATAAGAAACGCACATTGTAGTACATAGTATATGAGTGAGTTGCACTGAAAAACGTAGAATTTAAGAAACGCACAGTGTAGTACATAGTATATGAGTGAGTTGCACTGAAAAACTTAGAATATAAGAAACGCACAGTGTAGTACATAGTATATGAGTGAGTTGCACTGAAAAACGTAGAATATAAGAAACGCACAGTGTAGTACATAGTATATGAGTGAGTTGCACTGAAAAACTTAGAATATAAGAAACGCACAGTGTAGTACATAGTATATGAGTGAGTTGCACTGAAAAACTTAGAATTTACTGAAAAATCCGCATTACACGAAATGCACAGTGTAGTACATAGTATATGAGTGAGTTGCACTGAAAAACTTAGAATATAAGAAACGCACAGTGTAGTACATAGTATATGAGTGAGTTGCACTGAAAAACTTAGAATATAAGAAACGCACAGTGCAGTACATAGTATATGAGTGAGTTGCACTGAAAAATAGAATTTAAGAAACGCACAGTGTAGTACATAGTATATGATTGAGCTGCACTGAAAAACTTAGAATTTAAGAAACGCACAGTGTAGTACATAGTATATGAGTGAGTTGTACTGAAAAACTTAGAATATAAGAAACGCACAGTGTAGTACATAGTATATGAGTGAGTTGCACTGAAAAACTTAGAATATAAGAAACGCACAGTGTAGTACATAGTATATGAGTGAGTTGCACTGAAAAACTTAGAATTTAAGAAACGGACAGTGTAGTACATAGTATATGAGTGAGTTGCACTGAAAAACTTAGAATATAAGAAACGCACAGTGTAGTACATAGGATATGAGTGAGTTGCACTCAAAAACTTAGAATATAAGAAACGCACAGTGTAGTACATAGTATATGAGTGAGTTGCACTGAAAAACTTAGAATTTAAGAAACGCACAGTGTAGTACATAGTATATGAGTGAGTTGCACTGAAAAACGTAGAATATAAGAAACGCACAGTGTAGTACATAGTATATGAGTGAGTTGCACTGAAAAACTTAGAATATAAGAAACGCACAGTGTAGTACATAGTATATGAGTGAGTTGCACTGAAAAACTTAGAATATAAGAAACGCACAGTGTAGTACATAGTATATGAGTGAGTTGCACTGAAAAACTTAGAATTTAAGAAACGCACAGTGTAGTACAAAGTATATGAGTGAGTTGCACTGAAAAACTTAGAATATAAGAAACGCACAGTGTAGTACATAGTATATGAGTGAGTTGCACTGAAAAACTTAGAATATAAGAAACGCACAGTGTAGTACATAGTATATGAGTGAGTTGCACTGAAAAACTTAGAATATAAGAAACGCACAGTGTAGTACATAGTATATGAGTGAGTTGCACTGAAAAACTTAGAATATAAGAAACGCACATTGTAGTACATAGTATATGAGTGAGTTGCACTGAAAAACTTAGAATATAAGAAACGCACAGTGTAGTACATAGTATATGAGTGAGTTGCACTGAAAAACTTAGAATATAAGAAACGCACAGTGTAGTACATAGTATATGAGTGAGTTGCACTGAAAAACTTAGAATATAAGAAACGCACAGTGTAGTACATAGTATATGACTGAGTTGCACTGAAAAACTTAGAATATAAGAAACGCACAGTGTAGTACATAGTATATGAGTGAGTTGCACTGAAAAACTTAGAATATAAGAAACGCACAGTGTAGTACATAGTATATGAGTGAGTTGCACTGAAAAACTTAGAATATAAGAAACGCACAGTGTAGTACATAGTATATGAGTGAGTTGCACTGAAAAACTTAGAATTTACTGAAAAATCCGCATTACACGAAATGCACAGTGTAGTACATAGTATATGAGTGAGTTGCACTGAAAAACTTAGAATATAAGAAACGCACAGTGTAGTACATAGTATATGAGTGAGTTGCACTGAAAAACTTAGAATATAAGAAACGCACAGTGCAGTACATAGTATATGAGTGAGTTGCACTGAAAAATAGAATTTAAGAAACGCACAGTGTAGTACATAGTATATGATTGAGCTGCACTGAAAAACTTAGAATTTAAGAAACGCACAGTGTAGTACATAGTATATGAGTGAGTTGTACTGAAAAACTTAGACTATAAGAAACGCACAGTGTAGTACATAGTATATGAGTGAGTTGCACTGAAAAACTTAGAATATAAGAAACGCACAGTGTAGTACATAGTATATGAGTGAGTTGCACTGAAAAACTTAGAATATAAGAAACGCACATTGTAGTACATAGTATATGAGTGAGTTGCACTGAAAAACTTAGAATATAAGAAACGCACAGTGTAGTACATAGTATATGAGTGAGTTGCACTGAAAAACTTAGAATTTAAGAAACGCACAGTGTAGTACAAAGTATATGAGTGAGTTGCACTGAAAAACTTAGAATATAAGAAACGCACAGTGTAGTACATAGTATATGAGTGAGTTGCACTGAAAAACTTAGAATATAAGAAACGCACAGTGTAGTACATAGTATATGAGTGAGTTGCACTGAAAAACTTAGAATATAAGAAACGCACAGTGTAGTACATAGTATATGAGTGAGTTGCACTGAAAAACTTAGAATATAAGAAACGCACATTGTAGTACATAGTATATGAGTGAGTTGCACTGAAAAACTTAGAATATAAGAAACGCACAGTGTAGTACATAGTATATGAGTGAGTTGCACTGAAAAACTTAGAATATAAGAAACGCACAGTGTAGTACATAGTATATGACTGAGTTGCACTGAAAAACTTAGAATATAAGAATCGCACGGTGTAGTACATAGTATATGACTGAGTTGCACTGAAAAACTTAGAATATAAGAAACGCACAGTGTAGTACATAGTATATGAGTGAGTTGCACTGAAAAACGTAGAATATAAGAAACGCACTGTGTAGTACATAGTATATGAGTGAGTTGCACTGAAAAACTTAGAATATAAGAAACGCACAGTGTAGTACATAGTATATGAGTGAGTTGCACTGAAAAACTTAGAATATAAGAAACACAGTGTAGTACATAGTATATGAGTGAGTTGCACTGAAAAACTTAGAATATAAGAAACGCACAGTGTAGTACATAGTATATGAGTGAGTTGCACTGAAAAACTTAGAATATAAGAAACGCACAGTGTAGTACATAGTATATGAGTGAGTTGCACTGAAAAACTTAGAATATAAGAAACGCACAGTGTAGTACATAGTATATGAGTGAGTTGCACTGAAAAACTTAGAATATAAGAAACGCACAGTGTAGTACATAGTATATGAGTGAGTTGCACTGAAAAACTTAGAATATAAGAAACGCACAGTGTAGTACATAGTATATGAGTGAGTTGCACTGAAAAACTTAGAATATAAGAAACGCACAGTGTAGTACATAGTATATGAGTGAGTTGAACTCAAAAACTTAGAATTTACTGAGAAACCCGCATTACACGAAACGCACAGTGTAGTACATAGTATATGAGTGAGTTGCACTGAAAAACTTAGAATATAAGAAACGCAGAGTGTAGTACATAGTATATGAGTGAGTTGCACTGAAAAACTTAGAATATAAGAAACGCACATTGTAGTACATAGTATATGAGTGAGTTGCACTGAAAAACGTAGAATTTAAGAAACGCACAGTGTAGTACATAGTATATGAGTGAGTTGCACTGAAAAACTTAGAATATAAGAAACGCACAGTGTAGTACATAGTATATGAGTGAGTTGCACTGAAAAACGTAGAATATAAGAAACGCACAGTGTAGTACATAGTATATGAGTGAGTTGCACTGAAAAACTTAGAATATAAGAAACGCACAGTGTAGTACATAGTATATGAGTGAGTTGCACTGAAAAAGTTAGAATATAAGAAACGCACATTGTAGTACATAGTATATGAGTGAGTTGCACTGAAAAACGTAGAATTTAAGAAACGCACAGTGTAGTACATAGTATATGAGTGAGTTGCACTGAAAAACTTAGAATATAAGAAACGCACAGTGTAGTACATAGTATATGAGTGAGTTGCACTGAAAAACGTAGAATATAAGAAACGAACAGTGTAGTACATAGTATATGAGTGAGTTGCACTGAAAAACTTAGAATATAAGAAACGCACAGTGTAGTACATAGTATATGAGTGAGTTGCACTGAAAAACTTAGAATTTACTGAAAAATCCGCATTACACGAAATGCACAGTGTAGTACATAGTATATGAGTGAGTTGCACTGAAAAACTTAGAATATAAGAAACGCACAGTGTAGTACATAGTATATGAGTGAGTTGTACTGAAAAACTTAGAATATAAGAAACGCACAGTGTAGTACATAGTTTATGAGTGAGTTGCACTGAAAAACTTAGAATATAAGAAACGCACAGTGTAGTACATAGTATATGAGTGAGTTGCACTGAAAAACTTAGAATATAAGAAACGCACAGTGCAGTACATAGTATATGAGTGAGTTGCACTGAAAAATAGAATTTAAGAAACGCACAGTTTAGTACATAGTATATGATTGAGCTGCACTGAAAAACTTAGAATTTAAGAAACGCACAGTGTAGTACATAGTATATGAGTGAGTTGTACTGAAAAACTTAGAATATAAGAAACGCACAGTGTAGTACATAGTATATGAGTGAGTTGCACTGAAAAACTTAGAATATAAGAAACGCACAGTGTAGTACATAGTATATGAGTGAGTTGCACTGAAAAACTTAGAATATAAGAAACGAACAGTGTAGTACATAGTATATGAGTGAGTTGCACTGAAAAACTTAGAATATAAGAAACGCACAGTGTAGTACATAGTATATGAGTGAGTTGCACTGAAAAACTTAGAATTTACTGAAAAGCCCGCATTACACGAAATGCACAGTGTAGTACATAGTATATGAGTGAGTTGCACTGAAAAACTTAGAATATAAGAAACGCACAGTGTAGTACATAGTATATGAGTGAGTTGCACTGAAAAACTTAGAATATAAGAAACGCACAGTGTAGTACATAGTATATGAGTGAGTTGCACTGAAAAACTTAGAATTTAAGAAACGCACATTGTAGTACATAGTATATGAGTGAGTTGCACTGAAAAACTTAGAATTTAAGAAACGCTCAGTGTACTACATAGTATATGAGTGAGTTGCACTGAAAAACTTAGAATATAAGAAACGCACAGTGTAGTACATAGTATATGAGTGAGTTGCACTGAAAAACTTAGAATATAAGAAACGCACAGTGTAGTACATAGTATATGAGTGAGTTGCACTGAAAAACTTAGAATATAAGAAACGCACAGTGTAGTACATAGTATATGAGTGAGTTGCACTGAAAAACTTAGAATATAAGAAACGCACAGTGTAGTACATAGTATATGAGTGAGTTGCACTGAAAAACTTAGAATTTAAGAAACGCACAGTGTAGTACATAGTATATGAGTGAGTTGCACTGAAAAACGTAGAATATAAGAAACGCACAGTGTAGTACATAGTATATGAGTGAGTTGCACTGAAAAACTTAGAATATAAGAAACGCACAGTGTAGTACATAGTATATGAGTGAGTTGCACTGAAAAACTTAGAATATAAGAAACGCACAGTGTAGTACATAGTATATGAGTGAGTTGCACTGAAAAACTTAGAATTTAAGAAACGCACAGTGTAGTACAAAGTATATGAGTGAGTTGCACTGAAAAACTTAGAATATAAGAAACGCACAGTGTAGTACATAGTATATGAGTGAGTTGCACTGAAAAACTTAGAATATAAGAAACGCACAGTGTAGTACATAGTATATGAGTGAGTTGCACTGAAAAACTTAGAATATAAGAAACGCACAGTGTAGTACATAGTATATGAGTGAGTTGCACTGAAAAACTTAGAATATAAGAAACGCACAGTGTAGTACATAGTATATGAGTGAGTTGCACTGAAAAACTTAGAATATAAGAAACACAGTGTAGTACATAGTATATGAGTGAGTTGCACTGAAAAACTTAGAATATAAGAAACGCACAGTGTAGTACATAGTATATGAGTGAGTTGCACTGAAAAACTTAGAATATAAGAAACGCACAGTGTAGTACATAGTATATGAGTGAGTTGCACTGAAAAACTTAGAATATAAGAAACACACAGTGTAGTACATAGTATATGAGTGAGTTGCACTCAAAAACTTAGAATTTACTGAAAAACCCGCATTACACGAAACGCACAGTGTAGTACATAGTATATGAGTGAGTTGCACTGAAAAACTTAGAATATAAGAAACGCACAGTGTAGTACATAGTATATGAGTGAGTTGCACTGAAAAACTTAGAATATAAGAAACGCACATTGTAGTACATAGTATATGAGTGAGTTGCACTGAAAAACGTAGAATTTAAGAAACGCACAGTGTAGTACATAGTATATGAGTGAGTTGCACTGAAAAACTTAGAATATAAGAAACGCACAGTGTAGTACATAGTATATGAGTGAGTTGCACTGAAAAACGTAGAATATAAGAAACGCACAGTGTAGTACATAGTATATGAGTGAGTTGCACTGAAAAACTTAGAATATAAGAAACGCACAGTGTAGTACATAGTATATGAGTGAGTTGCACTGAAAAACTTAGAATATAAGAAACGCACATTGTAGTACATAGTATATGAGTGAGTTGCACTGAAAAACGTAGAATTTAAGAAACGCACAGTGTAGTACATAGTATATGAGTGAGTTGCACTGAAAAACTTAGAATATAAGAAACGCACAGTGTAGTACATAGTATATGAGTGAGTTGCACTGAAAAACTTAGAATATAAGAAACGCACAGTGTAGTACATAGTATATGAGTGAGTTGCACTGAAAAACTTAGAATTTAAGAAACGCACATTGTAGTACATAGTATATGAGTGAGTTGCACTGAAAAACTTAGAATTTAAGAAACGCTCAGTGTACTACATAGTATATGAGTGAGTTGCACTGAAAAACTTAGAATATAAGAAACGCACAGTGTAGTACATAGTATATGAGTGAGTTGCACTGAAAAACTTAGAATATAAGAAACGCACAGTGTAGTACATAGTATATGAGTGAGTTGCACTGAAAAACTTAGAATATAAGAAACGCACAGTGTAGTACATAGTATATGAGTGAGTTGCACTGAAAAACTTAGAATATAAGAAACGCACAGTGTAGTACATAGTATATGAGTGAGTTGCACTGAAAAACTTAGAATTTAAGAAACGCACAGTGTAGTACATAGTATATGAGTGAGTTGCACTGAAAAACGTAGAATATAAGAAACGCACAGTGTAGTACATAGTATATGAGTGAGTTGCACTGAAAAACTTAGAATATAAGAAACGCACAGTGTAGTACATAGTATATGAGTGAGTTGCACTGAAAAACTTAGAATATAAGAAACGCACAGTGTAGTACATAGTATATGAGTGAGTTGCACTGAAAAACTTAGAATTTAAGAAACGCACAGTGTAGTACAAAGTATATGAGTGAGTTGCACTGAAAAACTTAGAATATAAGAAACGCACAGTGTAGTACATAGTATATGAGTGAGTTGCACTGAAAAACTTAGAATATAAGAAACGCACAGTGTAGTACATAGTATATGAGTGAGTTGCACTGAAAAACTTAGAATATAAGAAACGCACAGTGTAGTACATAGTATATGAGTGAGTTGCACTGAAAAACTTAGAATATAAGAAACGCACAGTGTAGTACATAGTATATGAGTGAGTTGCACTGAAAAACTTAGAATATAAGAAACACAGTGTAGTACATAGTATATGAGTGAGTTGCACTGAAAAACTTAGAATATAAGAAACGCACAGTGTAGTACATAGTATATGAGTGAGTTGCACTGAAAAACTTAGAATATAAGAAACGCACAGTGTAGTACATAGTATATGAGTGAGTTGCACTGAAAAACTTAGAATATAAGAAACACACAGTGTAGTACATAGTATATGAGTGAGTTGCACTCAAAAACTTAGAATTTACTGAAAAACCCGCATTACACGAAACGCACAGTGTAGTACATAGTATATGAGTGAGTTGCACTGAAAAACTTAGAATATAAGAAACGCACAGTGTAGTACATAGTATATGAGTGAGTTGCACTGAAAAACTTAGAATATAAGAAACGCACATTGTAGTACATAGTATATGAGTGAGTTGCACTGAAAAACGTAGAATTTAAGAAACGCACAGTGTAGTACATAGTATATGAGTGAGTTGCACTGAAAAACTTAGAATATAAGAAACGCACAGTGTAGTACATAGTATATGAGTGAGTTGCACTGAAAAACGTAGAATATAAGAAACGCACAGTGTAGTACATAGTATATGAGTGAGTTGCACTGAAAAACTTAGAATATAAGAAACGCACAGTGTAGTACATAGTATATGAGTGAGTTGCACTGAAAAACTTAGAATTTACTGAAAAATCCGCATTACACGAAATGCACAGTGTAGTACATAGTATATGAGTGAGTTGCACTGAAAAACTTAGAATATAAGAAACGCACAGTGTAGTACATAGTATATGAGTGAGTTGCACTGAAAAACTTAGAATATAAGAAACGCACAGTGCAGTACATAGTATATGAGTGAGTTGCACTGAAAAATAGAATTTAAGAAACGCACAGTGTAGTACATAGTATATGATTGAGCTGCACTGAAAAACTTAGAATTTAAGAAACGCACAGTGTAGTACATAGTATATGAGTGAGTTGTACTGAAAAACTTAGACTATAAGAAACGCACAGTGTAGTACATAGTATATGAGTGAGTTGCACTGAAAAACTTAGAATATAAGAAACGCACAGTGTAGTACATAGTATATGAGTGAGTTGCACTGAAAAACTTAGAATATAAGAAACGCACAGTGTAGTACATAGTATATGAGTGAGTTGCACTGAAAAACTTAGAATATAAGAAACGCACAGTGTAGTACATAGTATATGAGTGAGTTGCACTGAAAAACTTAGAATTTAAGAAACGCACAGTGTAGTACAAAGTATATGAGTGAGTTGCACTGAAAAACTTAGAATATAAGAAACGCACAGTGTAGTACATAGTATATGAGTGAGTTGCACTGAAAAACTTAGAATTTAAGAAACGCACAGTGTAGTACATAGTATATGAGTGAGTTGCACTGAAAAACTTAGAATATAAGAAACGCACAGTGTAGTACATAGTATATGAGTGAGTTGCACTGAAAAACTTAGAATATAAGAAACGCACATTGTAGTACATAGTATATGAGTGAGTTGCACTGAAAAACTTAGAATATAAGAAACGCACAGTGTAGTACATAGTATATGAGTGAGTTGCACTGAAAAACTTAGAATATAAGAAACGCACAGTGTAGTACATAGTATATGAGTGAGTTGCACTGAAAAACTTAGAATATAAGAAACGCACAGTGTAGTACATAGTATATGAGTGAGTTGCACTGAAAAACTTAGAATATAAGAATCGCACGGTGTAGTACATAGTATATGACTGAGTTGCACTGAAAAACTTAGAATATAAGAAACGCACAGTGTAGTACATAGTATATGAGTGAGTTGCACTGAAAAACTTAGAATATAAGAAACGCACTGTGTAGTACATAGTATATGAGTGAGTTGCACTGAAAAACTTAGAATATAAGAAACGCACAGTGTAGTACATAGTATATGAGTGAGTTGCACTGAAAAACTTAGAATATAAGAAACACAGTGTAGTACATAGTATATGAGTGAGTTGCACTGAAAAACTTAGAATATAAGAAACGCACAGTGTAGTACATAGTATATGAGTGAGTTGCACTGAAAAACTTAGAATATAAGAAACGCACAGTGTAGTACATAGTATATGAGTGAGTTGCACTGAAAAACTTAGAATATAAGAAACGCACAGTGTAGTACATAGTATATGAGTGAGTTGCACTGAAAAACTTAGAATATAAGAAACGCACAGTGTAGTACATAGTATATGAGTGAGTTGCACTGAAAAACTTAGAATATAAGAAACGCACAGTGTAGTACATAGTATATGAGTGAGTTGCACTGAAAAACTTAGAATATAAGAAACGCACAGTGTAGTACATAGTATATGAGTGAGTTGCACTCAAAAACTTAGAATTTACTGAGAAACCCGCATTACACGAAACGCACAGTGTAGTACATAGTATATGAGTGAGTTGCACTGAAAAACTTAGAATATAAGAAACGCACAGTGTAGTACATAGTATATGAGTGAGTTGCACTGAAAAACTTAGAATATAAGAAACGCACATTGTAGTACATAGTATATGAGTGAGTTGCACTGAAAAACGTAGAATTTAAGAAACGCACAGTGTAGTACATAGTATATGAGTGAGTTGCACTGAAAAACTTAGAATATAAGAAACGCACAGTGTAGTACATAGTATATGAGTGAGTTGCACTGAAAAACGTAGAATATAAGAAACGCACAGTGTAGTACATAGTATATGAGTGAGTTGCACTGAAAAACTTAGAATATAAGAAACGCACAGTGTAGTACATAGTATATGAGTGAGTTGCACTGAAAAACTTAGAATATAAGAAACGCACATTGTAGTACATAGTATATGAGTGAGTTGCACTGAAAAACGTAGAATTTAAGAAACGCACAGTGTAGTACATAGTATATGAGTGAGTTGCACTGAAAAACTTAGAATATAAGAAACGCACAGTGTAGTACATAGTATATGAGTGAGTTGCACTGAAAAACTTAGAATATAAGAAACGCACAGTGTAGTACATAGTATATGAGTGAGTTGCACTGAAAAACTTAGAATATAAGAAACGCACAGTGTAGTACATAGTATATGAGTGAGTTGCACTGAAAAACTTAGAATTTACTGAAAAATCCGCATTACACGAAATGCACAGTGTAGTACATAGTATATGAGTGAGTTGCACTGAAAAACTTAGAATATAAGAAACGCACAGTGTAGTACATAGTATATGAGTGAGTTGTACTTAAAAACTTAGAATATAAGAAACGCACAGTGTAGTACATAGTTTATGAGTGAGTTGCACTGAAAAACTTAGAATATAAGAAACGCACAGTGTAGTACATAGTATATGAGTGAGTTGCACTGAAAAACTTAGAATATAAGAAACGCACAGTGCAGTACATAGTATATGAGTGAGTTGCACTGAAAAATAGAATTTAAGAAACGCACAGTGTAGTACATAGTATATGATTGAGCTGCACTGAAAAACTTAGAATTTAAGAAACGCACAGTGTAGTACATAGTATATGAGTGAGTTGTACTGAAAAACTTAGAATATAAGAAACGCACAGTGTAGTACATAGTATATGAGTGAGTTGCACTGAACAACTTAGAATATAAGAAACGCACAGTGTAGTACATAGTATATGAGTGAGTTGCACTGAAAAACTTAGAATATAAGAAACGCACAGTGTAGTACATAGTATATGAGTGAGTTGCACTGAAAAACTTAGAATATAAGAAACGCACAGTGTAGTACATAGTATATGAGTGAGTTGCACTGAAAAACTTAGAATTTACTGAAAAGCCCGCATTACACGAAATGCACAGTGTAGTACATAGTATATGAGTGAGTTGCACTGAAAAACTTAGAATATAAGAAACGCACAGTGTAGTACATAGTATATGAGTGAGTTGCACTGAAAAACTTAGAATATAAGAAACGCACAGTGTAGTACATAGTATATGAGTGAGTTGCACTGAAAAACTTAGAATTTAAGAAACGCACATTGTAGTACATAGTATATGAGTGAGTTGCACTGAAAAACTTAGAATATAAGAAACGCACAGTGTAGTACATAGTATATGTGTGAGTTGCACTGAAAAACGTAGAATAAAAGAAACGCACAGTGTAGTACATAGTATATGAGTGAGTTGCACTGAAAAACTTAGAATATAAGAAACGCACAATATAGTACATAGTATATGAATGAGTTGCACTGAAAAACTTAGAATTTACTGAAAAACCCGTATAACACGAAATGCACAGTGTAGTACATAGTATATGAGTGAGTTGCACTGAAAAACTTAGAATATAAGAAACGCACAGTGTAGTACATAGTATATGAGTGAGTTGCACTGAAAAACTTAGAATACAAGAAACGCACAGTGTAGTACATAGTATATGAGTGAGTTGCACTGAAAAACTTAGAATATAGAAACGCACAGTGTAGTACATAGTATATGAGTGAGTTGCACTGAAAAACTTAGAATATAAGAAACGCACAGTGTAGTCCATAGTATATGAGTGAGTTGCACTGAAAAACTTAGAATTTAAGAAACGCACAGTGTAGACATAGTATATGAGTGAGTTGCACTGAAAAACTTAGAATATAAGAAACGCACAGTGTAGTACATAGTATATGAGTGAGATGCACTAAAAAACTTAGAATATAAGAAACGCACAGTGTAGTACATAGTATATGAGTGAGTTGCACTGAAAAACTTAGAATATAAGAAACGCACAGTGTAGTACATAGTATATGAGTGAGTTGCACTGAAAAACTTAGAATATAAGAAACGCACAGTGTAGTACATAGTATATGAGTGAGTTGCACTGAAAAACTTAGAATATAAGAAACGCACAGTGTAGTACATAGTATATGAGTGAGTTGCACTGAAAAACTTAGAATATAAGAAACGCACATTGTAGTACATAGTATATGAGTGAGTTGCACTGAAAAACGTAGAATTTAAGAAACGCACAGTGTAGTACATAGTATATGAGTGAGTTGCACTGAAAAACTTAGAATATAAGAAACGCACAGTGTAGTACATAGTATATGAGTGAGTTGCACTGAAAAACGTAGAATATAAGAAACGCAGAGTGTAGTACATAGTATATGAGTGAGTTGCTCTGAAAAACTTAGAATATAAGTAACGCACAGTGTAGTACATAGTATATGAGTGAGTTGCACTGAAAAACTTAGAATTTACTGAAAAATCCGCATTACACGAAATGCACAGTGTAGTACATAGTATATGAGTGAGTTGCACTGAAAAACTTAGAATATAAGAAACGCACAGTGTAGTACATAGTATATGAGTGAGTTGCACTGAAAAACTTAGAATATAAGAAACGCACAGTGCAGTACATAGTATATGAGTGAGTTGCACTGAAAAATAGAATTTCAGAAACGCACAGTGTAGTACATAGTATATGATTGAGCTGCACTGAAAAACTTAGAATTTAAGAAACGCACAGTGTAGTACATAGTATATGAGTGAGTTGTACTGAAAAACTTAGAATATAAGAAACGCACAGTGTAGTACATAGTATATGAGTGAGTTGCACTGAAAAACTTAGAATATAAGAAACGTACAGTGTAGTACATAGTATATGAGTGAGTTGCACTGAAAAACTTAGAATTTAAGAAACGGACAGTGTAGTACATAGTATATGAGTGAGTTGCACTGAAAAACTTAGAATATAAGAAACGCACAGTGTAGTACATAGTATATGAGTGAGTTGCACTGAAAAACGTAGAATTTAAGAAACGCACAGTGTAGTACATAGTATATGAATGAGTGAGTTGCACTGAAAAACTTAGAATATAAGAAACGCACAGTGTAGTACATAGTATATGAGTGAGTTGCACTGAAAAACTTAGAATATAAGAAACGCACAGTGTAGTACATAGTATATGAGTGAGTTGCACTGAAAAACTTAGAATATAAGAAACGCACAGTGTAGTACATAGTATATGAGTGAGTTGCACTGAAAAACTTAGAATTTACTGAAAAATCCGCATTACACGAAATGCACAGTGTAGTACATAGTATATGAGTGAGTTGCACTGAAAAACTTAGAATATAAGAAACGCACAGTGTAGTACATAGTATATGAGTGAGTTGCACTGAAAAACTTAGAATATAAGAAACGCACAGTGCAGTACATAGTATATGAGTGAGTTGCACTGAAAAATAGAATTTCAGAAACGCACAGTGTAGTACATAGTATATGATTGAGCTGCACTGAAAAACTTAGAATTTAAGAAACGCACAGTGTAGTACATAGTATATGAGTGAGTTGCACTGAAAAACGTAGAATATAAGAAACGCACAGTGTAGTACATAGTATATGAGTGAGTTGCACTGAAAAACTTAGAATATAAGAAACGCACAGTGTAGTACATAGTATATGAGTGAGTTGCACTGAAAAACTTAGAATTTACTGAAAAATCCGCATTACACGAAATGCACAGTGTAGTACATAGTATATGAGTGAGTTGCACTGAAAAACTTAGAATATAAGAAACGCACAGTGTAGTACATAGTATATGAGTGAGTTGCACTGAAAAACTTAGAATATAAGAAACGCACAGTGCAGTACATAGTATATGAGTGAGTTGCACTGAAAAATAGAATTTCAGAAACGCACAGTGTAGTACATAGTATATGATTGAGCTGCACTGAAAAACTTAGAATTTAAGAAACGCACAGTGTAGTACATAGTATATGAGTGAGTTGTACTGAAAAACTTAGAATATAAGAAACGCACAGTGTAGTACATAGTATATGAGTGAGTTGCACTGAAAAACTTAGAATATAAGAAACGCACAGTGTAGTACATAGTATATGAGTGAGTTGCACTGAAAAACTTAGAATTTAAGAAACGGACAGTGTAGTACATAGTATATGAGTGAGTTGCACTGAAAAACTTAGAATATAAGAAACGCACAGTGTAGTACATAGTATATGAGTGAGTTGCACTCAAAAACTTAGAATATAAGAAACGCACAGTGTAGTACATAGTATATGAGTGAGTTGCACTGAAAAACTTAGAATTTAAGAAACGCACAGTGTAGTACATAGTATATGAGTGAGTTGCACTGAAAAACGTAGAATATAAGAAACGCACAGTGTAGTACATAGTATATGAGTGAGTTGCACTGAAAAACTTAGAATATAAGAAACGCACAGTGTAGTACATAGTATATGAGTGAGTTGCACTGAAAAACTTAGAATATAAGAAACGCACAGTGTAGTACATAGTATATGAGTGAGTTGCACTGAAAAACTTAGAATATAAGAAACGCACAGTGTAGTACATAGTATATGAGTGAGTTGCACTGAAAAACTTAGAATATAAGAAACGCACAGTGTAGTACATAGTATATGAGTGAGTTGCACTGAAAAACTTAGAATATAAGAAACGCACAGTGTAGTACATAGTATATGAGTGAGTTGCACTCAAAAACTTAGAATTTACTGAGAAACCCGCATTACACGAAACGCACAGTGTAGTACATAGTATATGAGTGAGTTGCACTGAAAAACTTAGAATATAAGAAACGCACAGTGTAGTACATAGTATATGAGTGAGTTGCACTGAAAAACTTAGAATATAAGAAACGCACATTGTAGTACATAGTATATGAGTGAGTTGCACTGAAAAACGTAGAATTTAAGAAACGCACAGTGTAGTACATAGTATATGAGTGAGTTGCACTGAAAAACTTAGAATATAAGAAACGCACAGTGTAGTACATAGTATATGAGTGAGTTGCACTGAAAAACGTAGAATATAAGAAACGCACAGTGTAGTACATAGTATATGAGTGAGTTGCACTGAAAAACTTAGAATATAAGAAACGCACAGTGTAGTACATAATATATGAGTGAGTTGCACTGAAAAACTTAGAATATAAGAAACGCACATTGTAGTACATAGAATATGAGTGAGTTGCACTGAAAAACGTAGAATTTAAGAAACGCACAGTGTAGTACATAGTATATGAGTGAGTTGCACTGAAAAACTTAGAATATAAGAAACGCACAGTGTAGTACATAGTATATGAGTGAGTTGCACTGAAAAACTTAGAATATAAGAAACGCACAGTGTAGTACATAGTATATGAGTGAGTTGCACTGAAAAACTTAGAATATAAGAAACGCACAGTGTAGTACATAGTATATGAGTGAGTTGCACTGAAAAACTTAGAATTTACTGAAAAATCCGCATTACACGAAATGCACAGTGTAGTACATAGTATATGAGTGAGTTGCACTGAAAAACTTAGAATATAAGAAACGCACAGTGTAGTACATAGTATATGAGTGAGTTGTACTGAAAAACTTAGAATATAAGAAACGCACAGTGTAGTACATAGTTTATGAGTGAGTTGCACTGAAAAACTTAGAATATAAGAAACGCACAGTGTAGTACATAGTATATGAGTGAGTTGCACTGAAAAACTTAGAATATAAGAAACGCACAGTGCAGTACATAGTATATGAGTGAGTTGCACTGAAAAATAGAATTTAAGAAACGCACAGTGTAGTACATAGTATATGATTGAGCTGCACTGAAAAACTTAGAATTTAAGAAACGCACAGTGTAGTACATAGTATATGAGTGAGTTGTACTGAAAAACTTAGAATATAAGAAACGCACAGTGTAGTACATAGTATATGAGTGAGTTGCACTGAAAAACTTAGAATATAAGAAACGCACAGTGTAGTACATAGTATATGAGTGAGTTGCACTGAAAAACTTAGAATATAAGAAACGCACAGTGTAGTACATAGTATATGAGTGAGTTGCACTGAAAAACTTAGAATATAAGAAACGCACAGTGTAGTACATAGTATATGAGTGAGTTGCACTGAAAAACTTAGAATTTACTGAAAAGCCCGCATTACACGAAATGCACAGTGTAGTACATAGTATATGAGTGAGTTGCACTGAAAAACTTAGAATATAAGAAACGCACAGTGTAGTACATAGTATATGAGTGAGTTGCACTGAAAAACTTAGAATATAAGAAACGCACAGTGTAGTACATAGTATATGAGTGAGTTGCACTGAAAAACTTAGAATTTAAGAAACGCACATTGTAGTATATAGTATATGAGTGAGTTGCACTGAAAAACTTAGAATTTAAGAAACGCTCAGTGTACTACATAGTATATGAGTGAGTTGCACTGAAAAACTTAGAATATAAGAAACGCACAGTGTAGTACATAGTATATGAGTGAGTTGCACTGAAAAACTTAGAATATAAGAAACGCACAGTGTAGTACATAGTATATGAGTGAGTTGCACTGAAAAACTTAGAATATAAGAAACGCACAGTGTAGTACATAGTATATGAGTGAGTTGCACTGAAAAAATTAGATTATAAGAAACACACAGTGTAGTACATAGCATATGAGTGAGTTGCACTGAAAAACTTAGAATATAAGAAACGCACAGTGTAGTACAGAGCATATGAGTGAGTTGCACTGAAAAACGTAGAATAAAAGAAACGCACAGTGTAGTACATAGTATATGAGTGAGTTGCACTGAAAAACTTAGAATATAAGAAACGCACAATATAGTACATAGTATATGAATGAGTTGCACTGAAAAACTTAGAATTTACTGAAAAACCCGTATTACACGAAATGCACAGTGTAGTACATAGTATATGAGTGAGTTGCACTGAAAAACTTAGAATATAAGAAACGCACAGTGTAGTACATAGTATATGAGCGAGTTGCACTGAAAAACTTAGAATACAAGAAACGCACAGTGTAGTACATAGTATATGAGTGAGTTGCACTGAAAAACTTAGAATATAGAAACGCACAGTGTAGTACATAGTATATGAGTGAGTTGCACTGAAAAACTTAGAATATAAGAAACGCACAGTGTAGTACATAGTATATGAGTGAGTTGCACTGAAAAACTTAGAATATAAGAAACGCACAGTGTAGTACATAATATATGAGTGAGTTGCACTGAAAAACTTAGAATATAAGAAACGCACATTGTAGTACATAGAATATGAGTGAGTTGCACTGAAAAACGTAGAATTTAAGAAACGCACAGTGTAGTACATAGTATATGAGTGAGTTGCACTGAAAAACTTAGAATATAAGAAACGCACAGTGTAGTACATAGTATATGAGTGAGTTGCACTGAAAAACTTAGAATATAAGAAACGCACAGTGTAGTACATAGTATATGAGTGAGTTGCACTGAAAAACTTAGAATATAAGAAACGCACAGTGTAGTACATAGTATATGAGTGAGTTGCACTGAAAAACTTAGAATTTACTGAAAAATCCACATTACACGAAATGCACAGTGTAGTACATAGTATATGAGTGAGTTGCACTGAAAAACTTAGAATATAAGAAACGCACAGTGTAGTACATAGTATATGAGTGAGTTGTACTGAAAAACTTAGAATATAAGAAACGCACAGTGTAGTACATAGTTTATGAGTGAGTTGCACTGAAAAACTTAGAATATAAGAAACGCACAGTGTAGTACATAGTATATGAGTGAGTTGCACTGAAAAACTTAGAATATAAGAAACGCACAGTGCAGTACATAGTATATGAGTGAGTTGCACTGAAAAATAGAATTTAAGAAACGCACAGTGTAGTACATAGTATATGATTGAGCTGCACTGAAAAACTTAGAATTTAAGAAACGCACAGTGTAGTACATAGTATATGAGTGAGTTGTACTGAAAAACTTAGAATATAAGAAACGCACAGTGTAGTACATAGTATATGAGTGAGTTGCACTGAAAAACTTAGAATATAAGAAACGCACAGTGTAGTACATAGTATATGAGTGAGTTGCACTGAAAAACTTAGAATATAAGAAACGCACAGTGTAGTACATAGTATATGAGTGAGTTGCACTGAAAAACTTAGAATATAAGAAACGCACAGTGTAGTACATAGTATATGAGTGAGTTGCACTGAAAAACTTAGAATTTACTGAAAAGCCCGCATTACACGAAATGCACAGTGTAGTACATAGTATATGAGTGAGTTGCACTGAAAAACTTAGAATATAAGAAACGCACAGTGTAGTACATAGTATATGAGTGAGTTGCACTGAAAAACTTAGAATATAAGAAACGCACAGTGTAGTACATAGTATATGAGTGAGTTGCACTGAAAAACTTAGAATTTAAGAAACGCACATTGTAGTATATAGTATATGAGTGAGTTGCACTGAAAAACTTAGAATTTAAGAAACGCTCAGTGTACTACATAGTATATGAGTGAGTTGCACTGAAAAACTTAGAATATAAGAAACGCACAGTGTAGTACATAGTATATGAGTGAGTTGCACTGAAAAACTTAGAATATAAGAAACGCACAGTGTAGTACATAGTATATGAGTGAGTTGCACTGAAAAACTTAGAATATAAGAAACGCACAGTGTAGTACATAGTATATGAGTGAGTTGCACTGAAAAAATTAGATTATAAGAAACACACAGTGTAGTACATAGCATATGAGTGAGTTGCACTGAAAAACTTAGAATATAAGAAACGCACAGTGTAGTACAGAGCATATGAGTGAGTTGCACTGAAAAACGTAGAATAAAAGAAACGCACAGTGTAGTACATAGTATATGAGTGAGTTGCACTGAAAAACTTAGAATATAAGAAACGCACAATATAGTACATAGTATATGAATGAGTTGCACTGAAAAACTTAGAATTTACTGAAAAACCCGTATTACACGAAATGCACAGTGTAGTACATAGTATATGAGTGAGTTGCACTGAAAAACTTAGAATATAAGAAACGCACAGTGTAGTACATAGTATATGAGCGAGTTGCACTGAAAAACTTAGAATACAAGAAACGCACAGTGTAGTACATAGTATATGAGTGAGTTGCACTGAAAAACTTAGAATATAGAAACGCACAGTGTAGTACATAGTATATGAGTGAGTTGCACTGAAAAACTTAGAATATAAGAAACGCACAGTGTAGTACATAGTATATGAGTGACTTGCACTGAAAAACTTAGAATATAAGAAACGCACAGTGTAGTACACAGTATATGAGTGAGTTGCACTGAAAAACTTAGAATATAAGAAACGCACAGTGTAGTACATAGTATATGAGTGAGATGCACTAAAAAACTTAGAATATAAGAAACGCACAGTGTAGTACATAGTATATGAGTGAGTTGCACTGAAAAACTTAGAATATAAGAAACGCACAGTGTAGTACATAGTATATGAGTGAGTTGCACTGAAAAACTTAGAATATAAGAAACGCACAGTGTAGTACATAGTATATGAGTGAGTTGCACTGAAAAACTTAGAATATAAGAAACGCACAGTGTAGTACATAGTATATGAGTGAGTTGCACTGAAAAACTTAGAATATAAGAAACGCACATTGTAGTACATAGTATATGAGTGAGTTGCACTGAAAAACGTAGAATTTAAGAAACGCACAGTGTAGTACATAGTATATGAGTGAGTTGCACTGAAAAACTTAGAATATAAGAAACGCACAGTGTAGTACATAGTATATGAGTGAGTTGCACTGAAAAACTTAGAATATAAGAAACGCACAGTGTAGTACATAGTATATGAGTGAGTTGCACTGAAAAACTTAGAATATAAGAAACGCACAGTGTAGTACATAGTATATGAGTGAGTTGCACTCAAAAACTTAGAATTTACTGAGAAACCCGCATTACACGAAACGCACAGTGTAGTATATAGTATATGAGTGAGTTGCACTGAAAAACTTAGAATATAAGAAACGCACAGTGTAGTACATAGTATATGAGTGAGTTGCACTGAAAAACTTAGAATATAAGAAACGCACATTGTAGTACATAGTATATGAGTGAGTTGCACTGAAAAACGTAGAATTTAAGAAACGCACAGTGTAGTACATAGTATATGAGTGAGTTGCACTGAAAAACTTAGAATATAAGAAACGCACAGTGTAGTACATAGTATATGAGTGAGTTGCACTGAAAAACGTAGAATATAAGAAACGCACAGTGTAGTACATAGTATATGAGTGAGTTGCACTGAAAAACTTAGAATATAAGAAACGCACAGTGTAGTACATAATATATGAGTGAGTTGCACTGAAAAACTTAGAATATAAGAAACGCACATTGTAGTACATAGAATATGAGTGAGTTGCACTGAAAAACGTAGAATTTAAGAAACGCACAGTGTAGTACATAGTATATGAGTGAGTTGCACTGAAAAACTTAGAATATAAGAAACGCACAGTGTAGTACATAGTATATGAGTGAGTTGCACTGAAAAACTTAGAATATAAGAAACGCACAGTGTAGTACATAGTATATGAGTGAGTTGCACTGAAAAACTTAGAATATAAGAAACGCACAGTGTAGTACATAGTATATGAGTGAGTTGCACTGAAAAACTTAGAATTTACTGAAAAATCCGCATTACACGAAATGCACAGTGTAGTACATAGTATATGAGTGAGTTGCACTGAAAAACTTAGAATATAAGAAACGCACAGTGTAGTACATAGTATATGAGTGAGTTGTACTGAAAAACTTAGAATATAAGAAACGCACAGTGTAGTACATAGTTTATGAGTGAGTTGCACTGAAAAACTTAGAATATAAGAAACGCACAGTGTAGTACATAGTATATGAGTGAGTTGCACTGAAAAACTTAGAATATAAGAAACGCACAGTGCAGTACATAGTATATGAGTGAGTTGCACTGAAAAATAGAATTTAAGAAACGCACAGTGTAGTACATAGTATATGATTGAGCTGCACTGAAAAACTTAGAATTTAAGAAACGCACAGTGTAGTACATAGTATATGAGTGAGTTGTACTGAAAAACTTAGAATATAAGAAACGCACAGTGTAGTACATAGTATATGAGTGAGTTGCACTGAAAAACTTAGAATATAAGAAACGCACAGTGTAGTACATAGTATATGAGTGAGTTGCACTGAAAAACTTAGAATATAAGAAACGCACAGTGTAGTACATAGTATATGAGTGAGTTGCACTGAAAAACTTAGAATATAAGAAACGCACAGTGTAGTACATAGTATATGAGTGAGTTGCACTGAAAAACTTAGAATTTACTGAAAAGCCCGCATTACACGAAATGCACAGTGTAGTACATAGTATATGAGTGAGTTGCACTGAAAAACTTAGAATATAAGAAACGCACAGTGTAGTACATAGTATATGAGTGAGTTGCACTGAAAAACTTAGAATATAAGAAACGCACAGTGTAGTACATAGTATATGAGTGAGTTGCACTGAAAAACTTAGAATTTAAGAAACGCACATTGTAGTACATAGTATATGAGTGAGTTGCACTGAAAAACTTAGAATTTAAGAAACGCTCAGTGTACTACATAGTATATGAGTGAGTTGCACTGAAAAACTTAGAATATAAGAAACGCACAGTGTAGTACATAGTATATGAGTGAGTTGCACTGAAAAACTTAGAATATAAGAAACGCACAGTGTAGTACATAGTATATGAGTGAGTTGCACTGAAAAACTTAGAATATAAGAAACGCACAGTGTAGTACATAGTATATGAGTGAGTTGCACTGAAAAAATTAGAATATAAGAAACACACAGTGTAGTACATAGCATATGAGTGAGTTGCACTGAAAAACTTAGAATATAAGAAACGCACAGTGTAGTACAGAGCATATGAGTGAGTTGCACTGAAAAACGTAGAATAAAAGAAACGCACAGTGTAGTACATAGTATATGAGTGAGTTGCACTGAAAAACTTAGAATATAAGAAACGCACAATATAGTACATAGTATATGAATGAGTTGCACTGAAAAACTTAGAATTTACTGAAAAACCCGTATTACACGAAATGCACAGTGTAGTACATAGTATATGAGTGAGTTGCACTGAAAAACTTAGAATATAAGAAACGCACAGTGTAGTACATAGTATATGAGCGAGTTGCACTGAAAAACTTAGAATACAAGAAACGCACAGTGTAGTACATAGTATATGAGTGAGTTGCACTGAAAAACTTAGAATATAGAAACGCACAGTGTAGTACATAGTATATGAGTGAGTTGCACTGAAAAACTTAGAATATAAGAAACGCACAGTGTAGTACATAGTATATGAGTGACTTGCACTGAAAAACTTAGAATATAAGAAACGCACAGTGTAGTACATAGTATATGAGTGAGTTGCACTGAAAAACTTAGAATATAAGAAACGCACAGTGTAGTACATAGTATATGAGTGAGATGCACTAAAAAACTTAGAATATAAGAAACGCACAGTGTAGTACATAGTATATGAGTGAGTTGCACTGAAAAACTTAGAATATAAGAAACGCACAGTGTAGTACATAGTATATGAGTGAGTTGCACTGAAAAACTTAGAATATAAGAAACGCACAGTGTAGTACATAGTATATGAGTGAGTTGCACTGAAAAACTTAGAATATAAGAAACGCACAGTGTAGTACATAGTATATGAGTGAGTTGCACTGAAAAACTTAGAATATAAGAAACGCACATTGTAGTACATAGTATATGAGTGAGTTGCACTGAAAAACGTAGAATTTAAGAAACGCACAGTGTAGTACATAGTATATGAGTGAGTTGCACTGAAAAACTTAGAATATAAGAAACGCACAGTGTAGTACATAGTATATGAGTGAGTTGCACTGAAAAACGTAGAATATAAGAAACGCAGAGTGTAGTACATAGTATATGAGTGAGTTGCTCTGAAAAACTTAGAATATAAGTAACGCACAGTGTAGTACATAGTATATGAGTGAGTTGCACTGAAAAACTTAGAATTTACTGAAAAATCCGCATTACACGAAATGCACAGTGTAGTACATAGTATATGAGTGAGTTGCACTGAAAAACTTAGAATATAAGAAACGCACAGTGTAGTACATAGTATATGAGTGAGTTGCACTGAAAAACTTAGAATATAAGAAACACACAGTGCAGTACATAGTATATGAGTGAGTTGCACTGAAAAATAGAATTTCAGAAACGCACAGTGTAGTACATAGTATATGATTGAGCTGCACTGAAAAACTTAGAATTTAAGAAACGCACAGTGTAGTACATAGTATATGAGTGAGTTGTACTGAAAAACTTAGAATATAAGAAACGCACAGTGTAGTACATAGTATATGAGTGAGTTGCACTGAAAAACTTAGAATATAAGAAACGTACAGTGTAGTACATAGTATATGAGTGAGTTGCACTGAAAAACTTAGAATTTAAGAAACGGACAGTGTAGTACATAGTATATGAGTGAGTTGCACTGAAAAACTTAGAATATAAGAAACGCACAGTGTAGTACATAGTATATGAGTGAGTTGCACTGAAAAACGTAGAATTTAAGAAACGCACAGTGTAGTACATAGTATATGAGTGAGTTGCACTGAAAAACTTAGAATATAAGAAACGCACAGTGTAGTACATAGTATATGAGTGAGTTGCACTGAAAAACGTAGAATATAAGAAACGCACAGTGTAGTACATAGTATATGAGTGAGTTGCACTGAAAAACTTAGAATATAAGAAACGCACAGTGTAGTACATAGTATATGAGTGAGTTGCACTGAAAAACTTAGAATTTACTGAAAAATCCGCATTACACGAAATGCACAGTGTAGTACATAGTATATGAGTGAGTTGCACTGAAAAACTTAGAATATAAGAAACGCACAGTGTAGTACATAGTATATGAGTGAGTTGCACTGAAAAACTTAGAATATAAGAAACGCACAGTGCAGTACATAGTATATGAGTGAGTTGCACTGAAAAATAGAATTTCAGAAACTACAGTGTAGTACATAGTATATGATTGAGCTGCACTGAAAAACTTAGAATTTAAGAAACGCACAGTGTAGTACATAGTATATGAGTGAGTTGCACTGAAAAACGTAGAATATAAGAAACGCACAGTGTAGTACATAGTATATGAGTGAGTTGCACTGAAAAACTTAGAATATAAGAAACGCACAGTGTAGTACATAGTATATGAGTGAGTTGCACTGAAAAACTTAGAATTTACTGAAAAATCCGCATTACACGAAATGCACAGTGTAGTACATAGTATATGAGTGAGTTGCACTGAAAAACTTAGAATATAAGAAACGCACAGTGTAGTACATAGTATATGAGTGAGTTGCACTGAAAAACTTAGAATATAAGAAACGCACAGTGCAGTACATAGTATATGAGTGAGTTGCACTGAAAAATAGAATTTCAGAAACGCACAGTGTAGTACATAGTATATGATTGAGCTGCACTGAAAAACTTAGAATTTAAGAAACGCACAGTGTAGTACATAGTATATGAGTGAGTTGTACTGAAAAACTTAGAATATAAGAAACGCACAGTATAGTACATAGTATATGAGTGAGTTGCACTGAAAAACTTAGAATATAAGAAACGCACAGTGTAGTACATAGTATATGAGTGAGTTGCACTGAAAAACTTAGAATTTAAGAAACGGACAGTGTAGTACATAGTATATGAGTGAGTTGCACTGAAAAACTTAGAATATAAGAAACGCACAGTGTAGTACATAGTATATGAGTGAGTTGCACTCAAAAACTTAGAATATAAGAAACGCACAGTGTAGTACATAGTATATGAGTGAGTTGCACTGAAAAACTTAGAATTTAAGAAACGCACAGTGTAGTACATAGTATATGAGTGAGTTGCACTGAAAAACGTAGAATATAAGAAACGCACAGTGTAGTACATAGTATATGAGTGAGTTGCACTGAAAAACTTAGAATATAAGAAACGCACAGTGTAGTACATAGTATATGAGTGAGTTGCACTGAAAAACTTAGAATTTACTGAAAAATCCGCATTACACGAAATGCACAGTGTAGTACATAGTATATGAGTGAGTTGCACTGAAAAACTTAGAATATAAGAAACGCACAGTGTAGTACATAGTATATGAGTGAGTTGCACTGAAAAACTTAGAATATAAGAAACGCACAGTGCAGTACATAGTATATGAGTGAGTTGCACTGAAAAATAGAATTTCAGAAACGCACAGTGTAGTACATAGTATATGATTGAGCTGCATTGAAAAACTTAGAATTTAAGAAACGCACAGTGTAGTACATAGTATATGAGTGAGTTGCACTGAAAAACGTAGAATATAAGAAACGCACAGTGTAGTACATAGTATATGAGTGAGTTGCACTGAAAAACTTAGAATATAAGAAACGCACAGTGTAGTACATAGTATATGAGTGAGTTGCACTGAAAAACTTAGAATTTACTGAAAAATCCGCATTACACGAAATGCACAGTGTAGTACATAGTATATGAGTGAGTTGCACTGAAAAACTTAGAATATAAGAAACGCACAGTGTAGTACATAGTATATGAGTGAGTTGCACTGAAAAACTTAGAATATAAGAAACGCACAGTGCAGTACATAGTATATGAGTGAGTTGCACTGAAAAATAGAATTTCAGAAACGCACAGTGTAGTACATAGTATATGATTGAGCTGCACTGAAAAACTTAGAATTTAAGAAACGCACAGTGTAGTACATAGTATATGAGTGAGTTGTACTGAAAAACTTAGAATATAAGAAACGCACAGTGTAGTACATAGTATATGAGTGAGTTGCACTGAAAAACTTAGAATATAAGAAACGCACAGTGTAGTACATAGTATATGAGTGAGTTGCACTGAAAAACTTAGAATTTAAGAAACGGACAGTGTAGTACATAGTATATGAGTGAGTTGCACTGAAAAACTTAGAATATAAGAAACGCACAGTGTAGTACATAGTATATGAGTGAGTTGCACTCAAAAACTTAGAATATAAGAAACGCACAGTGTAGTACATAGTATATGAGTGAGTTGCACTGAAAAACTTAGAATTTAAGAAACGCACAGTGTAGTACATAGTATATGAGTGAGTTGCACTGAAAAACGTATAATATAAGAAACGCACAGTGTAGTACATAGTATATGAGTGAGTTGCACTGAAAAACTTAGAATATAAGAAACGCACAGTGTAGTACATAGTATATGAGTGAGTTGCACTGAAAAACTTAGAATATAAGAAACGCACAGTGTAGTACATACTATATGAGTGAGTTGCACTGAAAAACTTAGAATTTACTGAAAAACCCGCATTACACGAAATGCACAGTGTAGTACATAGTATATGAGTGAGTTGCACTGAAAAACGTAGAATATAAGAAACGCACAGTGTAGTACATAGTATATGAGTGAGTTGCACTGAAAAACTTAGAATATAAGAAACGCACAGTGTAGTACATAGTATATGAGTGAGTTGCACTGAAAAACTTAGAATTTACTGAAAAACACGCATTACACGAAATGCACAGTGTAGTACATAGTATATGAGTGAGTTGCACTGATAAACTTAGAATATAAGAAACGCACAGTGTAGTACATAGTATATGAGTGAGTTGCACTGAAAAACTTAGAATATAAGAAACGCACAGTGTAGTACATAGTATATGAGTGAGTTGCACTGAAAAACTTAGAATATAAGAAACGCACAGTGTAGTACATAGTATATGAGTGAGTTGCACTGAAAAACTTAGAATATAAGAAACGCACAGTGTAGTACATAGTATATGAGTGAGTTGCACTGAAAAACTTAGAATATAAGAAACGCACAGTGTAGTACATAGTATATGAGTGAGTTGCACTCAAAAACTTAGAATATAAGAAACGCACAGTGTAGTACATAGTATATGAGTGAGTTGCACTGAAAAACTTAGAATATAAGAAACGCACAGTGTAGAACATAGTATATGAGTGAGTTGCACTGAAAAACTTAGAATATAAGAAACGCACAGTGTAGTACAAAGTATATGAGTGAGTTGCACTGAAAAACTTAGAATATAAGAAACGCACAGTGTAGTCCATGGTATATGAGTGAGTTGCACTGAAAAACTTAGAATATAAGAAACGCACAGTGTAGTACATAGTATATGAGTGAGTTGCACTGAAAAACTTAGAATATAAGAAACGCACAGTGTAGTACATAGTATATGAGTGAGTTGCACTGAAAAACTTAGAATATAAGAAACGCACAGTGTAGTACATAGTATATGAGTGAGTTGCACTGAAAAACTTAGAATATAAGAAACGCACAGTGTAGTACATAGTATATGAGTGAGTTGCACTGAAAAACTTAGAATATAAGAAACGCACAGTGTAGTACATAGTATATGAGTGAGTTGCACTGAAAAACTTAGAATATAAGAAACGCACAGTGTAGTACACAGTATATGAGTGAGTTGCACTCAAAAACTTAGAATATAAGAAACGCACAGTGCAGTACATAGTATATGAGTGAGTTGCACTGAAAAACTTAGAATATAAGAAACGCACAGTGTAGTACATAGTATATGAGTGAGTTGCACTGAAAAACTTAGAATATAAGAAACGCACAGTGTAGTACATAGTATATGAGTGAGTTGCACTCAAAAACTTAGAATTTACTGACAAACCCGCATTACACGAAATGCACAGTGTAGTACATAGTATATGAGTGAGTTGCACTGAAAAACTTAGAATATAAGAAACGCACAGTGTAGTACATAGTATATGAGTGAGTTGCACTGAAAAACTTAGAATATAAGAAACGCTCAGTGTAGTACATAGTATATGAGTGAGTTGAATGAAAAACTTAGAATTTAAGAAACGGACAGTGTAGTACATAGTATATGAGTGAGTTGCACTGAAAAACTTAGAATATAAGAAACGCACAGTGTAGTACATAGTATATGAGTGAGTTGCACTGAAAAACTTAGAATTTAAGAAACGCACAGTGTAGTACATAGTATATGGGTGAGTTGCACTGAAAAACTTAGAATTTAAGAAACGCACAGTGTAGTACATAGTATATGAGTGAGTTGCACTGAAAAACTTAGAATATAAGAAACGCACAGTGTAGTCCATGGTATATGAGTGAGTTGCACTGAAAAACTTAGAATATAAGAAACGCACAGTGTAGTACATAGTATATGAGTGAGTTGCACTGAAAAACTTAGAATATAAGAAACGCACAGTGTAGTACATAGTATATGAGTGAGTTGCACTGAAAAACTTAGAATATAAGAAACGCACAGTGTAGTACATAGTATATGAGTGAGTTGCACTGAAAAACTTAGAATATAAGAAACGCACAGTGTAGTACATAGTATATGAGTGAGTTGCACTGAAAAACTTAGAATATAAGAAACGCACAGTGTAGTACATAGTATATGAGTGAGTTGCACTGAAAAACTTAGAATATAAGAAACGCACAGTGTAGTACACAGTATATGAGTGAGTTGCACTCAAAAACTTAGAATATAAGAAACGCACAGTGCAGTACATAGTATATGAGTGAGTTGCACTGAAAAACTTAGAATATAAGAAACGCACAGTGTAGTACATAGTATATGAGTGAGTTGCACTGAAAAACTTAGAATATAAGAAACGCACAGTGTAGTACATAGTATATGAGTGAGTTGCACTCAAAAACTTAGAATTTACTGACAAACCCGCATTACACGAAATGCACAGTGTAGTACATAGTATATGAGTGAGTTGCACTGAAAAACTTAGAATATAAGAAACGCACAGTGTAGTACATAGTATATGAGTGAGTTGCACTGAAAAACTTAGAATATAAGAAACGCTCAGTGTAGTACATAGTATATGAGTGAGTTGAATGAAAAACTTAGAATTTAAGAAACGGACAGTGTAGTACATAGTATATGAGTGAGTTGCACTGAAAAACTTAGAATATAAGAAATGCACAGTGTAGTACATAGTATATGAGTGAGTTGCACTGAAAAACTTAGAATTTAAGAAACGCACAGTGTAGTACATAGTATATGGGTGAGTTGCACTGAAAAACTTAGAATTTAAGAAACGCACAGTGTAGTACATAGTATATGAGTGAGTTGCACTGAAAAACTTAGAATATAAGAAACGCACAGTGTAGTACATAGTATATGAGTGAGTTGCACTGAAAAACTTAGAATATAAGAAACGCACAGTGTAGTACATAGTATATGAGTGAGTTGCACTGAAAAACTTAGAATATAAGAAACGCACAGTGTAGTACATAGTATATGAGTGAGTTGCACTGAAAAACTTAGAATATAAGAAACGCTCAGTGTAGTATATAGTATATGAGTGAGTTGCAGTGAAAAACTTAGAATATAAGAAACGCACAGTGTAGTACATAGTATATGAGTGAGTTGCACTGAAAAACTTAGAATATAAGAAACGCACAGTGTAGTACATATTATATGAGTGAGTTGCACTGAAAAACTTAGAATATAAGAAACGCACAGTGTAGTACATAGTATATGAGTGAGTTGCACTGAAAAACTTAGAATATAAGAAACGCACAGTGTAGTACATAGTATATGAGTGAGTTGCACTGAAAAACTTAGAATTTAAGAAACGAACAGTGTAGTACATAGTATATGAGTGAGTTGCACTGAAAAACTTAGAATATAAGAAACGCACAGTGTAGTACATAGTATATGAGTGAGTTGCACTGAAAAACTTAGAATATAAGAAACGCACAGTGTAGTACATAGTATATGAGTGAGTTGCACTGAAAAACTTAGAATATAAGAAACGCACAGTGTAGTACATAGTATATGAGTGAGTTGCACTGAAAAACTTAGAATATAAGAAACTCACAGTGTAGTACATAGTATATGAGTGAGTTGCACTGAAAAACTTAGAATATAAGAAACGCTCAGTGTAGTACATAGTATATGAGTGAGTTGAATGAAATACTTAGAATTTAAGAAACGGACAGTGTAGTACATAGTATATGAGTGAGTTGCACTGAAAAACTTAGAATATAAGAAACGCACAGTGTAGTACATAGTATATGAGTGAGTTGCACTGAAAAACTTACAATATAAGAAACGCACAGTGTTGTACATAGTATATGAGTGAGTTGCACTGAAAAACTTAGAATATAAGAAACGCACAGTGTAGTACATAGTATATGAGTGAGTTGCACTGAAAAACTTAGAATATAAGAAACGCACATTGTAGTACATAGTATATGAGTGAGTTGCACTGAAAAACTTAGAATATAAGAAACGCACAGTGTAGTACATAGTATATGAGTGAGTTTCACTGAAAAACTTAGAATATAAGAAACGCACAGTGTAGTACATAGTATATGAGTGAGTTGCACTGAAAAACTTAGAATATAAGAAACGCACAGTGTAGTACATAGTATATGACTGAGTTGCACTGAAAAACTTAGAATATAAGAAACGCACAGTGTAGTACATAGTATATGAGTGAGTTGCACTGAAAAACTTAGAATATAAGAAACGCACAGTGTAGTACATAGTATATGAGTGAGTTGCACTGAAAAACTTAGAATATAAGAAACGCACAGTGTAGTACATAGTATATGAGTGAGTTGCACTGAAAAACTTAGAATATAAGAAACGCACAGTGTAGTACATAGTATATGAGTGAGTTGCACTGAAAAACTTAGAATATAAGAAACGCACAGTGTAGTACATAGTATATGAGTGAGTTGCACTGAAAAACTTAGAATATAAGAAACGCACAGTGTAGTACATAGTATATGAGTGAGTTGCACTGAAAAACTTAGAATATAAGAAACGCACAGTGTAGTACATAGTATATGAGTGAGTTGCACTGAAAAACTTAGAATATAAGAAACGCACAGTGTAGTACATAGTATATGAGTGAGTTGCACTGAAAAACTTAGAATATAAGAAACGCACAGTGTAGTACATAGTATATGAGTGAGTTGCACTCAAAAACTTAGAATATAAGAAACGCACAGTGTAGTACATAGTATATGAGTGAGTTGCACTCAAAAACTTAGAATTTACTGAAAAACCCGCATTACACGAAACGCACAGTGTAGTACATAGTATATGAGTGAGTTGCACTGAAAAACTTAGAATATTAGAAACGCACAGTGTAGTACATAGTATATGAGTGAGTTGCACTGAAAAACTTAGAATATAAGAAACGCACATTGTAGTACATAGTATATGAGTGAGTTGCACTGAAAAACGTAGAATTTAAGAAACGCACAGTGTAGTACATAGTATATGAGTGAGTTGCACTGAAAAACTTAGAATATAAGAAACGCACAGTGTAGTACATAGTATATGAGTGAGTTGCACTGAAAAACGTAGAATATAAGAAACGCACAGTGTAGTACATAGTATATGAGTGAGTTGCACTGAAAAACTTAGAATATAAGAAACGCACAGTGTAGTACATAGTATATGAGTGAGTTGCACTGAAAAACTTAGAATTTACTGAAAAATCCGCATTACACGAAATGCACAGTGTAGTACATAGTATATGAGTGAGTTGCACTGAAAAACTTAGAATATAAGAAACGCACAGTGTAGTACAGAGCATATGAGTGAGTTGCACTGAAAAACGTAGAATAAAAGAAACGCACAGTGTAGTACATAGTATATGAGTGAGTTGCACTGAAAAACTTAGAATATAAGAAACGCACAATATAGTACATAGTATATGAATGAGTTGCACTGAAAAACTTAGAATTTACTGAAAAACCCGTATTACACGAAATGCACAGTGTAGTACATAGTATATGAGTGAGTTGCACTGAAAAACTTAGAATATAAGAAACGCACAGTGTAGTACATAGTATATGAGTGAGTTGCACTGAAAAACTTAGAATACAAGAAACGCACAGTGTAGTACATAGTATATGAGTGAGTTGCACTGAAAAACTTAGAATATAGAAACGCACAGTGTAGTACATAGTATATGAGTGAGTTGCACTGAAAAACTTAGAATATAAGAAACGCACAGTGTAGTACATAGTATATGAGTGAGTTGCACTGAAAAACTTAGAATTTAAGAAACGCACAGTGTAGACATAGTATATGAGTGAGTTGCACTGAAAAACTTAGAATATAAGAAACGCACAGTGTAGTACATAGTATATGAGTGAGATGCACTAAAAAACTTAGAATATAAGAAACGCACAGTGTAGTACATAGTATATGAGTGAGTTGCACTGAAAAACTTAGAATATAAGAAACGCACAGTGTAGTACATAGTATATGAGTGAGTTGCACTGAAAAACTTAGAATATAAGAAACGCACAGTGTAGTACATAGTATATGAGTGAGTTGCACTGAAAAACTTAGAATATAAGAAACGCACATTGTAGTACATAGTATATGAGTGAGTTGCACTGAAAAACGTAGAATTTAAGAAACGCACAGTGTAGTACATAGTATATGAGTGAGTTGCACTGAAAAACTTAGAATATAAGAAACGCACAGTGTAGTACATAGTATATGAGTGAGTTGCACTGAAAAACGTAGAATATAAGAAACGCAGAGTGTAGTACATAGTATATGAGTGAGTTGCTCTGAAAAACTTAGAATATAAGAAACGCACAGTGTAGTACATAGTATATGAGTGAGTTGCACTGAAAAACTTAGAATTTACTGAAAAATCCGCATTACACGAAATGCACAGTGTAGTACATAGTATATGAGTGAGTTGCACTGAAAAACTTAGAATATAAGAAACGCACAGTGTAGTACATAGTATATGAGTGAGTTGCACTGAAAAACTTAGAATATAAGAAACGCACAGTGCAGTACATAGTATATGAGTGAGTTGCACTGAAAAATAGAATTTCAGAAACGCACAGTGTAGTACATAGTATATGATTGAGCTGCACTGAAAAACTTAGAATTTAAGAAACGCACAGTGTAGTACATAGTATATGAGTGAGTTGTACTGAAAAACTTAGAATATAAGAAACGCACAGTGTAGTACATAGTATATGAGTGAGTTGCACTGAAAAACTTAGAATATAAGAAACGTACAGTGTAGTACATAGTATATGAGTGAGTTGCACTGAAAAACTTAGAATTTAAGAAACGGACAGTGTAGTACATAGTATATGAGTGAGTTGCACTGAAAAACTTAGAATATAAGAAACGCACAGTGTAGTACATAGTATATGAGTGAGTTGCACTGAAAAACGTAGAATTTAAGAAACGCACAGTGTAGTACATAGTATATGAGTGAGTTGCACTGAAAAACTTAGAATATAAGAAACGCACAGTGTAGTACATAGTATATGAGTGAGTTGCACTGAAAAACGTAGAATATAAGAAACGCACAGTGTAGTACATAGTATATGAGTGAGTTGCACTGAAAAACTTAGAATATAAGAAACGCACAGTGTAGTACATAGTATATGAGTGAGTTGCACTGAAAAACTTAGAATTTACTGAAAAATCCGCATTACACGAAATGCACAGTGTAGTACATAGTATATGAGTGAGTTGCACTGAAAAACTTAGAATATAAGAAACGCACAGTGTAGTACATAGTATATGAGTGAGTTGCACTGAAAAACTTAGAATATAAGAAACGCACAGTGCAGTACATAGTATATGAGTGAGTTGCACTGAAAAATAGAATTTCAGAAACGCACAGTGTAGTACATAGTATATGATTGAGCTGCACTGAAAAACTTAGAATTTAAGAAACGCACAGTGTAGTACATAGTATATGAGTGAGTTGCACTGAAAAACGTAGAATATAAGAAACGCACAGTGTAGTACATAGTATATGAGTGAGTTGCACTGAAAAACTTAGAATATAAGAAACGCACAGTGTAGTACATAGTATATGAGTGAGTTGCACTGAAAAACTTAGAATTTACTGAAAAATCCGCATTACACGAAATGCACAGTGTAGTACATAGTATATGAGTGAGTTGCACTGAAAAACTTAGAATATAAGAAACGCACAGTGTAGTACATAGTATATGAGTGAGTTGCACTGAAAAACTTAGAATATAAGAAACGCACAGTGCAGTAAATAGTATATGAGTGAGTTGCACTGAAAAATAGAATTTCAGAAACGCACAGTGTAGTACATAGTATATGATTGAGCTGCACTGAAAAACTTAGAATTTAAGAAACGCACAGTGTAGTACATAGTATATGAGTGAGTTGTACTGAAAAACTTAGAATATAAGAAACGCACAGTGTAGTACATAGTATATGAGTGAGTTGCACTGAAAAACTTAGAATATAAGAAACGCACAGTGTTGTACATAGTATATGAGTGAGTTGCACTGAAAAACTTAGAATTTAAGAAACGGACAGTGTAGTACATAGTATATGAGTGAGTTGCACTGAAAAACTTAGAATATAAGAAACGCACAGTGTAGTACATAGTATATGAGTGAGTTGCACTCAAAAACTTAGAATATAAGAAACGCACAGTGTAGTACATAGTATATGAGTGAGTTGCACTGAAAAACTTAGAATTAAAGAAACGCACAGTGTAGTACATAGTATATGAGTGAGTTGCACTGAAAAACTTAGAATTTACTGAAAAATCCGCATTACACGAAATGCACAGTGTAGTACATAGTATATGAGTGAGTTGCACTGAAAAACTTAGAATATAAGAAACGCACAGTGTAGTACATAGTATATGAGTGAGTTGCACTGAAAAACTTAGAATATAAGAAACGCACAGTGCAGTACATAGTATATGAGTGAGTTGCACTGAAAAATAGAATTTCAGAAACGCACAGTGTAGTACATAGTATATGATTGAGCTGCACTGAAAAACTTAGAATTTAAGAAACGCACAGTGTAGTACATAGTATATGAGTGAGTTGTACTGAAAAACTTAGAATATAAGAAACGCACAGTGTAGTACATAGTATATGAGTGAGTTGCACTGAAAAACTTAGAATATAAGAAACGTACAGTGTAGTACATAGTATATGAGTGAGTTGCACTGAAAAACTTAGAATTTAAGAAACGGACAGTGTAGTACATAGTATATGAGTGAGTTGCACTGAAAAACGTAGAATATAAGAAACGCACAGTGTAGTACATAGTATATGAGTGAGTTGCACTGAAAAACGTAGAATTTAAGAAACGCACAGTGTAGTACATAGTATATGAGTGAGTTGCACTGAAAAACTTAGAATATAAGAAACGCACAGTGTAGTACATAGTATATGAGTGAGTTGCACTGAAAAACGTAGAATATAAGAAACGCACAGTGTAGTACATAGTATATGAGTGAGTTGCACTGAAAAACTTAGAATATAAGAAACGCACAGTGTAGTACATAGTATATGAGTGAGTTGCACTGAAAAACTTAGAATTTACTGAAAAATCCGCATTACACGAAATGCACAGTGTAGTACATAGTATATGAGTGAGTTGCACTGAAAAACTTAGAATATAAGAAACGCACAGTGTAGTACATAGTATATGAGTGAGTTGCACTGAAAAACTTAGAATATAAGAAACGCACAGTGCAGTACATAGTATATGAGTGAGTTGCACTGAAAAATAGAATTTCAGAAACGCACAGTGTAGTACATAGTATATGATTGAGCTGCACTGAAAAACTTAGAATTTAAGAAACGCACAGTGTAGTACATAGTATATGAGTGAGTTGCACTGAAAAACGTAGAATATAAGAAACGCACAGTGTAGTACATAGTATATGAGTGAGTTGCACTGAAAAACTTAGAATATAAGAAACGCACAGTGTAGTACATAGTATATGAGTGAGTTGCACTGAAAAACTTAGAATTTACTGAAAAATCCGCATTACACGAAATGCACAGTGTAGTACATAGTATATGAGTGAGTTGCACTGAAAAACTTAGAATATAAGAAACGCACAGTGTAGTACATAGTATATGAGTGAGTTGCACTGAAAAACTTAGAATATAAGAAACGCACAGTGCAGTAAATAGTATATGAGTGAGTTGCACTGAAAAATAGAATTTCAGAAACGCACAGTGTAGTACATAGTATATGATTGAGCTGCACTGAAAAACTTAGAATTTAAGAAACGCACAGTGTAGTACATAGTATATGAGTGAGTTGTACTGAAAAACTTAGAATATAAGAAACGCACAGTGTAGTACATAGTATATGAGTGAGTTGCACTGAAAAACTTAGAATATAAGAAACGCACAGTGTAGTACATAGTATATGAGTGAGTTGCACTGAAAAACTTAGAATTTAAGAAACGGACAGTGTAGTACATAGTATATGAGTGAGTTGCACTGAAAAACTTAGAATATAAGAAACGCACAGTGTAGTACATAGTATATGAGTGAGTTGCACTCAAAAACTTAGAATATAAGAAACGCACAGTGTAGTACATAGTATATGAGTGAGTTGCACTGAAAAACTTAGAATTTAAGAAACGCACAGTGTAGTACATAGTATATGAGTGAGTTGCACTGAAAAACGTAGAATATAAGAAACGCACAGTGTAGTACATAGTATATGAGTGAGTTGCACTGAAAAACTTAGAATATAAGAAACGCACAGTGTAGTACATAGTATATGAGTGAGTTGCACTGAAAAACTTAGAATATAAGAAACGCACAGTGTAGTACATACTATATGAGTGAGTTGCACTGAAAAACTTAGAATTTACTGAAAAACCCGCATTACACGAAATGCACAGTGTAGTACATAGTATATGAGTGAGTTGCACTGAAAAACTTAGAATATAAGAAACGCACAGTGTAGTACATAGTATATGAGTGAGTTGCACTGAAAAACTTAGAATATAAGAAACGCACAGTGTAGTACATAGTATATGAGTGAGTTGCACTGAAAAACTTAGAATATAAGAAACGCACAGTGTAGTACATAGTATATGAGTGAGTTGCACTGAAAAACTTAGAATATAAGAAACGCACAGTGTAGTACATAGTATATGAGTGAGTTGCACTGAAAAACTTAGAATATAAGAAACGCACAGTGTAGTACATAGTATATGAGTGAGTTGCACTGAAAAACTTAGAATATAAGAAACGCACAGTGTAGTACATAGTATATGAGTGAGTTGCACTGAAAAACTTAGAATATAAGAAACGCACAGTGTAGTCCATGGTATATGAGTGAGTTGCACTGAAAAACTTAGAATATAAGAAACGCACAGTGTAGTACATAGTATATGAGTGAGTTGCACTGAAAAACTTAGAATATAAGAAACGCACAGTGTAGTACATAGTATATGAGTGAGTTGCACTGAAAAACTTAGAATATAAGAAACGCACAGTGTAGTACATAGTATATGAGTGAGTTGCACTGAAAAACTTAGAATATAAGAAACGCAAAGTGTAGTACATAGTATATGAGTGAGTTGCACTGAAAAACTTAGAATATAAGAAACGCACAGTGTAGTACATAGTATATGAGTGAGTTGCACTGAAAAACTTAGAATATAAGAAACGCACAGTGTAGTACACAGTATAAGAGTGAGTTGCACTCAAAAACTTAGAATATAAGAAACGCACAGTGCAGTACATAGTATATGAGTGAGTTGCACTGAAAAACTTAGAATATAAGAAACGCACAGTGTAGTACATAGTATATGAGTGAGTTGCACTGAAAAACTTAGAATATAAGAAACGCACAGTGTAGTACATAGTATATGAGTGAGTTGCACTCAAAAACTTAGAATTTACTGACAAACCCGCATTACACGAAATGCACAGTGTAGTACATAGTATATGAGTGAGTTGCACTGAAAAACTTAGAATATAAGAAACGCACAGTGTAGTACATAGTATATGAGTGAGTTGCACTGAAAAACTTAGAATATAAGAAACGCTCAGTGTAGTACATAGTATATGAGTGAGTTGAATGAAAAACTTAGAATTTAAGAAACGGACAGTGTAGTACATAGTATATGAGTGAGTTGCACTGAAAAACTTAGAATATAAGAAACGCACAGTGTAGTACATAGTATATGAGTGAGTTGCACTGAAAAACTTAGAATTTAAGAAACGCACAGTGTAGTACATAGTATATGGGTGAGTTGCACTGAAAAACTTAGAATATAAGAAACGCACAGTGTAGTACATAGTATATGAGTGAGTTGCACTGAAAAACTTAGAATATAAGAAACGCACAGTGTAGTACATAGTATATGAGTGAGTTGCACTGAAAAACTTAGAATATAAGAAACGCACAGTGTAGTACATAGTATATGAGTGAGTTGCACTGAAAAACTTAGAATATAAGAAACGCACAGTGTAGTACATAGTATATGAGTGAGTTGCACTGAAAAACTTAGAATATAAGAAACGCTCAGTGTAGTATATAGTATATGAGTGAGTTGCAGTGAAAAACTTAGAATATAAGAAACGCACAGTGTAGTACATAGTATATGAGTGAGTTGCACTGAAAAACTTAGAATATAAGAAACGCACAGTGTAGTACATAGTATATGAGTGAGTTGCACTGAAAAACTTAGAATATAAGAAACGCACAGTATAGTACATAGTATATGAGTGAGTTGCACTGAAAAACTTAGAATATAAGAAACGCACAGTGTAGTACATAGTATATGAGTGAGTTGCACTGAAAAACTTAGAATTTAAGAAACGAACAGTGTAGTACATAGTATATGAGTGAGTTGCAATGAAAAACTTAGAATATAAGAAACGCACAGTGTAGTACATAGTATATGAGTGAGTTGCACTGAAAAACTTAGAATATAAGAAACGCACAGTGTAGTACATAGTATATGAGTGAGTTGCACTGAAAAACTTAGAATATAAGAAACGCACAGTGTAGTACATAGTATATGAGTGAGTTGCACTGAAAAACTTAGAATATAAGAAACGCACAGTGTAGTACATAGTATATGAGTGAGTTGCACTGAAAAACTTAGAATATAAGAAACGCTCAGTGTAGTACATAGTATATGAGTGAGTTGAATGAAATACTTAGAATTTAAGAAACGGACAGTGTAGTACATAGTATATGAGTGAGTTGCACTGAAAAACTTAGAATATAAGAAACGCACAGTGTAGTACATAGTATATGAGTGAGTTGCACTGAAAAACTTAGAATATAAGAAACGCACAGTGTTGTACATAGTATATGAGTGAGTTGCACTGAAAAACTTAGAATATAAGAAACGCACAGTGTAGTACATAGTATATGAGTGAGTTGCACTGAAAAACTTAGAATATAAGAAACGCACATTGTAGTACATAGTATATGAGTGAGTTGCACTGAAAAACTTAGAATATAAGAAACGCACAGTGTAGTACATAGTATATGAGTGAGTTGCACTGAAAAACTTAGAATATAAGAAACGCACAGTGTAGTACATAGTATATGAGTGAGTTGCACTGAAAAACTTAGAATATAAGAAACGCACAGTGTAGTACATAGTATATGAGTGAGTTGCACTGAAAAACTTAGAATATAAGAAACGCACAGTGTAGTACATAGTATATGAGTGAGTTGCACTGAAAAACTTAGAATATAAGAAACGCACAGTGTAGTACATATTATATGAGTGAGTTGCACTGAAAAACTTAGAATATAAGAAACGCACAGTGTAGTACATAGTATATGAGTGAGTTGCACTGAAAAACTTAGAATTTAAGAAACGGACAGTGTAGTACATAGTATATGAGTGAGTTGCACTGAAAAACTTAGAATATAAGAAACGCACAGTGTAGTACATAGTATATGAGTGAGTTGCACTCAAAAACTTAGAATATAAGAAACGCACAGTGTAGTACATAGTATATGAGTGAGTTGCACTGAAAAACTTAGAATTTAAGAAACGCACAGTGTAGTACATAGTATATGAGTGAGTTGCACTGAAAAACGTAGAATATAAGAAACGCACAGTGTAGTACATAGTATATGAGTGAGTTGCACTGAAAAACTTAGAATATAAGAAACGCACAGTGTAGTACATAGTATATGAGTGAGTTGCACTGAAAAACTTAGAATATAAGAAACGCACAGTGTAGTACATACTATATGAGTGAGTTGCACTGAAAAACTTAGAATTTACTGAAAAACCCGCATTACACGAAATGCACAGTGTAGTACATAGTATATGAGTGAGTTGCACTGAAAAACTTAGAATATAAGAAACGCACAGTGTAGTACATAGTATATGAGTGAGTTGCACTGAAAAACTTAGAATATAAGAAACGCACAGTGTAGTACATAGTATATGAGTGAGTTGCACTGAAAAACTTAGAATATAAGAAACGCACAGTGTAGTACATAGTATATGAGTGAGTTGCACTGAAAAACTTAGAATATAAGAAACGCACAGTGTAGTACATAGTATATGAGTGAGTTGCACTGAAAAACTTAGAATATAAGAAACGCACAGTGTAGTACATAGTATATGAGTGAGTTGCACTGAAAAACTTAGAATATAAGAAACGCACAGTGTAGTACATAGTATATGAGTGAGTTGCACTGAAAAACTTAGAATATAAGAAACGCACAGTGTAGTCCATGGTATATGAGTGAGTTGCACTGAAAAACTTAGAATATAAGAAACGCACAGTGTAGTACATAGTATATGAGTGAGTTGCACTGAAAAACTTAGAATATAAGAAACGCACAGTGTAGTACATAGTATATGAGTGAGTTGCACTGAAAAACTTAGAATATAAGAAACGCACAGTGTAGTACATAGTATATGAGTGAGTTGCACTGAAAAACTTAGAATATAAGAAACGCAAAGTGTAGTACATAGTATATGAGTGAGTTGCACTGAAAAACTTAGAATATAAGAAACGCACAGTGTAGTACATAGTATATGAGTGAGTTGCACTGAAAAACTTAGAATATAAGAAACGCACAGTGTAGTACACAGTATAAGAGTGAGTTGCACTCAAAAACTTAGAATATAAGAAACGCACAGTGCAGTACATAGTATATGAGTGAGTTGCACTGAAAAACTTAGAATATAAGAAACGCACAGTGTAGTACATAGTATATGAGTGAGTTGCACTGAAAAACTTAGAATATAAGAAACGCACAGTGTAGTACATAGTATATGAGTGAGTTGCACTCAAAAACTTAGAATTTACTGACAAACCCGCATTACACGAAATGCACAGTGTAGTACATAGTATATGAGTGAGTTGCACTGAAAAACTTAGAATATAAGAAACGCACAGTGTAGTACATAGTATATGAGTGAGTTGCACTGAAAAACTTAGAATATAAGAAACGCTCAGTGTAGTACATAGTATATGAGTGAGTTGAATGAAAAACTTAGAATTTAAGAAACGGACAGTGTAGTACATAGTATATGAGTGAGTTGCACTGAAAAACTTAGAATATAAGAAACGCACAGTGTAGTACATAGTATATGAGTGAGTTGCACTGAAAAACTTAGAATTTAAGAAACGCACAGTGTAGTACATAGTATATGGGTGAGTTGCACTGAAAAACTTAGAATATAAGAAACGCACAGTGTAGTACATAGTATATGAGTGAGTTGCACTGAAAAACTTAGAATATAAGAAACGCACAGTGTAGTACATAGTATATGAGTGAGTTGCACTGAAAAACTTAGAATATAAGAAACGCACAGTGTAGTACATAGTATATGAGTGAGTTGCACTGAAAAACTTAGAATATAAGAAACGCACAGTGTAGTACATAGTATATGAGTGAGTTGCACTGAAAAACTTAGAATATAAGAAACGCTCAGTGTAGTATATAGTATATGAGTGAGTTGCAGTGAAAAACTTAGAATATAAGAAACGCACAGTGTAGTACATAGTATATGAGTGAGTTGCACTGAAAAACTTAGAATATAAGAAACGCACAGTGTAGTACATAGTATATGAGTGAGTTGCACTGAAAAACTTAGAATATAAGAAACGCACAGTATAGTACATAGTATATGAGTGAGTTGCACTGAAAAACTTAGAATATAAGAAACGCACAGTGTAGTACATAGTATATGAGTGAGTTGCACTGAAAAACTTAGAATTTAAGAAACGAACAGTGTAGTACATAGTATATGAGTGAGTTGCAATGAAAAACTTAGAATATAAGAAACGCACAGTGTAGTACATAGTATATGAGTGAGTTGCACTGAAAAACTTAGAATATAAGAAACGCACAGTGTAGTACATAGTATATGAGTGAGTTGCACTGAAAAACTTAGAATATAAGAAACGCACAGTGTAGTACATAGTATATGAGTGAGTTGCACTGAAAAACTTAGAATATAAGAAACGCACAGTGTAGTACATAGTATATGAGTGAGTTGCACTGAAAAACTTAGAATATAAGAAACGCTCAGTGTAGTACATAGTATATGAGTGAGTTGAATGAAATACTTAGAATTTAAGAAACGGACAGTGTAGTACATAGTATATGAGTGAGTTGCACTGAAAAACTTAGAATATAAGAAACGCACAGTGTAGTACATAGTATATGAGTGAGTTGCACTGAAAAACTTAGAATATAAGAAACGCACAGTGTTGTACATAGTATATGAGTGAGTTGCACTGAAAAACTTAGAATATAAGAAACGCACAGTGTAGTACATAGTATATGAGTGAGTTGCACTGAAAAACTTAGAATATAAGAAACGCACATTGTAGTACATAGTATATGAGTGAGTTGCACTGAAAAACTTAGAATATAAGAAACGCACAGTGTAGTACATAGTATATGAGTGAGTTGCACTGAAAAACTTAGAATATAAGAAACGCACAGTGTAGTACATAGTATATGAGTGAGTTGCACTGAAAAACTTAGAATATAAGAAACGCACAGTGTAGTACATAGTATATGAGTGAGTTGCACTGAAAAACTTAGAATATAAGAAACGCACAGTGTAGTACATAGTATATGAGTGAGTTGCACTGAAAAACTTAGAATATAAGAAACGCACAGTGTAGTACATATTATATGAGTGAGTTGCACTGAAAAACTTAGAATATAAGAAACGCACAGTGTAGTACATAGTATATGAGTGAGTTGCACTGAAAAACTTAGAATATAAGAAACACAGTGTAGTACATAGTATATGAGTGAGTTGCACTGAAAAACTTAGAATATAAGAAACGCACAGTGTAGTACATAGTATATGAGTGAGTTGCACTGAAAAACTTAGAATATAAGAAACGCACAGTGTAGTACATAGTATATGAGTGAGTTGCACTGAAAAACTTAGAATATAAGAAACGCACAGTGTAGTACATAGTATATGAGTGAGTTGCACTGAAAAACTTAGAATATAAGAAACGCACAGTGTAGTACATAGTATATGAGTGAGTTGCACTGAAAAACTTAGAATATAAGAAACGCACAGTGTAGTACATAGTATATGAGTGAGTTGCACTCAAAAACTTAGAATATAAGAAACGCACAGTGTAGTACATAGTATATGAGTGAGTTGCACTCAAAAACTTAGAATTTACTGAAAAACCCGCATTACACGAAACGCACAGTGTAGTACATAGTATATGAGTGAGTTGCACTGAAAAACTTAGAATATTAGAAACGCACAGTGTAGTACATAGTATATGAGTGAGTTGCACTGAAAAACTTAGAATATAAGAAACGCACATTGTAGTACATAGTATATGAGTGAGTTGCACTGAAAAACGTAGAATTTAAGAAACGCACAGTGTAGTACATAGTATATGAGTGAGTTGCACTGAAAAACTTAGAATATAAGAAACGCACAGTGTAGTACATAGTATATGAGTGAGTTGCACTGAAAAACGTAGAATATAAGAAACGCACAGTGTAGTACATAGTATATGAGTGAGTTGCACTGAAAAACTTAGAATATAAGAAACGCACAGTGTAGTACATAGTATATGAGTTAGTTGCACTGAAAAACTTAGAATTTACTGAAAAATCCGCATTACACGAAATGCACAGTGTAGTACATAGTATATGAGTGAGTTGCACTGAAAAACTTAGAATATAAGAAACGCACAGTGTAGTACATAGTATATGAGTGAGTTGCACTGAAAAACTTAGAATATAAGAAACGCACAGTGCAGTACATAGTATATGAGTGAGTTGCACTGAAAAATAGAATTTAAGAAACGCACAGTGTAGTACATAGTATATGATTGAGCTGCACTGAAAAACTTAGAATTTAACAAACGCACAGTGTAGTACATAGTATATGAGTGAGTTGTACTGAAAAACTTAGAATATAAGAAACGCACAGTGTAGTACATAGTATATGAGTGAGTTGCACTGAAAAACTTATAATATAAGAAACGCACAGTGTAGTACATAGTATATGAGTGAGTTGCACTGAAAAACTTAGAATATAAGAAACGCACAGTGTAGTACATAGTATATGAGTGAGTTGCACTGAAAAACTTAGAATATAAGAAACGCACAGTGTAGTACATAGTATATGAGTGAGTTGCACTGAAAAACTTAGAATTTACTGAAAAGCCCGCATTACACGAAATGCACAGTGTAGTACATAGTATATGAGTGAGTTGCACTGAAAAACTTAGAATATAAGAAACGCACAGTGTAGTACATAGTATATGAGTGAGTTGCACTGAAAAACTTAGAATATAAGAAACGCACAGTGCAGTAAATAGTATATGAGTGAGTTGCACTGAAAAATAGAATTTCAGAAACGCACAGTGTAGTACATAGTATATGATTGAGCTGCACTGAAAAACTTAGAATTTAAGAAACGCACAGTGTAGTACATAGTATATGAGTGAGTTGTACTGAAAAACTTAGAATATAAGAAACGCACAGTGTAGTACATAGTATATGAGTGAGTTGCACTGAAAAACTTAGAATATAAGAAACGCACAGTGTAGTACATAGTATATGAGTGAGTTGCACTGAAAAACTTAGAATTTAAGAAACGGACAGTGTAGTACATAGTATATGAGTGAGTTGCACTGAAAAACTTAGAATATAAGAAACGCACAGTGTAGTACATAGTATATGAGTGAGTTGCACTCAAAAACTTAGAATATAAGAAACGCACAGTGTAGTACATAGTATATGAGTGAGTTGCACTGAAAAACTTAGAATTTAAGAAACGCACAGTGTAGTACATAGTATATGAGTGAGTTGCACTGAAAAACGTAGAATATAAGAAACGCACAGTGTAGTACATAGTATATGAGTGAGTTGCACTGAAAAACTTAGAATATAAGAAACGCACAGTGTAGTACATAGTATATGAGTGAGTTGCACTGAAAAACTTAGAATATAAGAAACGCACAGTGTAGTACATACTATATGAGTGAGTTGCACTGAAAAACTTAGAATTTACTGAAAAACCCGCATTACACGAAATGCACAGTGTAGTACATAGTATATGAGTGAGTTGCACTGAAAAACTTAGAATATAAGAAACGCACAGTGTAGTACATAGTATATGAGTGAGTTGCACTGAAAAACTTAGAATATAAGAAACGCACAGTGTAGTACATAGTATATGAGTGAGTTGCACTGAAAAACTTAGAATATAAGAAACGCACAGTGTAGTACATAGTATATGAGTGAGTTGCACTGAAAAACTTAGAATATAAGAAACGCAGAGTGTAGTACATAGTATATGAGTGAGTTGCACTGAAAAACTTAGAATATAAGAAACGCACAGTGTAGTACATAGTATATGAGTGAGTTGCACTGAAAAACTTAGAATATAAGAAACGCACAGTGTAGTACATAGTATATGAGTGAGTTGCACTGAAAAACTTAGAATATAAGAAACGCACAGTGTAGTCATGGTATATGAGTGAGTTGCACTGAAAAACTTAGAATATAAGAAACGCACAGTGTAGTTCATAGTATATGAGTGAGTTGCACTGAAAAACTTAGAATATAAGAAACGCACAGTGTAGTACATAGTATATGAGTGAGTTGCACTGAAAAACTTAGAATATAAGAAACGCACAGTGTAGTACATAGTATATGAGTGAGTTGCACTGAAAAACTTAGAATATAAGAAACGCAAAGTGTAGTACATAGTATATGAGTGAGTTGCACTGAAAAACTTAGAATATAAGAAACGCACAGTGTAGTACATAGTATATGAGTGAGTTGCACTGAAAAACTTAGAATATAAGAAACGCACAGTGTAGTACACAGTATAAGAGTGAGTTGCACTCAAAAACTTAGAATATAAGAAACGCACAGTGCAGTACATAGTATATGAGTGAGTTGCACTGAAAAACTTAGAATATAAGAAACGCACAGTGTAGTACATAGTATATGAGTGAGTTGCACTGAAAAACTTAGAATATAAGAAACGCACAGTGTAGTACATAGTATATGAGTGAGTTGCACTCAAAAACTTAGAATTTACTGACAAACCCGCATTACACGAAATGCACAGTGTAGTACATAGTATATGAGTGAGTTGCACTGAAAAACTTAGAATATAAGAAACGCACAGTGTAGTACATAGTATATGAGTGAGTTGCACTGAAAAACTTAGAATATAAGAAACGCTCAGTGTAGTACATAGTATATGAGTGAGTTGAATGAAAAACTTAGAATTTAAGAAACGGACAGTGTAGTACATAGTATATGAGTGAGTTGCACTGAAAAACTTAGAATATAAGAAACGCACAGTGTAGTACATAGTATATGAGTGAGTTGCACTGAAAAACTTAGAATTTAAGAAACGCACAGTGTAGTACATAGTATATGGGTGAGTTGCACTGAAAAACTTAGAATATAAGAAACGCACAGTGTAGTACATAGTATATGAGTGAGTTGCACTGAAAAACTTAGAATATAAGAAACGCACAGTGTAGTACATAGTATATGAGTGAGTTGCACTGAAAAACTTAGAATATAAGAAACGCACAGTGTAGTACATAGTATATGAGTGAGTTGCACTGAAAAACTTAGAATATAAGAAACGCACAGTGTAGTACATAGTATATGAGTGAGTTGCACTGAAAAACTTAGAATATAAGAAACGCTCAGTGTAGTATATAGTATATGAGTGAGTTGCAGTGAAAAACTTAGAATATAAGAAACGCACAGTGTAGTACATAGTATATGAGTGAGTTGCACTGAAAAACTTAGAATATAAGAAACGCACAGTGTAGTACATAGTATATGAGTGAGTTGCACTGAAAAACTTAGAATATAAGAAACGCACAGTATAGTACATAGTATATGAGTGAGTTGCACTGAAAAACTTAGAATATAAGAAACGCACAGTGTAGTACATAGTATATGAGTGAGTTGCACTGAAAAACTTAGAATATAAGAAACGCACATTGTAGTACATAGTATATGAGTGAGTTGCACTGAAAAACTTAGAATATAAGAAACGCACAGTGTAGTACATAGTATATGAGTGAGTTGCACTGAAAAACTTAGAATATAAGAAACGCACAGTGTAGTACATAGTATATGAGTGAGTTGCACTGAAAAACTTAGAATATAAGAAACGCACAGTGTAGTACATAGTATATGAGTGAGTTGCACTGAAAAACTTAGAATATAAGAAACGCACAGTGTAGTACATAGTATATGAGTGAGTTGCACTGAAAAACTTAGAATATAAGAAACGCACAGTGTAGTACATATTATATGAGTGAGTTGCACTGAAAAACGTAGAATATAAGAAACGCACAGTGTAGTACATAGTATATGAGTGAGTTGCACTGAAAAACTTAGAATATAAGAAACGCACAGTGTAGTACATAGTATATGAGTGAGTTGCACTGAAAAACTTAGAATATAAGAAACGCACAGTGTAGTACATAGTATATGAGTGAGTTGCACTGAAAAACTTAGAATATAAGAAACGCACAGTGTAGTACATATTATATGAGTGAGTTGCACTGAAAAACTTAGAATATAAGAAACGCACAGTGTAGTACATAGTATATGAGTGAGTTGCACTGAAAAACTTAGAATATAAGAAACACAGTGTAGTACATAGTATATGAGTGAGTTGCACTGAAAAACTTAGAATATAAGAAACGCACAGTGTAGTACATAGTATATGAGTGAGTTGCACTGAAAAACTTAGAATATAAGAAACGCACAGTGTAGTACATAGTATATGAGTGAGTTGCACTGAAAAACTTAGAATATAAGAAACGCACAGTGTAGTACATAGTATATGAGTGAGTTGCACTGAAAAACTTAGAATATAAGAAACGCACAGTGTAGTACATAGTATATGAGTGAGTTGCACTGAAAAACTTAGAATATAAGAAACGCACAGTGTAGTACATAGTATATGAGTGAGTTGCACTCAAAAACTTAGAATATAAGAAACGCACAGTGTAGTACATAGTATATGAGTGAGTTGCACTCAAAAACTTAGAATTTACTGAAAAACCCGCATTACACGAAACGCACAGTGTAGTACATAGTATATGAGTGAGTTGCACTGAAAAACTTAGAATATTAGAAACGCACAGTGTAGTACATAGTATATGAGTGAGTTGCACTGAAAAACTTAGAATATAAGAAACGCACATTGTAGTACATAGTATATGAGTGAGTTGCACTGAAAAACGTAGAATTTAAGAAACGCACAGTGTAGTACATAGTATATGAGTGAGTTGCACTGAAAAACTTAGAATATAAGAAACGCACAGTGTAGTACATAGTATATGAGTGAGTTGCACTGAAAAACGTAGAATATAAGAAACGCACAGTGTAGTACATAGTATATGAGTGAGTTGCACTGAAAAACTTAGAATATAAGAAACGCACAGTGTAGTACATAGTATATGAGTTAGTTGCACTGAAAAACTTAGAATTTACTGAAAAATCCGCATTACACGAAATGCACAGTGTAGTACATAGTATATGAGTGAGTTGCACTGAAAAACTTAGAATATAAGAAACGCACAGTGTAGTACATAGTATATGAGTGAGTTGCACTGAAAAACTTAGAATATAAGAAACGCACAGTGCAGTAAATAGTATATGAGTGAGTTGCACTGAAAAATAGAATTTCAGAAACGCACAGTGTAGTACATAGTATATGATTGAGCTGCACTGAAAAACTTAGAATTTAAGAAACGCACAGTGTAGTACATAGTATATGAGTGAGTTGTACTGAAAAACTTAGAATATAAGAAACGCACAGTGTAGTACATAGTATATGAGTGAGTTGCACTGAAAAACTTAGAATATAAGAAACGCACAGTGTAGTACATAGTATATGAGTGAGTTGCACTGAAAAACTTAGAATTTAAGAAACGGACAGTGTAGTACATAGTATATGAGTGAGTTGCACTGAAAAACTTAGAATATAAGAAACGCACAGTGTAGTACATAGTATATGAGTGAGTTGCACTCAAAAACTTAGAATATAAGAAACGCACAGTGTAGTACATAGTATATGAGTGAGTTGCACTGAAAAACTTAGAATTTAAGAAACGCACAGTGTAGTACATAGTATATGAGTGAGTTGCACTGAAAAACGTAGAATATAAGAAACGCACAGTGTAGTACATAGTATATGAGTGAGTTGCACTGAAAAACTTAGAATATAAGAAACGCACAGTGTAGTACATAGTATATGAGTGAGTTGCACTGAAAAACTTAGAATATAAGAAACGCACAGTGTAGTACATACTATATGAGTGAGTTGCACTGAAAAACTTAGAATTTACTGAAAAACCCGCATTACACGAAATGCACAGTGTAGTACATAGTATATGAGTGAGTTGCACTGAAAAACTTAGAATATAAGAAACGCACAGTGTAGTACATAGTATATGAGTGAGTTGCACTGAAAAACTTAGAATATAAGAAACGCACAGTGTAGTACATAGTATATGAGTGAGTTGCACTGAAAAACTTAGAATATAAGAAACGCACAGTGTAGTACATAGTATATGAGTGAGTTGCACTGAAAAACTTAGAATATAAGAAACGCAGAGTGTAGTACATAGTATATGAGTGAGTTGCACTGAAAAACTTAGAATATAAGAAACGCACAGTGTAGTACATAGTATATGAGTGAGTTGCACTGAAAAACTTAGAATATAAGAAACGCACAGTGTAGTACATAGTATATGAGTGAGTTGCACTGAAAAACTTAGAATATAAGAAACGCACAGTGTAGTCATGGTATATGAGTGAGTTGCACTGAAAAACTTAGAATATAAGAAACGCACAGTGTAGTTCATAGTATATGAGTGAGTTGCACTGAAAAACTTAGAATATAAGAAACGCACAGTGTAGTACATAGTATATGAGTGAGTTGCACTGAAAAACTTAGAATATAAGAAACGCACAGTGTAGTACATAGTATATGAGTGAGTTGCACTGAAAAACTTAGAATATAAGAAACGCAAAGTGTAGTACATAGTATATGAGTGAGTTGCACTGAAAAACTTAGAATATAAGAAACGCACAGTGTAGTACATAGTATATGAGTGAGTTGCACTGAAAAACTTAGAATATAAGAAACGCACAGTGTAGTACACAGTATAAGAGTGAGTTGCACTCAAAAACTTAGAATATAAGAAACGCACAGTGCAGTACATAGTATATGAGTGAGTTGCACTGAAAAACTTAGAATATAAGAAACGCACAGTGTAGTACATAGTATATGAGTGAGTTGCACTGAAAAACTTAGAATATAAGAAACGCACAGTGTAGTACATAGTATATGAGTGAGTTGCACTCAAAAACTTAGAATTTACTGACAAACCCGCATTACACGAAATGCACAGTGTAGTACATAGTATATGAGTGAGTTGCACTGAAAAACTTAGAATATAAGAAACGCACAGTGTAGTACATAGTATATGAGTGAGTTGCACTGAAAAACTTAGAATATAAGAAACGCTCAGTGTAGTACATAGTATATGAGTGAGTTGAATGAAAAACTTAGAATTTAAGAAACGGACAGTGTAGTACATAGTATATGAGTGAGTTGCACTGAAAAACTTAGAATATAAGAAACGCACAGTGTAGTACATAGTATATGAGTGAGTTGCACTGAAAAACTTAGAATTTAAGAAACGCACAGTGTAGTACATAGTATATGGGTGAGTTGCACTGAAAAACTTAGAATATAAGAAACGCACAGTGTAGTACATAGTATATGAGTGAGTTGCACTGAAAAACTTAGAATATAAGAAACGCACAGTGTAGTACATAGTATATGAGTGAGTTGCACTGAAAAACTTAGAATATAAGAAACGCACAGTGTAGTACATAGTATATGAGTGAGTTGCACTGAAAAACTTAGAATATAAGAAACGCACAGTGTAGTACATAGTATATGAGTGAGTTGCACTGAAAAACTTAGAATATAAGAAACGCTCAGTGTAGTATATAGTATATGAGTGAGTTGCAGTGAAAAACTTAGAATATAAGAAACGCACAGTGTAGTACATAGTATATGAGTGAGTTGCACTGAAAAACTTAGAATATAAGAAACGCACAGTGTAGTACATAGTATATGAGTGAGTTGCACTGAAAAACTTAGAATATAAGAAACGCACAGTATAGTACATAGTATATGAGTGAGTTGCACTGAAAAACTTAGAATATAAGAAACGCACAGTGTAGTACATAGTATATGAGTGAGTTGCACTGAAAAACTTAGAATATAAGAAACGCACATTGTAGTACATAGTATATGAGTGAGTTGCACTGAAAAACTTAGAATATAAGAAACGCACAGTGTAGTACATAGTATATGAGTGAGTTGCACTGAAAAACTTAGAATATAAGAAACGCACAGTGTAGTACATAGTATATGAGTGAGTTGCACTGAAAAACTTAGAATATAAGAAACGCACAGTGTAGTACATAGTATATGAGTGAGTTGCACTGAAAAACTTAGAATATAAGAAACGCACAGTGTAGTACATAGTATATGAGTGAGTTGCACTGAAAAACTTAGAATATAAGAAACGCACAGTGTAGTACATATTATATGAGTGAGTTGCACTGAAAAACTTAGAATATAAGAAACGCACAGTGTAGTACATAGTATATGAGTGAGTTGCACTGAAAAACTTAGAATATAAGAAACACAGTGTAGTACATAGTATATGAGTGAGTTGCACTGAAAAACTTAGAATATAAGAAACGCACAGTGTAGTACATAGTATATGAGTGAGTTGCACTGAAAAACTTAGAATATAAGAAACGCACAGTGTAGTACATATTATATGAGTGAGTTGCACTGAAAAACTTAGAATATAAGAAACGCACAGTGTAGTACATAGTATATGAGTGAGTTGCACTGAAAAACTTAGAATATAAGAAACACAGTGTAGTACATAGTATATGAGTGAGTTGCACTGAAAAACTTAGAATATAAGAAACGCACAGTGTAGTACATAGTATATGAGTGAGTTGCACTGAAAAACTTAGAATATAAGAAACGCACAGTGTAGTACATAGTATATGAGTGAGTTGCACTGAAAAACTTAGAATATAAGAAACGCACAGTGTAGTACATAGTATATGAGTGAGTTGCACTGAAAAACTTAGAATATAAGAAACGCACAGTGTAGTACATAGTATATGAGTGAGTTGCACTGAAAAACTTAGAATATAAGAAACGCACAGTGTAGTACATAGTATATGAGTGAGTTGCACTCAAAAACTTAGAATATAAGAAACGCACAGTGTAGTACATAGTATATGAGTGAGTTGCACTCAAAAACTTAGAATTTACTGAAAAACCCGCATTACACGAAACGCACAGTGTAGTACATAGTATATGAGTGAGTTGCACTGAAAAACTTAGAATATTAGAAACGCACAGTGTAGTACATAGTATATGAGTGAGTTGCACTGAAAAACTTAGAATATAAGAAACGCACATTGTAGTACATAGTATATGAGTGAGTTGCACTGAAAAACGTAGAATTTAAGAAACGCACAGTGTAGTACATAGTATATGAGTGAGTTGCACTGAAAAACTTAGAATATAAGAAACGCACAGTGTAGTACATAGTATATGAGTGAGTTGCACTGAAAAACGTAGAATATAAGAAACGCACAGTGTAGTACATAGTATATGAGTGAGTTGCACTGAAAAACTTAGAATATAAGAAACGCACAGTGTAGTACATAGTATATGAGTTAGTTGCACTGAAAAACTTAGAATTTACTGAAAAATCCGCATTACACGAAATGCACAGTGTAGTACATAGTATATGAGTGAGTTGCACTGAAAAACTTAGAATATAAGAAACGCACAGTGTAGTACATAGTATATGAGTGAGTTGCACTGAAAAACTTAGAATATAAGAAACGCACAGTGCAGTACATAGTATATGAGTGAGTTGCACTGAAAAATAGAATTTAAGAAACGCACAGTGTAGTACATAGTATATGATTGAGCTGCACTGAAAAACTTAGAATTTAAGAAACGCACAGTGTAGTACATAGTATATGAGTGAGTTGTACTGAAAAACTTAGAATATAAGAAACGCACAGTGTAGTACATAGTATATGAGTGAGTTGCACTGAAAAACTTATAATATAAGAAACGCACAGTGTAGTACATAGTATATGAGTGAGTTGCACTGAAAAACTTAGAATATAAGAAACGCACAGTGTAGTACATAGTATATGAGTGAGTTGCACTGAAAAACTTAGAATATAAGAAACGCACAGTGTAGTACATAGTATATGAGTGAGTTGCACTGAAAAACTTAGAATTTACTGAAAAGCCCGCATTACACGAAATGCACAGTGTAGTACATAGTATATGAGTGAGTTGCACTGAAAAACTTAGAATATAAGAAACGCACAGTGTAGTACATAGTATATGAGTGAGTTGCACTGAAAAACTTAGAATATAAGAAACGCACAGTGTAGTACATAGTATATGAGTGAGTTGCACTGAAAAACTTAGAATATAAGAAACGCACAGTGTAGTACATAGTATATGAGTGAGTTGCACTGAAAAACTTAGAATTTAAGAAACGCACATTGTAGTACATAGGATATGAGTGAGTTGCACTGAAAAACTTAGAATTTAAGAAACGCTCAGTGTACTACATAGTATATGAGTGAGTTGCACTGAAAAACTTAGAATATAAGAAACGCACAGTGTAGTACATAGTATATGAGTGAGTTGCACTGAAAAACTTAGAATATAAGAAACGCACAGTGTAGTACATAGTATATGAGTGAGTTGCACTGAAAAACTTAGAATATAAGAAACGCACAGTGTAGTACATAGTATATGAGTGAGTTGCACTCAAAAACTTAGAATATAAGAAACGCACAGTGTAGTACATAGTATATGAGTGAGTTGCACTGAAAAACTTAGAATTTAAGAAACGCACAGTGTAGTACATAGTATATGATTGAGTTGCACTGAAAAACTTAGAATATAAGAAACGCACAGTGTAGTACATAGTATATGAGTGAGTTGCACTGAAAAACTTAGAATATAAGAAACGCACAGTGTAGTACATAGTATATGAGTGAGTTGCACTGAAAAAATTAGAATATAAGGAACGCACAGTGTAGTACATAGCATATGAGTGAGTTGCACTGAAAAACTTAGAATATAAGAAACGCACAGTGTAGTACAGAGCATATGAGTGAGTTGCACTGAAAAACTTAGAATATAAGAAACGCACAGTGTAGTACATAGTATATGAGTGAGTTGCACTGAAAAACTTAGAATATAAGAAACGCAGAATATAGTACATAGTATATGAATGAGTTGCACTGAAAAACTTAGAATTTACTGAAAAACCCGCATTACACGAAATGCACAGTGTAGTACATAGTATATGAGTGAGTTGCACTGAAAAACTTAGAATATAAGAAACGCACAGTGTAGTACATAGTATATGAGTGAGTTGCACTGAAAAACTTATAATATAAGAAACGCACAGTGTAGTACATAGTATATGAGTGAGTTGCACTGAAAAACTTAGAATGTAAGAAACGCACAGTGTAGTACATAGTATATGAGTGACTTGCACTGAAAAACTTAGAATATAAGAAACGCACAGTGTAGTACATAGTATAAGAGTGAGTTGCACTGAAAAACTTAGAATTTACTGAAAAGCCCGCATTACACGAAATGCACAGTGTAGTACATAGTATATGAGTGAGTTGCACTGAAAAACTTAGAATATAAGATACGCACAGTGTAGTACATAGTATATGAGTGAGTTGCACTGAAAAACTTAGAATATAAGAAACGCACAGTGTAGTACATAGTATATGAGTGAGTTGCACTGAAAAACTTAGAATATAAGAAACGCACAGTGTAGTACATAGTATATGAGTGAGTTGCACTGAAAAACGTAGAATTTAAGAAACGCACATTGTAGTACATAGTATATGAGTGAGTTGCACTGAAAAACTTAGAATTTAAGAAAAGCTCAGTGTACTACATAGTATATGAGTGAGTTGCACTGAAAAACTTAGAATATAAGAAACGCACAGTGTAGTACATAGTATATGAGTGAGTTGCACTGAAAAACTTAGAATATAAGAAACGCACAGTGTAGTACATAGTATATGAGTGAGTTGCACTGAAAAACTTAGAATATAAGAAACGCACAGTGTAGTACATAGTATATGAGTGAGTTGCACTGAAAAAATTAGAATATAAGGAACACACAGTGTAGTACATAGCATATGAGTGAGTTGCACTGAAAAACTTAGAATATAAGAAACGCACAGTGTAGTACAGAGCATATGAGTGAGTTGCACTGAAAAACTTAGAATATAAGAAACGCACAGTGTAGTACATAGTATATGAGTGAGTTGCACTGAAAAACTTAGAATATAAGAAACGCAGAATATAGTACATAGTATATGAATGAGTTGCACTGAAAAACTTAGAATTTACTGAAAAACCCGCATTACACGAAATGCACAGTGTAGTACATAGTATATGAGTGAGTTGCACTGAAAAACTTAGAATATAAGAAACGCACAGTGTAGTACATAGTATATGAGTGAGTTGCACTGAAAAACTTAGAATATAAGAAACGCACAGTGTAGTACATAGTATATGAGTGAGTTGCACTGAAAAACTTAGAATATAGAAACGCACAGTGTAGTACATAGTATATTAGTGAGTTGCACTGAAAAACTTAGAATATAAGAAACGCACAGTGTAGTACATAGTATATGAGTGAGTTGCACTGAAAAACTTAGAATTTAAGAAACGCACAGTGTAGACATAGTATATGAGTGAGTTGCACTGAAAAACTTAGAATATAAGAAACGCACAGTGTAGTACATAGTATATGAGTGAGATGCACTGAAAAACTTAGAATATAAGAAACGCACAGTGTAGTACATAGTATATGAGTGAGTTGCACTGAAAAACTTAGAATATAAGAAACGCACAGTGTAGTACATAGTATATGAGTGAGTTGCACTGAAAAACTTAGAATATAAGAAACGCACAGTGTAGTACATAGTATATGAGTGAGTTGCACTGAAAAACTTAGAATATAAGAAACGCACAGTGTAGTACAAGTATATGAGTGAGTTGCACTGAAAAACTTAGAATATAAGAAACGCACATTATAGTACATAGTATATGAGTGAGTTGCACTGAAAAACGTAGAATTTAAGAAACGCACAGTGTAGTACATAGTATATGAGTGAGTTGCACTGAAAAACTTAGAATATAAGAAACGCACAGTGTAGTACATAGTATATGAGTGAGTTGCACTGAAAAACGTAGAATATAAGAAACGCACAGTGTAGTACATAGTATATGAGTGAGTTGCACTGAAAAACTTAGAATATAAGAAACGCACAGTGTAGTACATAGTATATGAGTGAGTTGCACTGAAAAACTTAGAATTTACTGAAAAATCCGCATTACACGAAATGCACAGTGTAGTACATAGTATATGAGTGAGTTGCACTGAAAATCTTAGAATATAAGAAACGCACAGTGTAGTACATAGTATATGAGTGAGTTGCACTGAAAAACTTAGAATATAAGAAACGCACAGTGCAGTACATAGTATATGAGTGAGTTGCACTGAAAAATAGAATTTAAGAAACGCACAGTGTAGTACATAGTATATGCTTGAGCTGCACTGAAAAACTTAGAATTTAAGAAACGCACAGTGTAGTACATAGTATATGAGTGAGTTGTACTGAAAAACTTAGAATATAAGAAACGCACAGTGTAGTACATAGTATATGAGTGAGTTGCACTGAAAAACTTAGAATATAAGAAACGCACAGTGTAGTACATAGTATATGAGTGAGTTGCACTGAAAAACTTAGAATATAAGAAACGCACAGTGTAGTACATAGTATATGAGTGAGTTGCACTGAAAAACTTAGAATATAAGAAACGCACAGTGTAGTACATAGTATATGAGTGAGTTGCACTGAAAAACTTAGAATTTACTGAAAAGCCCGCATTACACGAAATGCACAGTGTAGTACATAGTATATGAGTGAGTTGCACTGAAAAACTTAGAATATAAGAAACGCACAGTGTAGTACATAGTATATGAGTGAGTTGCACTGAAAAACTTAGAATATAAGAAACGCACAGTGTAGTACATAGTATATGAGTGAGTTGCACTGAAAAACTTAGAATATAAGAAACGCACAGTGTAGTACATAGTATATGAGTGAGTTGCACTGAAAAACTTAGAATTTAAGAAACGCACATTGTAGTACATAGTATATGAGTGAGTTGCACTGAAAAACTTAGAATTTAAGAAACGCTCAGTGTACTACATAGTATATAAGTGAGTTGCACTGAAAAACTTAGAATATAAGAAACGCACAGTGTAGTACATAGTATATGAGTGAGTTGCACTGAAAAACTTAGAAATTACTGAGAAACCCGCATTACACGAAATGCACAGTGTAGTACATAGTATATGAGTGAGTTGCACTGAAAAACTTAGAATATAAGAAACGCACAGTGTAGTACATAGTATATGAGTGACTTGCACTGAAAAACTTAGAATATAAGAAACGCACAGTGTAGTACATAGTATATGAGTGAGTTGCACTGAAAAACTTAGAATTTAAGAAACGCACAGTGTAGTACATAGTATATGATTGAGTTGCACTGAAAAACTTAGAATTTAAGAAACGCACAGTGTAGTACATAGTATATGAGTGAGTTGCACTGAAAAACTTAGAATATAAGAAACGCACAGTGTAGTACATAGTATATGAGTGAGTTGCACTGAAAAACTTAGAATATAAGAAACGCACAGTGTAGTACATAGCATATGAGTGAGTTGCACTGAAAAACTTAGAATATAAGAAACGCACAGTGTAGTACATAGTATATGAGTGACTTGCATTGAAAAACATAGAATATAAGAAACGCACAGTGTAGTACATAGTATATGAGTGAGTTGCACTGAAAAACTTAGAATATAAGAAACGCACAGTATAGTACATAGTATATGAATGAGTTGCACTGAAAAACTTAGAATTTACTGAAAAACCCGCATTACACGAAATGCACAGTGTAGTACATAGTATATGAGTGAGTTGCACTGAAAAACTTAGAATATAAGAAACACAGTGTAGTACATAGTATATGAGTGAGTTGCACTGAAAAACTTAGAATATAAGAAACGCACAGTGTAGTACATAGTATATGAGTGAGTTGCACTGAAAAACTTAGAATATAAGAAACGCACAGTGTAGTACATAGTATATGAGTGAGTTGCACTGAAAAACTTAGAATATAAGAAACGCACAGTGTAGTACATAGTATATGAGTGAGTTGCACTGAAAAACTTAGAATATAAGAAACGCACAGTGTAGTACATAGTATATGAGTGAGTTGCACTGAAAAACTTAGAATTTACTGAAAAGCCCGCATTACACGAAATGCACAGTGTAGTACATAGTATATGAGTGAGTTGCACTGAAAAACTTAGAATATAAGAAACGCACAGTGTAGTACATAGTATATGAGTGAGTTGCACTGAAAAACTTAGAATATAAGAAACGCACAGTGTAGTACATAGTATATGAGTGAGTTGCACTAAAAAACTTAGAATATAAGAAACGCACATTGTAGTACATAGTATATGAGTGAGTTGCACTGAAAAACTTAGAATTTAAGAAACGCTCAGTGTAGTACATAGTATATGAGTGAGTTGCACTGAAAAACTAAGAATATAAGAAACGCACAGTGTAGTACATAGTATATGAGTGAGTTGCACTGAAAAACTTAGAATATAAAAAACGCACAGTGTAGTACATAGTATATGAGTGAGTTGCACTGAAAAATTTAGAATATAAGAAACGCACAGTGTAGTACATAGTATATGAGTGAGTTGCACTGAAAAACTTAGAATTTACTGAAAAACCCGCATTACACGAAATGCACAGTGTAGTACATAGTATATGAGTGAGTTGCACTGAAAAACTTAGAATATAAGAAACGCACAGTGTAGTACATAGTATATGAGTGAGTTGCACTGAAAAACTTAGAATATAAGAAACGCACAGTGTAGTACATAGTATATGAGTAAGTTGCACTGAAAAACTTAGAATATAAGAAACGCACAGTGTAGTACATAGCATATGAGTGAGTTGCACTGAAAAACTTAGAATATAAGAAACACACAGTGTAGTACATAGCATATGAGTGAGTTGCACTGAAAAACTTAGAATATAAGAAACGCACAGTGTAGTACATAGTATATGAGTGAGTTGCACTGAAAAACTTAGAATATAAGAAACTCACAGTGTAGTACATAGTATATGAATGAGTTGCACTGAAAAACTTAGAATTTACTGAAAAACCCGCATTACACGAAATGCACAGAAACGCACAGTGTAGACATAGCATATGAGTGAGTTGCACTGAAAAACTTAGAATATAAGAAACGCACAGTGTAGTACATAGTATATGAGTGAGTTGCACTGAAAAACTTAGAATATAAGAAACGCACAGTGTAGTACATAGCATATGAGTGAGTTGCACTGAAAAACTTAGAATATAAGAAACGCACAGTGTAGTACATAGTATATGAGTGAGTTGCACTGAAAAACTTAGAATATAAGAAACGCACAGTGTAGTACATAGTATATGAGTGAGTTGCACTGAAAAACTTAGAATATAAGAAACGCACAGTGTAGTACATAGTATATGAGTGAGTTGCACTGAAAAACTTAGAATATAAGAAACGCACAGTGTAGTACATAGTATATGAGTGAGTTGCACTGAAAAACTTAGAATATAAGAAACGCACAGTGTAGTACATAGTATATGAGTGAGTTGCACTGAAAAACTTAGAAATTACTGAGAAACCCCCATTACACGAAATGCACAGTGTAGTACATAGTATATGAGTGAGTTGCACTGAAAAACTTAGAATATAAGAAACGCACAGTGTAGTACATAGTATATGAGTGAGTTGCACTGAAAAACTTAGAATATAAGAAACGCACAGTGTAGTACATAGTATATGAGTGAGTTAGACTGAAAAACTTAGAATATAAGAAACGCACAGTGTAGTACATAGTATATGAGTGAGTTGCACTGAAAAACTTAGAATTTAAGAAACGCACAGTGTAGTACATAGTATATGAGTGAGTTGCATTGAAAAACTTAGAATTTACTGAAAAACCCGCATTACAGGAAATGCAAAGTGTAGTACATAGTATATGAGTGAGTTGCACTGAAAAACTTAGAATATAAGAAACGCACAGTGTAGTACATAGTATATGAGTGAGTTGCACTGAAAATCTTAGAATTTACTGAAAAACCCGCATTACACGAAATGCACAGTGTAGTACATAGTATATGAGTGAGTTGCACTGAAAAACTTAGAATATAAGAAACGCACAGTGTAGTACATAGTATATGAGTGAGTTGCACTGAAAAACTTAGAATATAAGAAACGCACAGTGTAGTACATAGTATATGAGTGAGTTGCACTGAAAAACTTAGAATTTAAGAAACGCACAGTGTAGTACATAGTATATGATTGAGTTGCACTGAAAAACTTAGAATTTAAGAAATGCACAGTGTAGTACATAGTATATGAGTGAGTTGCACTGAAAAACTTAGAATATAAGAAACGCAAAGTGTAGTACAATTTATATGAGTGAGTTGCACTGAAAAACTTAGAATATAAGAAACGCACAGTGTAGTACATAGTATATGAGTGAGTTGCACTGAAAAACTTAGAATATAAGAAACGCACAGTGTAGTACATAGTATATGAGTGAGTTGCACTGAAAAACTTAGAATTTACTGAAAAACCCGCATTACACGAAATGCACAGTGTAGTACATAGTATATGAGTGAGTTGTACTGAAAAACTTAGAATATAAGAAACGCACAGTGTAGTACATAGTATATGAGTGAGTTGCACTGAAAAACTTAGAATATAAGAAACGCACAGTGTAGTACATAGTATATGAGTGAGGTGCACTGAAAAACTTAGAATATAAGAAACGCACAGTGTAGTACATAGTATATGAGTTAGGTGCACTGAAAAACTTAGAATATAAGAAACACACAGTGTAGTACATAGTATATGAGTGAGTTGCACTGAAAAACTTAGAATATAAGAAACGCACAGTGTAGTACATAGTATATGAGAGAGTTGCACTGAAAAACTTAGAATTTAAGAAATGCACAGTGTAGACATAGTATATGAGTGAGTTGCACTGAAAAACTTAGAATATAAGAAACGCACAGTGTAGTACATAGTATATGAGTGAGTTGCACTGAAAAACTTAGAATATAAGAAACGCACAGTGTAGTACATAGTATATGAGTGAGTTGCACTGAAAAACTTAGAATATAAGAAACGCACAGTGTAGTACATAGTATATGAGTGAGTTGCACTGAAAAACTTAGAATATAAGAAACGCACAGTGTAGTACATAGTATATGAGTGAGTTGCACTGAAAAACTTAGAATATAAAAAACGCACAGTGTAGTACATAATATATGAGTGAGTTGCACTGAAAAACTTAGAATATAAGAAACGCACAGTGTAGTACATAGTATATGAGTGAGTTGCACTGAAAAACTTAGAATTTACTGAAAAGCCCGCATTACACGAAATGCACAGTGTACTACATAGTATATGAGTGAGTTGCACTGAAAAACTTAGAATATAAGAAACGCACAGTGTAGTACATAGTATATGAGTGAGTTGCACTGAAAAACTTAGAATATAAGAAACGCACAGTGTAGTACATAGTATATGAGTGAGTTGCACTGAAAAACTTAGAATTTACTGAAAAGCCCGCATTACACGAAATGCACAGTGTAGTACATAGTATATGAGTGAGTTGCACTGAAAAACTTAGAATATAAGAAACGCACAGTGTAGTACATAGTATATGAGTGACTTGCACTGAAAAACTTAGAATATAAGAAACGCACAGTGTAGTACATAGTATATGAGTGAGTTGCACTGAAAAACTTAGAATATAAGAAACGCACATTGTAGTACATAGTATATGAGTGAGTTGCACTGAAAAACTTAGAATTTAAGAAACGCTCAGTGTAGTACATAGTATATGAGTGAGTTGCACTGAAAAACTTAGAATATAAGAAACGCACAGTGTAGTACATAGTATATGAGTGAGTTGCACTGAAAAACTTAGAATATAAGAAACGCACAGTGTAGTACATAGTATATGAGTGAGTTGCACTGAAAAACTTAGAATATAAGAAACGCACAGTGTAGTACATAGTATATGAGTGAGTTGCACTGAAAAACTTAGAATTTACTGAAAAACCCGCATTACACGAAATGCACAGTGTAGTACATAGTATATGAGTGAGTTGCACTGAAAAACTTAGAATATAAGAAACGCACAGTGTAGTACATAGTATATGAGTGAGTTGCACTGAAAAACTTAGAATATAAGAAACGCACATTGTAGTACATAGTATATGAGTGAGTTGCACTGAAAAACGTAGAATTTAAGAAACGCACAGTGTAGTACATAGTATATGAGTGAGTTGCACTGAAAAACTTAGAATATAAGAAACGCACAGTGTAGTACATAGTATATGAGTGAGTTGCACTGAAAAACTTAGAAATTACTGAGAAACCCCCATTACACGAAATGCACAGTGTAGTACATAGTATATGAGTGAGTTGCACTGAAAAACTTAGAATATAAGAAACGCACAGTGTAGTACATAGTATATGAGTGAGTTGCACTGAAAAACTTAGAATATAAGAAACGCACAGTGTAGTACATAGTATATGAGTGAGTTAGACTGAAAAACTTAGAATATAAGAAACGCACAGTGTAGTACATAGTATATGAGTGAGTTGCACTGAAAAACTTAGAATTTAAGAAACGCACAGTGTAGTACATAGTATATGAGTGAGTTGCATTGAAAAACTTAGAATTTACTGAAAAACCCGCATTACAGGAAATGCAAAGTGTAGTACATAGTATATGAGTGAGTTGCACTGAAAAACTTAGAATATAAGAAACGCACAGTGTAGTACATAGTATATGAGTGAGTTGCACTGAAAATCTTAGAATTTACTGAAAAACCCGCATTACACGAAATGCACAGTGTAGTACATAGTATATGAGTGAGTTGCACTGAAAAACTTAGAATATAAGAAACGCACAGTGTAGTACATAGTATATGAGTGAGTTGCACTGAAAAACTTAGAATATAAGAAACGCACAGTGTAGTACATAGTATATGAGTGAGTTGCACTGAAAAACTTAGAATTTAAGAAACGCACAGTGTAGTACATAGTATATGATTGAGTTGCACTGAAAAACTTAGAATTTAAGAAATGCACAGTGTAGTACATAGTATATGAGTGAGTTGCACTGAAAAACTTAGAATATAAGAAACGCAAAGTGTAGTACAATTTATATGAGTGAGTTGCACTGAAAAACTTAGAATATAAGAAACGCACAGTGTAGTACATAGTATATGAGTGAGTTGCACTGAAAAACTTAGAATATAAGAAACGCACAGTGTAGTACATAGTATATGAGTGAGTTGCACTGAAAAACTTAGAATTTACTGAAAAACCCGCATTACACGAAATGCACAGTGTAGTACATAGTATATGAGTGAGTTGTACTGAAAAACTTAGAATATAAGAAACGCACAGTGTAGTACATAGTATATGAGTGAGTTGCACTGAAAAACTTAGAATATAAGAAACGCACAGTGTAGTACATAGTATATGAGTGAGGTGCACTGAAAAACTTAGAATATAAGAAACGCACAGTGTAGTACATAGTATATGAGTTAGGTGCACTGAAAAACTTAGAATATAAGAAACACACAGTGTAGTACATAGTATATGAGTGAGTTGCACTGAAAAACTTAGAATATAAGAAACGCACAGTGTAGTACATAGTATATGAGAGAGTTGCACTGAAAAACTTAGAATTTAAGAAATGCACAGTGTAGACATAGTATATGAGTGAGTTGCACTGAAAAACTTAGAATATAAGAAACGCACAGTGTAGTACATAGTATATGAGTGAGTTGCACTGAAAAACTTAGAATATAAGAAACGCACAGTGTAGTACATAGTATATGAGTGAGTTGCACTGAAAAACTTAGAATATAAGAAACGCACAGTGTAGTACATAGTATATGAGTGAGTTGCACTGAAAAACTTAGAATATAAGAAACGCACAGTGTAGTACATAGTATATGAGTGAGTTGCACTGAAAAACTTAGAATATAAAAAACGCACAGTGTAGTACATAATATATGAGTGAGTTGCACTGAAAAACTTAGAATATAAGAAACGCACAGTGTAGTACATAGTATATGAGTGAGTTGCACTGAAAAACTTAGAATTTACTGAAAAGCCCGCATTACACGAAATGCACAGTGTACTACATAGTATATGAGTGAGTTGCACTGAAAAACTTAGAATATAAGAAACGCACAGTGTAGTACATAGTATATGAGTGAGTTGCACTGAAAAACTTAGAATATAAGAAACGCACAGTGTAGTACATAGTATATGAGTGAGTTGCACTGAAAAACTTAGAATTTACTGAAAAGCCCGCATTACACGAAATGCACAGTGTAGTACATAGTATATGAGTGAGTTGCACTGAAAAACTTAGAATATAAGAAACGCACAGTGTAGTACATAGTATATGAGTGACTTGCACTGAAAAACTTAGAATATAAGAAACGCACAGTGTAGTACATAGTATATGAGTGAGTTGCACTGAAAAACTTAGAATATAAGAAACGCACATTGTAGTACATAGTATATGAGTGAGTTGCACTGAAAAACTTAGAATTTAAGAAACGCTCAGTGTAGTACATAGTATATGAGTGAGTTGCACTGAAAAACTTAGAATATAAGAAACGCACAGTGTAGTACATAGTATATGAGTGAGTTGCACTGAAAAACTTAGAATATAAGAAACGCACAGTGTAGTACATAGTATATGAGTGAGTTGCACTGAAAAACTTAGAATATAAGAAACGCACAGTGTAGTACATAGTATATGAGTGAGTTGCACTGAAAAACTTAGAATTTACTGAAAAACCCGCATTACACGAAATGCACAGTGTAGTACATAGTATATGAGTGAGTTGCACTGAAAAACTTAGAATATAAGAAACGCACAGTGTAGTACATAGTATATGAGTGAGTTGCACTGAAAAACTTAGAATATAAGAAACGCACATTGTAGTACATAGTATATGAGTGAGTTGCACTGAAAAACGTAGAATTTAAGAAACGCACAGTGTAGTACATAGTATATGAGTGAGTTGCACTGAAAAACTTAGAATATAAGAAACGCACAGTGTAGTACATAGTATATGAGTGAGTTGCACTGAAAAACGTAGAATATAAGAAACGCACAGTGTAGTACATAGTATATGAGTGAGTTGCACTGAAAAACTTAGAATATAAGAAACGCACAGTGTAGTACATAGTATATGAGTGAGTTGCACTGAAAAACTTAGAATTTACTGAAAAATCCGCATTACACGAAATGCACAGTGTAGTACATAGTATATGAGTGAGTTGCACTGAAAAACTTAGAATATAAGAAACGCACAGTGTAGTACATAGTATATGAGTGAGTTGCACTGAAAAACTTAGAATATAAGAAACGCACAGTGCAGTACATAGTATATGAGTGAGTTGCACTGAAAAATAGAATTTAAGAAACGCACAGTGTAGTACATAGTATATGATTGAGCTGCACTGAAAAACTTAGAATTTAAGAAACGCACAGTGTAGTACATAGTATATGAGTGAGTTGTACTGAAAAACTTAGAATATAAGAAACGCACAGTGTAGTACATAGTATATGAGTGAGTTGCACTGAAAAACTTAGAATATAAGAAACGCACAGTGTAGTACATAGTATATGAGTGAGTTGCACTGAAAAACTTAGAATTTAAGAAACGGACAGTGTAGTACATAGTATATGAGTGAGTTGCACTGAAAAACTTAGAATATAAGAAACGCACAGTGTAGTACATAGGATATGAGTGAGTTGCACTCAAAAACTTAGAATATAAGAAACGCACAGTGTAGTACATAGTATATGAGTGAGTTGCACTGAAAAACTTAGAATTTAAGAAACGCACAGTGTAGTACATAGTATATGAATGAGTTGCACTGAAAAACTTAGAATTTACTGAAAAACCCGCATTACACGAAATGCACAGAAACGCACAGTGTAGACATAGCATATGAGTGAGTTGCACTGAAAAACTTAGAATATAAGAAACGCACAGTGTAGTACATAGTATATGAGTGAGTTGCACTGAAAAACTTAGAATATAAGAAACGCACAGTGTAGTACATAGCATATGAGTGAGTTGCACTGAAAAACTTAGAATATAAGAAACGCACAGTGTAGTACATAGTATATGAGTGAGTTGCACTGAAAAACTTAGAATATAAGAAACGCACAGTGTAGTACATAGTATATGAGTGAGTTGCACTGAAAAACTTAGAATATAAGAAACGCACAGTGTAGTACATAGTATATGAGTGAGTTGCACTGAAAAACTTAGAATATAAGAAACGCACAGTGTAGTACATAGTATATGAGTGAGTTGCACTGAAAAACTTAGAATATAAGAAACGCACAGTGTAGTACATAGTATATGAGTGAGTTGCACTGAAAAACTTAGAAATTACTGAGAAACCCCCATTACACGAAATGCACAGTGTAGTACATAGTATATGAGTGAGTTGCACTGAAAAACTTAGAATATAAGAAACGCACAGTGTAGTACATAGTATATGAGTGAGTTGCACTGAAAAACTTAGAATATAAGAAACGCACAGTGTAGTACATAGTATATGAGTGAGTTAGACTGAAAAACTTAGAATATAAGAAACGCACAGTGTAGTACATAGTATATGAGTGAGTTGCACTGAAAAACTTAGAATTTAAGAAACGCACAGTGTAGTACATAGTATATGAGTGAGTTGCATTGAAAAACTTAGAATTTACTGAAAAACCCGCATTACAGGAAATGCAAAGTGTAGTACATAGTATATGAGTGAGTTGCACTGAAAAACTTAGAATATAAGAAACGCACAGTGTAGTACATAGTATATGAGTGAGTTGCACTGAAAATCTTAGAATTTACTGAAAAACCCGCATTACACGAAATGCACAGTGTAGTACATAGTATATGAGTGAGTTGCACTGAAAAACTTAGAATATAAGAAACGCACAGTGTAGTACATAGTATATGAGTGAGTTGCACTGAAAAACTTAGAATATAAGAAACGCACAGTGTAGTACATAGTATATGAGTGAGTTGCACTGAAAAACTTAGAATTTAAGAAACGCACAGTGTAGTACATAGTATATGATTGAGTTGCACTGAAAAACTTAGAATTTAAGAAATGCACAGTGTAGTACATAGTATATGAGTGAGTTGCACTGAAAAACTTAGAATATAAGAAACGCAAAGTGTAGTACAATTTATATGAGTGAGTTGCACTGAAAAACTTAGAATATAAGAAACGCACAGTGTAGTACATAGTATATGAGTGAGTTGCACTGAAAAACTTAGAATATAAGAAACGCACAGTGTAGTACATAGTATATGAGTGAGTTGCACTGAAAAACTTAGAATTTACTGAAAAACCCGCATTACACGAAATGCACAGTGTAGTACATAGTATATGAGTGAGTTGTACTGAAAAACTTAGAATATAAGAAACGCACAGTGTAGTACATAGTATATGAGTGAGTTGCACTGAAAAACTTAGAATATAAGAAACGCACAGTGTAGTACATAGTATATGAGTGAGGTGCACTGAAAAACTTAGAATATAAGAAACGCACAGTGTAGTACATAGTATATGAGTTAGGTGCACTGAAAAACTTAGAATATAAGAAACACACAGTGTAGTACATAGTATATGAGTGAGTTGCACTGAAAAACTTAGAATATAAGAAACGCACAGTGTAGTACATAGTATATGAGAGAGTTGCACTGAAAAACTTAGAATTTAAGAAATGCACAGTGTAGACATAGTATATGAGTGAGTTGCACTGAAAAACTTAGAATATAAGAAACGCACAGTGTAGTACATAGTATATGAGTGAGTTGCACTGAAAAACTTAGAATATAAGAAACGCACAGTGTAGTACATAGTATATGAGTGAGTTGCACTGAAAAACTTAGAATATAAGAAACGCACAGTGTAGTACATAGTATATGAGTGAGTTGCACTGAAAAACTTAGAATATAAGAAACGCACAGTGTAGTACATAGTATATGAGTGAGTTGCACTGAAAAACTTAGAATATAAAAAACGCACAGTGTAGTACATAATATATGAGTGAGTTGCACTGAAAAACTTAGAATATAAGAAACGCACAGTGTAGTACATAGTATATGAGTGAGTTGCACTGAAAAACTTAGAATTTACTGAAAAGCCCGCATTACACGAAATGCACAGTGTACTACATAGTATATGAGTGAGTTGCACTGAAAAACTTAGAATATAAGAAACGCACAGTGTAGTACATAGTATATGAGTGAGTTGCACTGAAAAACTTAGAATATAAGAAACGCACAGTGTAGTACATAGTATATGAGTGAGTTGCACTGAAAAACTTAGAATTTACTGAAAAGCCCGCATTACACGAAATGCACAGTGTAGTACATAGTATATGAGTGAGTTGCACTGAAAAACTTAGAATATAAGAAACGCACAGTGTAGTACATAGTATATGAGTGACTTGCACTGAAAAACTTAGAATATAAGAAACGCACAGTGTAGTACATAGTATATGAGTGAGTTGCACTGAAAAACTTAGAATATAAGAAACGCACATTGTAGTACATAGTATATGAGTGAGTTGCACTGAAAAACTTAGAATTTAAGAAACGCTCAGTGTAGTACATAGTATATGAGTGAGTTGCACTGAAAAACTTAGAATATAAGAAACGCACAGTGTAGTACATAGTATATGAGTGAGTTGCACTGAAAAACTTAGAATATAAGAAACGCACAGTGTAGTACATAGTATATGAGTGAGTTGCACTGAAAAACTTAGAATATAAGAAACGCACAGTGTAGTACATAGTATATGAGTGAGTTGCACTGAAAAACTTAGAATTTACTGAAAAACCCGCATTACACGAAATGCACAGTGTAGTACATAGTATATGAGTGAGTTGCACTGAAAAACTTAGAATATAAGAAACGCACAGTGTAGTACATAGTATATGAGTGAGTTGCACTGAAAAACTTAGAATATAAGAAACGCACAGTGTAGTACATAGTATATGAGTGAGTTGCACTGAAAAACTTAGAATTTAAGAAACGCACAGTGTAGTACATAGTATATGATTGAGTTGCACTGAAAAACTTAGAATTTAAGAAACGCACAGTGTAGTACATAGTATATGAGTGAGTTGCACTGAAAAACTTAGAATATAAGAAACGCACAGTGTAGTACATAGTATATGAGTGAGTTGCACTGAAAAAATTAGAATATACGAAACGCACAGTGTAGTACATAGCATATGAGTGAGTTGCACTGAAAAACTTAGAATATAAGAAACGCACAGTGTAGTACAGAGCATATGAGTGAGTTGCACTGAAAAACTTAGAATATAAGAAACGCACAGTGTAGTACATAGTATATGAGTGAGTTGCACTGAAAAACTTAGAATATAAGAAACGCACAGTGTAGTACATAGTATATGAGTGAGTTGCACTGAAAAACTTAGAATATAAGAAACGCACAGTGTAGTACATAGTATATGAGTGAGTTGCACTGAAAAACTTAGAATTTACTGAAAAGCCTGCATTACACGAAATGCACAGTGTAGTACATAGTATATGAGTGAGTTGCACTGAAAAACTTAGAATATAAGAAACGCACAGTGTAGTACATAGTATATGAGTGAGTTGCACTGAAAAACTTAGAATATAAGAAACGCACAGTGTAGTACATAGTATATGAGTGAGTTGCACTGAAAAACTTAGAATATAAGAAACGCACAGTGTAGTACATAGTATATGAGTGAGTTGCACTGAAAAACTTAGAATATAAGAAACGCACAGTGTAGTACATAGTATATGAGTGAGTTGCACTGAAAAACTTAGAATATAAAAAACGCACAGTGTAGTACATAATATATGAGTGAGTTGCACTGAAAAACTTAGAATATAAGAAACGCACAGTGTAGTACATAGTATATGAGTGAGTTGCACTGAAAAACTTAGAATTTACTGAAAAGCCCGCATTACACGAAATGCACAGTGTACTACATAGTATATGAGTGAGTTGCACTGAAAAACTTAGAATATAAGAAACGCACAGTGTAGTACATAGTATATGAGTGAGTTGCACTGAAAAACTTAGAATATAAGAAACGCACAGTGTAGTACATAGTATATGAGTGAGTTGCACTGAAAAACTTAGAATTTACTGAAAAGCCCGCATTACACGAAATGCACAGTGTAGTACATAGTATATGAGTGAGTTGCACTGAAAAACTTAGAATATAAGAAACGCACAGTGTAGTACATAGTATATGAGTGACTTGCACTGAAAAACTTAGAATATAAGAAACGCACAGTGTAGTACATAGTATATGAGTGAGTTGCACTGAAAAACTTAGAATATAAGAAACGCACATTGTAGTACATAGTATATGAGTGAGTTGCACTGAAAAACTTAGAATTTAAGAAACGCTCAGTGTAGTACATAGTATATGAGTGAGTTGCACTGAAAAACTTAGAATATAAGAAACGCACAGTGTAGTACATAGTATATGAGTGAGTTGCACTGAAAAACTTAGAATATAAGAAACGCACAGTGTAGTACATAGTATATGAGTGAGTTGCACTGAAAAACTTAGAATATAAGAAACGCACAGTGTAGTACATAGTATATGAGTGAGTTGCACTGAAAAACTTAGAATTTACTGAAAAACCCGCATTACACGAAATGCACAGTGTAGTACATAGTATATGAGTGAGTTGCACTGAAAAACTTAGAATATAAGAAACGCACAGTGTAGTACATAGTATATGAGTGAGTTGCACTGAAAAACTTAGAATATAAGAAACGCACAGTGTAGTACATAGTATATGAGTGAGTTGCACTGAAAAACTTAGAATTTAAGAAACGCACAGTGTAGTACATAGTATATGATTGAGTTGCACTGAAAAACTTAGAATTTAAGAAACGCACAGTGTAGTACATAGTATATGAGTGAGTTGCACTGAAAAACTTAGAATATAAGAAACGCACAGTGTAGTACATAGTATATGAGTGAGTTGCACTGAAAAAATTAGAATATACGAAACGCACAGTGTAGTACATAGCATATGAGTGAGTTGCACTGAAAAACTTAGAATATAAGAAACGCACAGTGTAGTACAGAGCATATGAGTGAGTTGCACTGAAAAACTTAGAATATAAGAAACGCACAGTGTAGTACATAGTATATGAGTGAGTTGCACTGAAAAACTTAGAATATAAGAAACGCACAGTGTAGTACATAGTATATGAGTGAGTTGCACTGAAAAACTTAGAATATAAGAAACGCACAGTGTAGTACATAGTATATGAGTGAGTTGCACTGAAAAACTTAGAATTTACTGAAAAGCCTGCATTACACGAAATGCACAGTGTAGTACATAGTATATGAGTGAGTTGCACTGAAAAACTTAGAATATAAGAAACGCACAGTGTAGTACATAGTATATGAGTGACTTGCACTGAAAAACTTAGAATATAAGAAACGCACAGTGTAGTACATAGTATATGAGTGAGTTGCACTGAAAAACTTAGAATATAAGAAACGCACATTGTAGTACATAGTATATGAGTGAGTTGCACTGAAAAACTTAGAATTTAAGAAACGCTCAGTGTAGTACATAGTATATGAGTGAGTTGCACTGAAAAACTTAGAATATAAGAAACGCACAGTGTAGTACATAGTATATGAGTGAGTTGCACTGAAAAACTTAGAATATAAGAAACGCACAGTGTAGTACATAGTATATGAGTGAGTTGCACTGAAAAACTTAGAATATAAGAAACGCACAGTGTAGTACATAGTATATGAGTGAGTTGCACTGAAAAACTTAGAATTTACTGAAAAACCCGCATTACACGAAATGCACAGTGTAGTACATAGTATATGAGTGAGTTGCACTGAAAAACTTAGAATATAAGAAACGCACAGTGTAGTACATAGTATATGAGTGAGTTGCACAGAAAAACTTAGAATTTAAGAAACGCACAGTGTAGTACATAGTATATGATTGAGTTGCACTGAAAAACTTAGAATTTACTGAAAAACCCGCATTACACGAAATGCACAGTGTAGTACATAGTATATGAGTGAGTTGCACTGAAAAACTTAGAATATAAGAAACGCACAGTGTAGTACATAGTATATGAGTGAGTTTCACTGAAAAACTTAGAATATAAGAAACGCACAGTGTAGTACATAGTATATGAGTGAGTTGCACTGAAAAACTTAGAATATAGAAACGCACAGTGTAGTACATAGTATATGAGTGAGTTGCACTGAAAAACTTAGAATATAAGAAACGCACAGTGTAGTACATAGTATATGAGTGAGTTGCACTGAAAAACTTAGAATATAGAAACGCACAGTGTAGTACATAGTATATGAGTGAGTTGCACTGAAAAACTTAGAATATAAGAAACGCACATTGTAGTACATAGTATATGAGTGAGTTGCACTGAAAAACTTAGAATTTAAGAAACGCTCAGTGTAGTACATAGTATATGAGTGAGTTGCACTGAAAAACTTAGAATATAAGAAACGCACAGTGTAGTACATAGTATATGAGTGAGTTGCACTGAAAAACTTAGAATATAAGAAACGCACAGTGTAGTACATAGTATATGAGTGAGTTGCACTGAAAAACTTAGAATATAAGAAACGCACAGTGTAGTACATAGTATATGAGTGAGTTGCACTGAAAAACTTAGAATTTACTGAAAAACCCGCATTACACGAAATGCACAGTGTAGTACATAGTATATGAGTGAGTTGCACTGAAAAACTTAGAATATAAGAAACGCACAGTGTAGTACATAGTATATGAGTGAGTTGCACTGAAAAACTTAGAATATAAGAAACGCACAGTGTAGTACATAGTATATGAGTGAGTTGCACTGAAAAACTTAGAATTTAAGAAACGCACAGTGTAGTACATAGTATATGATTGAGTTGCACTGAAAAACTTAGAATTTAAGAAACGCACAGTGTAGTACATAGTATATGAGTGAGTTGCACTGAAAAACTTAGAATATAAGAAACGCACAGTGTAGTACATAGTATATGAGTGAGTTGCACTGAAAAAATTAGAATATACGAAACGCACAGTGTAGTACATAGCATATGAGTGAGTTGCACTGAAAAACTTAGAATATAAGAAACGCACATTGTAGTACATAGTATATGAGTGAGTTGCACTGAAAAACTTAGAATTTACTGAAAAGCCTGCATTACACGAAATGCACAGTGTAGTACATAGTATATGAGTGAGTTGCACTGAAAAACTTAGAATATAAGAAACGCACAGTGTAGTACATAGTATATGAGTGACTTGCACTGAAAAACTTAGAATATAAGAAACGCACAGTGTAGTACATAGTATATGAGTGAGTTGCACTGAAAAACTTAGAATATAAGAAACGCACATTGTAGTACATAGTATATGAGTGAGTTGCACTGAAAAACTTAGAATTTAAGAAACGCTCAGTGTAGTACATAGTATATGAGTGAGTTGCACTGAAAAACTTAGAATATAAGAAACGCACAGTGTAGTACATAGTATATGAGTGAGTTGCACTGAAAAACTTAGAATATAAGAAACGCACAGTGTAGTACATAGTATATGAGTGAGTTGCACTGAAAAACTTAGAATATAAGAAACGCACAGTGTAGTACATAGTATATGAGTGAGTTGCACTGAAAAACTTAGAATTTACTGAAAAACCCGCATTACACGAAATGCACAGTGTAGTACATAGTATATGAGTGAGTTGCACTGAAAAACTTAGAATATAAGAAACGCACAGTGTAGTACATAGTATATGAGTGAGTTGCACAGAAAAACTTAGAATTTAAGAAACGCACAGTGTAGTACATAGTATATGATTGAGTTGCACTGAAAAACTTAGAATTTACTGAAAAACCCGCATTACACGAAATGCACAGTGTAGTACATAGTATATGAGTGAGTTGCACTGAAAAACTTAGAATATAAGAAACGCACAGTGTAGTACATAGTATATGAGTGAGTTTCACTGAAAAACTTAGAATATAAGAAACGCACAGTGTAGTACATAGTATATGAGTGAGTTGCACTGAAAAACTTAGAATATAGAAACGCACAGTGTAGTACATAGTATATGAGTGAGTTGCACTGAAAAACTTAGAATATAAGAAACGCACAGTGTAGTACATAGTATATGAGTGAGTTGCACTGAAAAACTTAGAATTTAAGAAACGCACAGTGTAGACATAGTATATGAGTGAGTTGCACTGAAAAACTTAGAATATAAGAAACACACAGTGTAGTACATAGTATATGAGTGAGATGCACTGAAAAACTTAGAATATAAGAAACGCACAGTGTAGTACATAGTATAAGAGTGAGTTGCACTGAAAAACTTAGAATATAAGAAACGCACAGTGTAGTACATAGTATATGAGTGAGTTGCACTGAAAAACTTAGAATATAAGAAACGCACATTGTAGTACATAGTATATGAGTGAGTTGCACTGAAAAACGTAGAAATTAAGAAACGCACAGTGTAGTACATAGTATATGAGTGAGTTGCACTGAAAAACTTAGAATATAAGAAACACACAGTGTAGTACATACTATATGAGTGAGTTGCACTGAAAAACATAGAATATAAGAAACGCACAGTGTAGTACATAGTATATGAGTGAGTTGCACTGAAAAACTTAGAATATAAGAAACGCACAGTGTAGTACATAGTATATGAGTGAGTTGCACTGAAAAACTTAGAATTTACTGAAAAATCCGCATTACACGAAATGCACAGTGTAGTATATAGTATATGAGTGAGTTGCACTGAAAAACTTAGAATATAAGAAACGCACAGTGTAGTACATAGTATATGAGTGAGTTGCACTGAAAAACTTAGAATATAAGAAACGCACAGTGCAGTACATAGTATATGAGTGAGTTGCACTGAAAAATAGAATTTAAGAAACGCACAGTGTAGTACATAGTATATGATTGAGCTGCACTGAAAAACTTAGAATTTAAGAAACGCACAGTGTAATACATAGTATATGAGTGAGTTGTACTGAAAAACTTAGAATATAAGAAACGCACAGTGTAGTACATAGTATATGAGTGAGTTGCACTGAAAAACTTAGAATATAAGAAACGCACAGTGTAGTACATAGTATATGAGTGAGTTGCACTGAAAAACTTAGAATATAAGAAACGCACAGTGTAGTACATAGTATATGAGTGAGTTGCACTGAAAAACTTAGAATATAAGAAACGCACAGTGTAGTACATAGTATATGAGTGAGTTGCACTGAAAAACTTAGAATTTACTGAAAAGCCCGCATTACACGAAATGCACAGTGTAGTACATAGTATATGAGTGAGTTGCACTGAAAAACTTAGAATATAAGAAACGCACAGTGTAGTACATAGTATATGAGTGAGTTGCACTGAAAAACTTAGAATATAAGAAACGCACAGTGTAGTACATAGTATATGAGTGAGTTGCACTGAAAAACTTAGAATATAAGAAACGCACAGTGTAGTACATAGTATATGAGTGAGTTGCACTGAAAAACTTAGAATATAAGAAACGCACATTGTAGTTAATAGTATATGAGTGAGTTGCACTGAAAAACTTAGAATTTAAGAAACGCTCAGTGTACTACATAGTATATGAGTGAGTTGCACTGAAAAACTTAGAATTTAAGAAACGCTCAGTGTACTACATAGTATATGAGTGAGTTGCACTGAAAAACTTAGAATATAAGAAACGCACAGTGTAGTACATAGTATATGAGTGAGTTGCACTGAAAAATTTAGAAATTACTGAGAAACCCGCATTACACGAAATGCACAGTGTAGTACATAGTATATGAGTGAGTTGCACTGAAAAACTTAGAATATAAGAAACGCACAGTGTAGTACATAGTATATGAGTGAGTTGCACTGAAAAACTTAGAATATAAGAAACGCACAGTGTAGTACATAGTATATGAGTGAGTTGCACTGAAAAACTTAGAATTTAAGAAACGCACAGTGTAGTTCATAGTATATGAGTGAGTTGCACTGAAAAACTTAGAATATAAGAAACGCACAGTGTAGTACATAGTATATGAGTGAGTTGCACTGAAAAACTTAGAATTTACTGAAAAACCCGCATTACACGAAATGCACAGTGTAGTACATAGTATATGAGTGAGTTGCACTGAAAAACTTAGAATATAAGAAACGCACAGTGTAGTACATAGTATATGAGTGAGTTGCACTGAAAAACTTAGAATATAAGAAACGCACAGTGTAGTACATAGTATATGAGTGAGTTGCACTGAAAAACTTAGAATATAAGAAACGCACAGTGTAGTACATAGTATATGAGTGAGTTGCACTGAAAAACTTAGAATATAAGAAACGCACATTGTAGTTAATAGTATATGAGTGAGTTGCACTGAAAAACTTAGAATTTAAGAAACGCTCAGTGTACTACATAGTATATGAGTGAGTTGCACTGAAAAACTTAGAATATAAGAAACGCACAGTGTAGTACATAGTATATGAGTGAGTTGCACTGAAAAATTTAGAAATTACTGAGAAACCCGCATTACACGAAATGCACAGTGTAGTACATAGTATATGAGTGAGTTGCACTGAAAAACTTAGAATATAAGAAACGCACAGTGTAGTACATAGTATATGAGTGAGTTGCACTGAAAAACTTAGAATATAAGAAACACACAGTGTAGTACATAGTATATGAGTGAGTTGCACTGAAAAACTTAGAATTTAAGAAACGCACAGTGTAGTACATAGTATATGAGTGAGTTGCACTGAAAAAATTAGAATATAAGAAACGCACAGTGTAGTACATAGCATATGAGTGAGTTGCACTGAAAAACTTAGAATATACGAAACGCACAGTGTAGTACAGAGCATATGAGTGAGTTGCACTGAAAAACTTAGAATATAAGAAACGCACAGTGTAGTACATAGTATATGAGTGAGTTGCACTGAAAAACTTAGAATATAAGAAACGCACAGTATAGTACATAGTATATGAATGAGTTGCACTGAAAAACTTAGAATTTACTGAAAAACCCGCATTACACGAAATGCACAATGTAGTACATAGTATATGAGTGAGTTGCACTGAAAAACTTAGAATATAAGAAACGCACAGTGTAGTACATAGTATATGAGTGAGTTGCACTGAAAAACTTAGAATATAAGAAACGCACAGTGTAGTACATAGTATATGAGTGAGTTGCACTGAAAAACTTAGAATATAAGAAACGCACAGTGTAGTACATAGTATATGAGTGAGTTGCACTGAAAAACTTAGAATTTAAGAAACGCACATTGTAGTACATAGTATATGAGTGAGTTGCACTGAAAAACTTAGAATTTAAGAAACGCTCAGTGTACTACATAGTATATGAGTGAGTTGCACTGAAAAACTTAGAATATAAGAAACGCACAGTGTAGTACATCGTATATGAGTGAGTTGCACTGAAAAATTTAGAAATTACTGAGAAACCCGCATTACACGAAATGCACAGTGTAGTACATAGTATATGAGTGAGTTGCACTGAAAAACTTAGAATATAAGAAACGCACAGTGTAGTACATAGTATATGAGTGAGTTGCACTGAAAAACTTAGAATATAAGAAACGCACAGTGTAGTACATAGTATATGAGTGAGTTGCACTGAAAAACTTAGAATTTAAGAAACGCACAGTGTAGTTCATAGTATATGAGTGAGTTGCACTGAAAAACTTAGAATATAAGAAACGCACAGTGTAGTACATAGTATATGAGTGAGTTGCACTGAAAAACTTAGAATTTACTGAAAAACCCGCATTACACGAAATGCACAGTGTAGTACATAGTATATGAGTGAGTTGCACTGAAAAACTTAGAATATAAGAAACGCACAGTGTAGTACATAGTATATGAGTGAGTTGCACTGAAAAACTTAGAATATAAGAAACGCACAGTGTAGTACATAGTATATGAGTGAGTTGCACTGAAAAACTTAGAATTTAAGAAACGCACAGTGTAGTACAGAGCATATGAGTGAGTTGCACTGAAAAACTTAGAATATAAGAAACGCACAGTGTAGTACATAGTATATGAGTGAGTTGCACTGAAAAACTTAGAATATAAGAAACGCACAGTATAGTACATAGTATATGAATGAGTTGCACTGAAAAACTTAGAATTTACTGAAAAACCCGCATTACACGAAATGCACAGTGTAGTACATAGTATATGAGTGAGTTGCACTGAAAAACTTAGAATATAAGAAACGCACAGTGTAGTACATAGTATATGAGTGAGTTGCACTGAAAAACTTAGAATATAAGAAACGCACAGTGTAGTACATAGTATATGAGTGAGTTGCACTGAAAAACTTAGAATATAGAAACGCACAGTGTAGTACATAGTATATGAGTGAGTTGCACTGAAAAACTTAGAATATAAGAAACGCACAGTGTAGTACATAGTATATGAGTGAGTTGCACTGAAAAACTTAGAATTTAAGAAACGCACAGTGTAGACATAGTATATGAGTGAGTTGCACTGAAAAACTTAGAATATAAGAAACACACAGTGTAGTACATAGTATATGAGTGAGATGCACTGAAAAACTTAGAATATAAGAAACGCACAGTGTAGTACATAGTATATGAGTGAGTTGCACTGAAAAACTTAGAATATATAGAAACGCACAGTGTAGTACATGGTATATGAGTGAGTTGCACTGAAAAACTTAGAATATAAGAAACGCACAGTGTAGTACATAGTATATGAGTGAGTTGCACTGAAAAACTTAGAATATAAGAAACGCACAGTGTAGTACATAGTATATGAGTGAGTTGCACTGAAAAACTTAGAATATAAGAAACGCACATTGTAGTACATAGTATATGAGTGAGTTGCACTGAAAAACGTAGAAATTAAGAAACGCACAGTGTAGTACATAGTATATGAGTGAGTTGCACTGAAAAACTTAGAATATAAGAAACGCACAGTGTAGTACATAGTATATGAGTGAGTTGCACTGAAAAACGTAGAATATAAGAAACGCACAGTGTAGTACATAGTATATGAGTGAGTTGCACTGAAAAACTTAGAATATAAGAAACGCACAGTGTAGTACATAGTATATGAGTGAGTTGCACTGAAAAACTTAGAATTTACTGAAAAATCCGCATTACACGAAATGCACAGTGTAGTACATAGTATATGAGCGAGTTGCACTGAAAAACTTAGAATATAAGAAACGCACAGTGTAGTACATAGTATATGAGTGAGTTGCACTGAAAAACTTAGAATATAAGAAACGCACATTGTAGTACATAGTATATGAGTGAGTTGCACTGAAAAACTTAGAATTTAAGAAACGCTCAGTGTACTACATAGTATATGAGTGAGTTGCACTGAAAAACTTAGAATATAAGAAACGCACAGTGTAGTACATAGTATATGAGTGAGTTGCACTGAAAAATTTAGAAATTACTGAGAAACCCGCATTACACGAAATGCACAGTGTAGTACATAGTATATGAGTGAGTTGCACTGAAAAACTTAGAATATAAGAAACGCACAGTGTAGTACATAGTATATGAGTGAGTTGCACTGAAAAACTTAGAATATAAGAAACGCACAGTGTAGTACATAGTATATGAGTGAGTTGCACTGAAAAACTTAGAATTTAAGAAACGCACAGTGTAGTACATAGTATATGAGTGAGTTGCACTGAAAAAATTAGAATATAAGAAACGCACAGTGTAGTACATAGCATATGAGTGAGTTGCACTGAAAAACTTAGAATATACGAAACGCACAGTGTAGTACAGAGCATATGAGTGAGTTGCACTGAAAAACTTAGAATATAAGAAACGCACAGTGTAGTACATAGTATATGAGTGAGTTGCACTGAAAAACTTAGAATATAAGAAACGCACAGTATAGTACATAGTATATGAATGAGTTGCACTGAAAAACTTAGAATTTACTGAAAAACCCGCATTACACGAAATGCACAATGTAGTACATAGTATATGAGTGAGTTGCACTGAAAAACTTAGAATATAAGAAACGCACAGTGTAGTACATAGTATATGAGTGAGTTGCACTGAAAAACTTAGAATATAAGAAACGCACAGTGTAGTACATAGTATATGAGTGAGTTGCACTGAAAAACTTAGAATATAAGAAACGCACAGTGTAGTACATAGTATATGAGTGAGTTGCACTGAAAAACTTAGAATTTAAGAAACGCACATTGTAGTACATAGTATATGAGTGAGTTGCACTGAAAAACTTAGAATTTAAGAAACGCTCAGTGTACTACATAGTATATGAGTGAGTTGCACTGAAAAACTTAGAATATAAGAAACGCACAGTGTAGTACATCGTATATGAGTGAGTTGCACTGAAAAATTTAGAAATTACTGAGAAACCCGCATTACACGAAATGCACAGTGTAGTACATAGTATATGAGTGAGTTGCACTGAAAAACTTAGAATATAAGAAACGCACAGTGTAGTACATAGTATATGAGTGAGTTGCACTGAAAAACTTAGAATATAAGAAACGCACAGTGTAGTACATAGTATATGAGTGAGTTGCACTGAAAAACTTAGAATTTAAGAAACGCACAGTGTAGTTCATAGTATATGAGTGAGTTGCACTGAAAAACTTAGAATATAAGAAACGCACAGTGTAGTACATAGTATATGAGTGAGTTGCACTGAAAAACTTAGAATTTACTGAAAAACCCGCATTACACGAAATGCACAGTGTAGTACATAGTATATGAGTGAGTTGCACTGAAAAACTTAGAATATAAGAAACGCACAGTGTAGTACATAGTATATGAGTGAGTTGCACTGAAAAACTTAGAATATAAGAAACGCACAGTGTAGTACATAGTATATGAGTGAGTTGCACTGAAAAACTTAGAATTTAAGAAACGCACAGTGTAGTACAGAGCATATGAGTGAGTTGCACTGAAAAACTTAGAATATAAGAAACGCACAGTGTAGTACATAGTATATGAGTGAGTTGCACTGAAAAACTTAGAATATAAGAAACGCACAGTATAGTACATAGTATATGAATGAGTTGCACTGAAAAACTTAGAATTTACTGAAAAACCCGCATTACACGAAATGCACAGTGTAGTACATAGTATATGAGTGAGTTGCACTGAAAAACTTAGAATATAAGAAACGCACAGTGTAGTACATAGTATATGAGTGAGTTGCACTGAAAAACTTAGAATATAAGAAACGCACAGTGTAGTACATAGTATATGAGTGAGTTGCACTGAAAAACTTAGAATATAGAAACGCACAGTGTAGTACATAGTATATGAGTGAGTTGCACTGAAAAACTTAGAATATAAGAAACGCACAGTGTAGTACATAGTATATGAGTGAGTTGCACTGAAAAACTTAGAATTTAAGAAACGCACAGTGTAGACATAGTATATGAGTGAGTTGCACTGAAAAACTTAGAATATAAGAAACACACAGTGTAGTACATAGTATATGAGTGAGATGCACTGAAAAACTTAGAATATAAGAAACGCACAGTGTAGTACATAGTATATGAGTGAGTTGCACTGAAAAACTTAGAATATATAGAAACGCACAGTGTAGTACATGGTATATGAGTGAGTTGCACTGAAAAACTTAGAATATAAGAAACGCACAGTGTAGTACATAGTATATGAGTGAGTTGCACTGAAAAACTTAGAATATAAGAAACGCACAGTGTAGTACATAGTATATGAGTGAGTTGCACTGAAAAACTTAGAATATAAGAAACGCACATTGTAGTACATAGTATATGAGTGAGTTGCACTGAAAAACGTAGAAATTAAGAAACGCACAGTGTAGTACATAGTATATGAGTGAGTTGCACTGAAAAACTTAGAATATAAGAAACGCACAGTGTAGTACATAGTATATGAGTGAGTTGCACTGAAAAACGTAGAATATAAGAAACGCACAGTGTAGTACATAGTATATGAGTGAGTTGCACTGAAAAACTTAGAATATAAGAAACGCACAGTGTAGTACATAGTATATGAGTGAGTTGCACTGAAAAACTTAGAATTTACTGAAAAATCCGCATTACACGAAATGCACAGTGTAGTACATAGTATATGAGCGAGTTGCACTGAAAAACTTAGAATATAAGAAACGCACAGTGTAGTACATAGTATATGAGTGAGTTGCACTGAAAAACTTAGAATATAAGAAACGCACATTGTAGTACATAGTATATGAGTGAGTTGCACTGAAAAACTTAGAATTTAAGAAACGCTCAGTGTACTACATAGTATATGAGTGAGTTGCACTGAAAAACTTAGAATATAAGAAACGCACAGTGTAGTACATAGTATATGAGTGAGTTGCACTGAAAAATTTAGAAATTACTGAGAAACCCGCATTACACGAAATGCACAGTGTAGTACATAGTATATGAGTGAGTTGCACTGAAAAACTTAGAATATAAGAAACGCACAGTGTAGTACATAGTATATGAGTGAGTTGCACTGAAAAACTTAGAATATAAGAAACGCACAGTGTAGTACATAGTATATGAGTGAGTTGCACTGAAAAACTTAGAATTTAAGAAACGCACAGTGTAGTACATAGTATATGAGTGAGTTGCACTGAAAAAATTAGAATATAAGAAACGCACAGTGTAGTACATAGCATATGAGTGAGTTGCACTGAAAAACTTAGAATATAAGAAACGCACAGTGTAGTACAGAGCATATGAGTGAGTTGCACTGAAAAACTTAGAATATAAGAAACGCACAGTGTAGTACATAGTATATGAGTGAGTTGCACTGAAAAACTTAGAATATAAGAAACGCACAGTATAGTACATAGTATATGAATGAGTTGCACTGAAAAACTTAGAATTTACTGAAAAACCCGCATTACACGAAATGCACAATGTAGTACATAGTATATGAGTGAGTTGCACTGAAAAACTTAGAATATAAGAAACGCACAGTGTAGTACATAGTATATGAGTGAGTTGCACTGAAAAACTTAGAATATAAGAAACGCACAGTGTAGTACATAGTATATGAGTGAGTTGCACTGAAAAACTTAGAATATAAGAAACGCACAGTGTAGTACATAGTATATGAGTGAGTTGCACTGAAAAACTTAGAATTTAAGAAACGCACATTGTAGTACATAGTATATGAGTGAGTTGCACTGAAAAACTTAGAATTTAAGAAACGCTCAGTGTACTACATAGTATATGAGTGAGTTGCACTGAAAAACTTAGAATATAAGAAACGCACAGTGTAGTACATAGTATATGAGTGAGTTGCACTGAAAAATTTAGAAATTACTGAGAAACCCGCATTACACGAAATGCACAGTGTAGTACATAGTATATGAGTGAGTTGCACTGAAAAACTTAGAATATAAGAAACGTACAGTGTAGTACATAGTATATGAGTGAGTTGCACTGAAAAACTTAGAATATAAGAAACGCACAGTGTAGTACATAGTATATGAGTGAGTTGCACTGAAAAACTTAGAATTTAAGAAACGCACAGTGTAGTACATAGTATATGAGTGAGTTGCACTGAAAAACTTAGAATATAAGAAACGCACAGTGTAGTACATAGTATATGAGTGAGTTGCACTGAAAAACTTAGAATTTACTGAAAAACCCGCATTACACGAAATGCACAGTGTAGTACATAGTATATGAGTGAGTTGCACTGAAAAACTTAGAATATAAGAAACGCACAGTGTAGTACATAGTATATGAGTGAGTTGCACTGAAAAACTTAGAATTTACTGAAAAATCCGCATTACACGAAATGCACAGTGTAGTACATAGTATATGAGTGAGTTGCACTGAAAAACTTAGAATATAAGAAACGCACAGTGTAGTACATAGTATATGAGTGAGTTGCACTGAAAAACTTAGAATTTAAGAAACGCACAGTGTAGACATAGTATATGAGTGAGTTGCACTGAAAAACTTAGAATATAAGAAACACACAGTGTAGTACATAGTATATGAGTGAGATGCACTGAAAAACTTAGAATATAAGAAACGCACAGTGTAGTACATAGTATATGAGTGAGTTGCACTGAAAAACTTAGAATATATAGAAACGCACAGTGTAGTACATGGTATATGAGTGAGTTGCACTGAAAAACTTAGAATATAAGAAACGCACAGTGTAGTACATAGTATATGAGTGAGTTGCACTGAAAAACTTAGAATATAAGAAACGCACAGTGTAGTACATAGTATATGAGTGAGTTGCACTGAAAAACTTAGAATATAAGAAACGCACATTGTAGTACATAGTATATGAGTGAGTTGCACTGAAAAACGTAGAAATTAAGAAACGCACAGTGTAGTACATAGTATATGAGTGAGTTGCACTGAAAAACTTAGAATATAAGAAACGCACAGTGTAGTACATAGTATATGAGTGAGTTGCACTGAAAAACGTAGAATATAAGAAACGCACAGTGTAGTACATAGTATATGAGTGAGTTGCACTGTAAAACTTAGAATATAAGAAACGCACAGTGTAGTACATAGTATATGAGTGAGTTGCACTGAAAAACTTAGAATTTACTGAAAAATCCGCATTACACGAAATGCACAGTGTAGTACATAGTATATGAGTGAGTTGCACTGAAAAACTTAGAATATAAGAAACGCACAGTGTAGTACATAGTATATGAGTGAGTTGCACTGAAAAACTTAGAATATAAGAAACGCACAGTGCAGTACATAGTATATGAGTGAGTTGCACTAAAAATAGAATTTAAGAAACGCACAGTGTAGTACATAGTATATGATTGAGCTGCACTGAAAAACTTAGAATTTAAGAAACGCACAGTGTAGTACATAGTATATGAGTGAGTTGTACTGAAAAACTTAGAATATAAAAAACGCACAGTGTAGTACATAGTATATGAGTGAGTTGCACTGAAAAACTTAGAATATAAGAAACGCACAGTGTAGTACAGAGTATATGAGTGAGTTGCACTGAAAAACTTAGAATATAAGAAACGCACAGTGTAGTACATAGTATATGAGTGAGTTGCACTGAAAAACTTAGAATTTACTGAAAAGCCCGCATTACACGAAATGCACAGTGTAGTACATAGTATATGAGTGAGTTGCACTGAAAAACTTAGAATATAAGAAACGCACAGTGTAGTACATAGTATATGAGTGAGTTGCACTGAAAAACTTAGAATATAAGAAACGCACAGTGTAGTACATAGTATATGAGTGAGTTGCACTGAAAAACTTAGAATATAAGAAACGCACAGTGTAGTACATAGTATATGAGTGAGTTGCACTGAAAAACTTAGAATTTAAGAAAGGCACATTGTAGTACATAGTATATGAGTGAGTTGCACTGAAAAACTTAGAATTTAAGAAACGCTCAGTGTACTACATAGTATATGAGTGAGTTGCACTGAAAAACTTAGAATATAAGAAACTCACAGTGTAGTACATAGTATATGAGTGAGTTGCACTGAAAAACTTAGAAATTACTGAGAAACCCGCATTACACGAAATGCACAGTGTAGTATATAGTATATGAGTGAGTTGCACTGAAAAACTTAGAATATAAGAAACGCACAGTGTAGTACATAGTATATGAGTGAGTTGCACTGAAAAACTTAGAATATAAGAAACGCACAGTGTAGTACATAGTATATGAGTGAGTTGCACTGAAAAACTTAGAATTTAAGAAACCCACAGTGTAGTACATAGTATATGATTGAGTTGCACTGAAAAACTTAGAATTTAAGAAACGCACAGTGTAGTACATAGTATATGAGTGAGTTGCACTGAAAAACTTAGAATATAAGAAACGCACAGTGTAGTACATAGTATATGAGTGAGTTGCACTGAAAAACTTAGAATATAAGAAACGCACAGTGTAGTACATAGCATATGAGTGAGTTGCACTGAAAAACTTAGAATATAAGAAACGCACAGTGTAGTACATAGCATATGAGTGAGTTGCATTGAAAAACTTAGAATATAAGAAACGCACAGTGTAGTACATAGTATATGAGTGAGTTGCACTGAAAAACTTAGAATACAAGAAACGCACAGTATAGTACATAGTATATGAATGAGTTGCACTGAAAAACTTAGAATTTACTGAAAAACCCGCATTACACGAAATGCACAGTGTAGTACATAGTATATGAGTGAGTTGCACTGAAAAACTTAGAATATAAGAAACGCACAGTGTAGTACATAGTATATGAGTGAGTTGCACTGAAAAACTTAGAATATAAGGAACGCACAGTGTAGTACATATTATATGAGTGAGTTGCACTGAAAAACTTAGAATATAGAAACGCACAGTGTAGTACATAGTATATGAGTGAGTTGCACTGAAAAACTTAGAATATAAGAAACGCACAGTGTAGTACATAGTATATGAGTGAGTTGCACTGAAAAACTTAGAATTTAAGAAACGCACAGTGTAGACATAGTATATGAGTGAGTTGCACTGAAAAACTTAAAATATAAGAAACACACAGTGTAGTACATAGTATATGAGTGAGATGCACTGAAAAACTTAGAATATAAGAAACGCACAGTGTAGTACATAGTATATGAGTGAGTTGCACTGAAAAACTTAGAATATATAGAAACGCACAGTGTAGTACATAGTATATGAGTGAGTTGCACTGAAAAACTTAGAATATAAGAAACGCACAGTGTAGTACATAGTATATGAGTGAGTTGCACTGAAAAACTTAGAATATAAGAAACGCACAGTGTAGTACATAGTATATGAGTGAGTTGCACTGAAAAACTTAGAATATAAGAAACGCACATTGTAGTACATAGTATATGAGTGAGTTGCACTGAAAAACGTAGAAATTAAGAAACGCACAGTGTAGTACATAGTATATGAGTGAGTTGCACTGAAAAACTTAGAATATAAGAAACGCACAGTGTAGTACATAGTATATGAGTGAGTTGCACTGAAAAACGTAGAATATAAGAAACGCACAGTGTAGTACATAGTATATGAGTGAGTTGCACTGAAAAACTTAGAATATAAGAAACACACAGTGTAGTACATAGTATATGAGTGAGTTGCACTGAAAAACTTAGAATTTACTGAAAAATCCGCATTACACGAAATGCACAGTGTAGTACATAGTATATGAGTGAGTTGCACTGAAAAACTTAGAATATAAGAAACGCACAGTGTAGTACATAGTATATGAGTGAGTTGCACTGAAAAACTTAGAATATAAGAAACGCACAGTGCAGTACATAGTATATGAGTGAGTTGCACTGAAAAATAGAATTTAAGAAACGCACAGTGTAGTACATAGTATATGATTGAGCTGCACTGAAAAACTTAGAATTTAAGAAACGCACAGTGTAGTACATAGTATATGAGTGAGTTGTACTGAAAAACTTAGCATATAAAAAACGCACAGTGTAGTACATAGTATATGAGTGAGTTGCACTGAAAAACTTAGAATATAAGAAACGCACAGTGTAGTACATAGTATATGAGTGAGTTGCACTGAAAAACTTAGAATATAAGAAACGCACAGTGTAGTACATAGTATATGAGTGAGTTGCACTGAAAAACTTAGAATTTACTGAAAAGCCTGCATTACACGAAATGCACAGTGTAGTACATAGTATATGAGTGAGTTGCACTGAAAAACTTAGAATATAAGAAACGCACAGTGTAGTACATAGTATATGAGTGAGTTGCACTGAAAAACTTAGAATATAAGAAACGCACAGTGTAGTACATAGTATATGAGTGAGTTGCACTGAAAAACTTAGAATATAAGAAACGCACAGTGTAGTACATAGTATATGAGTGAGTTGCACTGAAAAACTTAGAATTTAAGAAACGCACATTGTAGTACATAGTATATGAGTGAGTTGCACTGAAAAACTTAGAATTTAAGAAACGCTCAGTGTACTACATAGTATATGAGTGAGTTGCACTGAAAAACTTAGAATATAAGAAACTCACAGTGTAGTACATAGTATATGAGTGAGTTGCACTGAAAAACTTAGAAATTACTGAGAAACCCGCATTACAAGAAATGCACAGTGTAGTATATAGTATATGAGTGAGTTGCACTGAAAAACTTAGAATATAAGAAACGCACAGTGTAGTACATAGTATATGAGTGAGTTGCACTGAAAAACTTAGAATATAAGAAACGCACAGTGTAGTACATAGTATATGAGTGAGTTGCACTGAAAAACTTAGAATTTAAGAAACCCACAGTGTAGTACATAGTATATGATTGAGTTGCACTGAAAAACTTAGAATATAAGAAACGCACAGTGTAGTACATAGTATATGAGTGAGTTGCACTGAAAAACTTAGAATATAAGAAACGCACAGTGTAGTACATAGTATATGAGTGAGTTGCACTGAAAAACTTAGAATATAAGAAACGCACAGTGTAGTACATAGTATATGAGTGAGTTGCACTGAAAAACTTAGAATATAAGAAACGCACAGTGTAGTACATAGTATATGAGTGAGTTGCACTGAAAAACTTAGAATATAAGAAACGACAGTGTAGTACATAGTATATGAGTGAGTTGCACTGAAAAACTTAGAATATAAGAAACGCACAGTGTAGTACATAGTATATGAGTGAGTTGCACTGAAAAACTTAGAATATAAGAAACGCACAGTGTAGTACATACTATATGAGTGAGTTGCACTGAAAAACTTAGGATATAAGAAACGCACAGTGTAGTACAAAGTATATGAGTGAGTTGCACTGAAAAACTTAGAATATAAGAAACGCACAGTGTAGTACATAGTATATGAGTGAGTTGCACTGAAAAACTTAGAATATAAGAAACGCACATAGTAGTACATAGTATATGAGTGAGTTGCACTGAAAAACTTAGAATATAAGAAACGCACAGTGTAGTACATAGTATATGAGTGAGTTGCACTGAAAAACTTAGAATTTACTGAAAAACCCGCATTACACGAAATGCACAGTGTAGTACATAGTATATGAGTGAGTTGCACTGAAAATCTTAGAATATAAGAAACGCACAGTGTAGTACATAGTATATGAGTGAGTTGCACTGAAAAACTTAGAATATAAGAAACGCACAGTGTAGTACATAGTATATGAGTGAGTTGCACTGAAAAACTTAGAATATAAGAAACGCACAGTGTAGTACATAGTATATGAGTGAGTTGCACTGAAAAACTTAGAATATAAGAAACGACAGTGTAGTACATAGTATATGAGTGAGTTGCACTGAAAAACTTAGAATTTACTGAAAAACCCGCATTACACGAAATGCACAGTGTAGTACATTTTATATGAGTGAATTTCACTGAAAAACTTAGAATATAAGAAACGCACAGTGTAGTACATAGTATATGAGTGAGTTGCACTGAAAAACTTAGAATATAAGAAACGCACAGTGTAGTACATAGTATATGAGTGAGTTGCACTGAAAAACTTAGAATATAAGAAACGCACAGTGTAGTACATAGTATATGAGTGAGTTGCACTGAAAAACTTAGAATATAAGAAACGCACAGTGTAGTACATAGTATATGAGTGAGTTGCACTGAAAATCTTAAAATATAAGAAACGCACAGTGTAGTACATAGTATATGAGTGAGTTGCACTAAAAAACTTAGAATATAAGAAACGCACAGTGTAGTACATAGTATATGAGTGAGTTGCACTGAAAAACTTAGAATTTACTGAAAAACCCGCATTACACGAAATACACAGTGTAGTACATAGTATATGAGTGAGTTGCACTGAAAAACTTAGAATATAATAAACGCACAGTGTAGTACATAGTATATGAATGAGTTGCACTGAAAAACTTAGAATATAAGAAACGCACAGTGTAGTACATAGTATATGAGTGAGTTGCACTGAAAAACTTAGAATATAAGAAATGCACAGTGTAGTACATAGTATATGAGTGAGTTGCACTGAAAAACTTAGAATATAAGAAACGCACAGTGTAGTACATAGTATATGAGTGAGTTGCACTGAAAAACTTAAAATATAAGAAACGCACAGTGTAGTACATAGTATATGAGTGAGTTGCACTGAAAAACTTAGAATATAAGAAACGCACAGTGTAGTACATAGTATATGAGTGAGTTGCACTAAAAAACTTAGAATATAAGAAACGCACAGTGTAGTACATAGTATATGAGTGAGTTGCACTGAAAATCTTAAAATATAAGAAACGCACAGTGTAGTACATAGTATATGAGTGAGTTGCACTAAAAAACTTAGAATATAAGAAACGCACAGTGTAGTACATAGTATATGAGTGAGTTGCACTGAAAAACTTAGAATTTACTGAAAAACCCGCATTACACGAAATACACAGTGTAGTACATAGTATATGAGTGAGTTGCACTGAAAAACTTAGAATATAATAAACGCACAGTGTAGTACATAGTATATGAATGAGTTGCACTGAAAAACTTAGAATATAAGAAACGCACAGTGTAGTACATAGTATATGAGTGAGTTGCACTGAAAAACTTAGAATATAAGAAATGCACAGTGTAGTACATAGTATATGAGTGAGTTGCACTGAAAAACTTAGAATATAAGAAACGCACAGTGTAGTACATAGTATATGAGTGAGTTGCACTGAAAAACTTAAAATATAAGAAACGCACAGTGTAGTACATAGTATATGAGTGAGTTGCACTGAAAAACTTAGAATATAAGAAACGCACAGTGTAGTACATAGTATATGAGTGAGTTGCACTGAAAAACTTAGGATATAAGAAACGCACAGTGTAGTACAAAGTATATGAGTGAGTTGCACTGAAAAACTTAGAATATAAGAAACGCACAGTGTAGTACATAGTATATGAGTGAGTTGCACTGAAAAACTTAGAATATAAGAAACGCACAGTGTAGTACATAGTATATGAGTGAGTTGCACTGAAAAACTTAGAATATAAGAAACGCACAGTGTAGTAAATAGTATATGAGTGAGTTGCACTGAAAAACTTAGAATTTACTGAAAAACCCGCATTACACGAAATGCACAGTGTAGTACATAGAATATGAGTGAGTTGCACTGAAAATCTTAGAATATAAGAAACGCTCAGTGTAGTACATAGTATATGAGTGAGTTGCACTGAAAAACTTAGAATATAAGAAACGCACAGTGTAGTACATAGTATATGAGTGAGTTGCACTGAAAAACTTAGAATATAAGAAACACACAGTGTAGTACATAGTATATGAGTGAGTTGCACTGAAAAACTTAGAATTTACTAAAAAACCTGCATTACACGAAATGCACAGTGTAGTACATAGTATATGAGTGAGTTGCACTGAAAAACTTAGAATATAAGAAACGCACAGTGTAGTACATAGTATATGAGTGAGTTGCACTGAAAAACTTAGAATATAAGAAACGCACAGTGTAGTACATAGTATATGAGTGAGTTGCACTGAAAAACTTAGAATATAAGAAACGCACAGTGTAGTACATAGTATATGAGTGAGTTGCACTGAAAAACTTAGAATTTAAGAAACGCACAGTGTAGTACATAATATATGAGTGAGTTGCACTGAAAAACTTAGAATATAAGAAACGCACAGTGTAGTACATAGTATATGAGTGAGTTGCACTGAAAAACTTAGAATATAAGAAATGCACAGTGTAGTACATAGTATATGAGTGAGTTGCACTGAAAAACTTAGAATTTACTGAAAAACCCGCATTACACGAAATGCACAGTGTAGTACATTTTATATGAGTGAATTTCACTGAAAAACTTAGAATATAAGAAACGCACAGTGTAGTACATAGTATATGAGTGAGTTGCACTGAAAAACTTAGAATATAAGAAACGCACAGTGTAGTACATAGTATATTAGTGAGTTGCACTGAAAAACTTAGAATATAAGAAACGCACAGTGTAGTACATAGTATATGAGTGAGTTGCACTGAAAAACTTAGAATATAAGAAACGCACAGTGTAGTACATAGTATATGAGTGAGTTGCACTGAAAAACTTAAAATATAAGAAACGCACAGTGTAGTACATAGTATATGAGTGAGTTGCACTAAAAAACTTAGAATATAAGAAACGCACAGTGTAGTACATAGTATATGAGTAAGTTGCACTGAAAAACTTAGAATTTACTGAAAAACCCGCATTACACGAAATACACAGTGTAGTACATAGTATATGAGTGAGTTGCACTGAAATACTTAGAATATAATAAACGCACAGTGTAGTACATAGTATATGAATGAGTTGCACTGAAAAACTTAGAATATAAGAAACGCACAGTGTAGTACATAGTATATGAGTGAGTTGCACTGAAAAACTTAGAATTTACTGAAAAACCCGCATTACACGAAATGCACAGTGTAGTACATTTTATATGAGTGAATTTCACTGAAAAACTTAGAATATAAGAAACGCACCGTGTAGTACATAGTATATGAGTGAGTTGCACTGAAAAACTTAGAATATAAGAAACGCACAGTGTAGTACATAGTATATGAGTGAGTTGCACTGAAAAACTTAGAATATAAGAAACGCACAGTGTAGTACATAGTATATGAGTGAGTTGCACTGAAAAACTTAGAATATAAGAAACGCACAGTGTAGTACATAGTATATGAGTGCATTGCACTGAAAACTTAGAATATAAGAAACGCACAGTGTAGTACATAGTATATGAGTGAGTTGCACTGAAAAACTTAGAATATAAGAAACGCACAGTGTAGTCCATAGTATATGAGTGAGTTGCACTGAAAAACTTAGAATATAAGAAACGCACAGTGTAGTACATAGTATATGAGTGAGTTGCACTGAAAAACTTAGAATATAAGAAACGCACAGTGTAGTACATAGTATATGAGTGAGTTGCACTGAAAAACTTAGAATATAAGAAACGCACAGTGTAGTACATAGTATATGAGTGAGTTGCACTGAAAAACTTAGAATATAAGAAACGACAGTGTAGTACATAGTATATGAGTGAGTTGCACTGAAAAACTTAGAATATAAGAAACGCACAGTGTAGTACATAGTATATGAGTGAGTTGCACTGAAAAACTTAAAATATAAGAAACGCACAGTGTAGTACATAGTATATGAGTGAGTTGCACTGAAAAACTTAGAATATAAGAAACGCACAGTGTAGTACATAGTATATGAGTGAGTTGCACTGAAAAACTTAGGATATAAGAAACGCACAGTGTAGTACAAAGTATATGAGTGAGTTGCACTGAAAAACTTAGAATATAAGAAACGCACAGTGTAGTACATAGTATATGAGTGAGTTGCACTGAAAAACTTAGAATATAAGAAACGCACAGTGTAGTACATAGTATATGAGTGAGTTGCACTGAAAAACTTAGAATATAAGAAACGCACAGTGTAGTAAATAGTATATGAGTGAGTTGCACTGAAAAACTTAGAATTTACTGAAAAACCCGCATTACACGAAATGCACAGTGTAGTACATAGAATATGAGTGAGTTGCACTGAAAATCTTAGAATATAAGAAACGCTCAGTGTAGTACATAGTATATGAGTGAGTTGCACTGAAAAACTTAGAATATAAGAAACGCACAGTGTAGTACATAGTATATGAGTGAGTTGCACTGAAAAACTTAGAATATAAGAAACACACAGTGTAGTACATAGTATATGAGTGAGTTGCACTGAAAAACTTAGAATTTACTAAAAAACCTGCATTACACGAAATGCACAGTGTAGTACATAGTATATGAGTGAGTTGCACTGAAAAACTTAGAATATAAGAAACGCACAGTGTAGTACATAGTATATGAGTGAGTTGCACTGAAAAACTTAGAATATAAGAAACGCACAGTGTAGTACATAGTATATGAGTGAGTTGCACTGAAAAACTTAGAATATAAGAAACGCACAGTGTAGTACATAGTATATGAGTGAGTTGCACTGAAAAACTTAGAATTTAAGAAACGCACAGTGTAGTACATAATATATGAGTGAGTTGCACTGAAAAACTTAGAATATAAGAAACGCACAGTGTAGTACATAGTATATGAGTGAGTTGCACTGAAAAACTTAGAATATAAGAAATGCACAGTGTAGTACATAGTATATGAGTGAGTTGCACTGAAAAACTTAGAATTTACTGAAAAACCCGCATTACACGAAATGCACAGTGTAGTACATTTTATATGAGTGAATTTCACTGAAAAACTTAGAATATAAGAAACGCACAGTGTAGTACATAGTATATGAGTGAGTTGCACTGAAAAACTTAGAATATAAGAAACGCACAGTGTAGTACATAGTATATTAGTGAGTTGCACTGAAAAACTTAGAATATAAGAAACGCACAGTGTAGTACATAGTATATGAGTGAGTTGCACTGAAAAACTTAGAATATAAGAAACGCACAGTGTAGTACATAGTATATGAGTGAGTTGCACTGAAAAACTTAAAATATAAGAAACGCACAGTGTAGTACATAGTATATGAGTGAGTTGCACTAAAAAACTTAGAATATAAGAAACGCACAGTGTAGTACATAGTATATGAGTAAGTTGCACTGAAAAACTTAGAATTTACTGAAAAACCCGCATTACACGAAATACACAGTGTAGTACATAGTATATGAGTGAGTTGCACTGAAATACTTAGAATATAATAAACGCACAGTGTAGTACATAGTATATGAATGAGTTGCACTGAAAAACTTAGAATATAAGAAACGCACAGTGTAGTACATAGTATATGAGTGAGTTGCACTGAAAAACTTAGAATTTACTGAAAAACCCGCATTACACGAAATGCACAGTGTAGTACATTTTATATGAGTGAATTTCACTGAAAAACTTAGAATATAAGAAACGCACCGTGTAGTACATAGTATATGAGTGAGTTGCACTGAAAAACTTAGAATATAAGAAACGCACAGTGTAGTACATAGTATATGAGTGAGTTGCACTGAAAAACTTAGAATATAAGAAACGCACAGTGTAGTACATAGTATATGAGTGAGTTGCACTGAAAAACTTAGAATATAAGAAACGCACAGTGTAGTACATAGTATATGAGTGCATTGCACTGAAAACTTAGAATATAAGAAACGCACAGTGTAGTACATAGTATATGAGTGAGTTGCACTGAAAAACTTAGAATATAAGAAACGCACAGTGTAGTCCATAGTATATGAGTGAGTTGCACTGAAAAACTTAGAATATAAGAAACGCACAGTGTAGTACATAGTATATGAGTGAGTTGCACTGAAAAACTTAGAATATAAGAAACGCACAGTGTAGTACATAGTATATGAGTGAGTTGCACTGAAAAACTTAGAATATAAGAAACGCACAGTGTAGTACATAGTATATGAGTGAGTTGCACTGAAAAACTTAGAATATAAGAAACGACAGTGTAGTACATAGTATATGAGTGAGTTGCACTGAAAAACTTAGAATATAAGAAACGCACAGTGTAGTACATAGTATATGAGTGAGTTGCACTGAAAAACTTAGAATATAAGAAACGCACAGTGTAGTACATACTATATGAGTGAGTTGCACTGAAAAACTTAGGATATAAGAAACGCACAGTGTAGTACAAAGTATATGAGTGAGTTGCACTGAAAAACTTAGAATATAAGAAACGCACAGTGTAGTACATAGTATATGAGTGAGTTGCACTGAAAAACTTAGAATATAAGAAACGCACATAGTAGTACATAGTATATGAGTGAGTTGCACTGAAAAACTTAGAATATAAGAAACGCACAGTGTAGTACATAGTATATGAGTGAGTTGCACTGAAAAACTTAGAATTTACTGAAAAACCCGCATTACACGAAATGCACAGTGTAGTACATAGTATATGAGTGAGTTGCACTGAAAATCTTAGAATATAAGAAACGCACAGTGTAGTACATAGTATATGAGTGAGTTGCACTGAAAAACTTAGAATATAAGAAACGCACAGTGTAGTACATAGTATATGAGTGAGTTGCACTGAAAAACTTAGAATATAAGAAACGCACAGTGTAGTACATAGTATATGAGTGAGTTGCACTGAAAAACTTAGAATATAAGAAACGACAGTGTAGTACATAGTATATGAGTGAGTTGCACTGAAAAACTTAGAATTTACTGAAAAACCCGCATTACACGAAATGCACAGTGTAGTACATTTTATATGAGTGAATTTCACTGAAAAACTTAGAATATAAGAAACGCACAGTGTAGTACATAGTATATGAGTGAGTTGCACTGAAAAACTTAGAATATAAGAAACGCACAGTGTAGTACATAGTATATGAGTGAGTTGCACTGAAAAACTTAGAATATAAGAAACGCACAGTGTAGTACATAGTATATGAGTGAGTTGCACTGAAAATCTTAAAATATAAGAAACGCACAGTGTAGTACATAGTATATGAGTGAGTTGCACTAAAAAACTTAGAATATAAGAAACGCACAGTGTAGTACATAGTATATGAGTGAGTTGCACTGAAAAACTTAGAATTTACTGAAAAACCCGCATTACACGAAATACACAGTGTAGTACATAGTATATGAGTGAGTTGCACTGAAAAACTTAGAATATAATAAACGCACAGTGTAGTACATAGTATATGAATGAGTTGCACTGAAAAACTTAGAATATAAGAAACGCACAGTGTAGTACATAGTATATGAGTGAGTTGCACTGAAAAACTTAGAATATAAGAAATGCACAGTGTAGTACATAGTATATGAGTGAGTTGCACTGAAAAACTTAGAATATAAGAAACGCACAGTGTAGTACATAGTATATGAGTGAGTTGCACTGAAAAACTTAAAATATAAGAAACGCACAGTGTAGTACATAGTATATGAGTGAGTTGCACTGAAAAACTTAGAATATAAGAAACGCACAGTGTAGTACATAGTATATGAGTGAGTTGCACTGAAAAACTTAGGATATAAGAAACGCACAGTGTAGTACAAAGTATATGAGTGAGTTGCACTGAAAAACTTAGAATATAAGAAACGCACAGTGTAGTACATAGTATATGAGTGAGTTGCACTGAAAAACTTAGAATATAAGAAACGCACAGTGTAGTACATAGTATATGAGTGAGTTGCACTGAAAAACTTAGAATATAAGAAACGCACAGTGTAGTAAATAGTATATGAGTGAGTTGCACTGAAAAACTTAGAATTTACTGAAAAACCCGCATTACACGAAATGCACAGTGTAGTACATAGAATATGAGTGAGTTGCACTGAAAATCTTAGAATATAAGAAACGCTCAGTGTAGTACATAGTATATGAGTGAGTTGCACTGAAAAACTTAGAATATAAGAAACGCACAGTGTAGTACATAGTATATGAGTGAGTTGCACTGAAAAACTTAGAATATAAGAAACACACAGTGTAGTACATAGTATATGAGTGAGTTGCACTGAAAAATTTAGAATTTACTAAAAAACCTGCATTACACGAAATGCACAGTGTAGTACATAGTATATGAGTGAGTTGCACTGAAAAACTTAGAATATAAGAAACGCACAGTGTAGTACATAGTATATGAGTGAGTTGCACTGAAAAACTTAGAATATAAGAAACGCACAGTGTAGTACATAGTATATGAGTGAGTTGCACTGAAAAACTTAGAATATAAGAAACGCACAGTGTAGTACATAGTATATGAGTGAGTTGCACTGAAAAACTTAGAATTTAAGAAACGCACAGTGTAGTACATAATATATGAGTGAGTTGCACTGAAAAACTTAGAATATAAGAAACGCACAGTGTAGTACATAGTATATGAGTGAGTTGCACTGAAAAACTTAGAATATAAGAAATGCACAGTGTAGTACATAGTATATGAGTGAGTTGCACTGAAAAACTTAGAATTTACTGAAAAACCCGCATTACACGAAATGCACAGTGTAGTACATTTTATATGAGTGAATTTCACTGAAAAACTTAGAATATAAGAAACGCACAGTGTAGTACATAGTATATGAGTGAGTTGCACTGAAAAACTTAGAATATAAGAAACGCACAGTGTAGTACATAGTATATTAGTGAGTTGCACTGAAAAACTTAGAATATAAGAAACGCACAGTGTAGTACATAGTATATGAGTGAGTTGCACTGAAAAACTTAGAATATAAGAAACGCACAGTGTAGTACATAGTATATGAGTGAGTTGCACTGAAAAACTTAAAATATAAGAAACGCACAGTGTAGTACATAGTATATGAGTGAGTTGCACTAAAAAACTTAGAATATAAGGAACGCACAGTGTAGTACATAGTATATGAGTGAGTTGCACTGAAAAACTTAGAATTTACTGAAAAACCCGCATTACACGAAATACACAGTGTAGTACATAGTATATGAGTGAGTTGCACTGAAATACTTAGAATATAATAAACGCACAGTGTAGTACATAGTATATGAATGAGTTGCACTGAAAAACTTAGAATATAAGAAACGCACAGTGTAGTACATAGTATATGAGTGAGTTGCACTGAAAAACTTAGAATATAAGAAATGCACAGTGTAGTACATAGTATATGAGTGAGTTGCACTGAAAAACTTAGAATATAAGAAACACACAGTGTAGTACATAGTATATGAGTGAGTTGCACTGAAAAACTTAAAATATAAGAAACGCATAGTGTAGTACATAGTATATGAGTGAGTTGCACTGAAAAACTTAGAATATAAGAAACGCACAGTGTAGTACATAGTATATGAGTGAGTTGCACTGAAAAACTTAGGATATAAGAAACGCACAGTGTAGTACAAAGTATATGAGTGAGTTGCACTGAAAAACTTAGAATATAAGAAACGCACAGTGTAGTACATAGTATATGAGTGAGTTGCACTGAAAAACTTAGAATATAAGAAACGCACAGTGTAGTACATAGTATATGAGTGAGTTGCACTGAAAAACTTAGAATATAAGAAACGCACAGTGTAGTACATAGTATATGAGTGAGTTGCACTGAAAAACTTAGAATTTACTGAAAAACCCGCATTACACGAAATGCACAGTGTAGTACATAGAATATGAGTGAGTTGCACTGAAAATCTTAGAATATAAGAAACGCACAGTGTAGTACATAGTATATGTGTGAGTTGCACTGAAAAACTTAGAATATAAGAAACGCACAGTGTAGTACATAGTATATGAGTGAGTTGCACTGAAAAACTTAGAATATAAGAAACGCACAGTGTAGTACATAGTATATGAGTGAGTTGCACTGAAAAACTTAGAATTTACTAAAAAACCTGCATTACACGAAATGCACAGTGTAGTACATAGTATATGAGTGAGTTGCACTGAAAAACTTAGAATATAAGAAACGCACAGTGTAGTACATAGTATATGAGTGAGTTGCACTGAAAAACTTAGAATATAAGAAACGCACAGTGTAGTACATAGTATATGAGTGAGTTGCACTGAAAAACTTAGAATATAAGAAACGCACAGTGTAGTACATACTATATGAGTGAGTTGCACTGAAAAACTTAGAATTTACTAAAAAACCTGCATTACACGAAATGCACAGTGTAGTACATAGTATATGAGTGAGTTGCACTTTAAAACTTAGAATATAAGAAACGCACAGTGTAGTACATAGTATATGAGTGAGTTGCACTGAAAAACTTAGAATATAAGAAACGCACAGTGTAGTACATAGTATATGAGTGAGTTGCACTGAAAAACTTAGAATATAAGAAACGCACAGTGTAGTACATAGTATATGAGTGAGTTGCACTGAAAAACTTAGAATATAAGAAACGCACAGTGTAGTACATAGTATATGAGTGAGTTGCACTGAAAAACTTAGAATTTAAGAAACGCACAGTGTAGTACATAATATATGAGTGAGTTGCACTGAAAAACTTAGAATATAAGAAACGCACAGTGTAGTACATAGTATATGAGTGAGTTGCACTGAAAAACTTAGAATATAAGAAATGCACAGTGTAGTACATAGTATATGAGTGAGTTGCACTGAAAAACTTAGAATTTACTGAAAAACCCGCATTACACGAAATGCACAGTGTAGTACATTTTATATGAGTGAATTTCACTGAAAAACTTAGAATATAAGAAACGCACAGTGTAGTACATAGTATATGAGTGAGTTGCACTGAAAAACTTAGAATATAAGAAACGCACAGTGTAGTACATAGTATATGAGTGAGTTGCACTGAAAAACTTAGAATATAAGAAACGCACAGTGTAGTACATAGTATATGAGTGAGTTGCACTGAAAAACTTAGAATATAAGAAACGCACAGTGTAGTATATAGTATATGAGTGAGTTGCACTGAAAAACTTAAAATATAAGAAACGCACAGTGTAGTACATAGTATATGAGTGAGTTGCACTAAAAAACTTAGAATATAAGAAACGCACAGTGTAGTACATAGTATATGAGTGAGTTGCACTGAAAAACTTAGAATTTACTGAAAAACCCGCATTACACGAAATACACAGTGTAGTACATAGTATATGAGTGAGTTGCACTGAAAAACTTAGAATATAATAAACGCACAGTGTAGTACATAGTATATGAATGAGTTGCACTGAAAAACTTAGAATATAAGAAACGCACAGTGTAGTACATAGTATATGAGTGAGTTGCACTGAAAAACTTAGAATATAAGAAATGCACAGTGTAGTACATAGTATATGAGTGAGTTGCACTGAAAAACTTAGAATATAAGAAACGCACAGTGTAGTACATAGTATATGAGTGAGTTGCACTGAAAAACTTAAAATATAAGAAACGCACAGTGTAGTACATAGTATATGAGTGAGTTGCACTGAAAAACTTAGAATATAAGAAACGCACAGTGTAGTACATAGTATATGAGTGAGTTGCACTGAAAAACTTAGGATATAAGAAACGCACAGTGTAGTACAAAGTATATGAGTGAGTTGCACTGAAAAACTTAGAATATAAGAAACGCACAGTGTAGTACATAGTATATGAGTGAGTTGCACTGAAAAACTTAGAATATAAGAAACGCACAGTGTAGTACATAGTATATGAGTGAGTTGCACTGAAAAACTTAGAATATAAGAAACGCACAGTGTAGTACATAGTATATGAGTGAGTTGCACTGAAAAACTTAGAATATAAGAAACGCACAGTGTAGTAAATAGTATATGAGTGAGTTGCACTGAAAAACTTAGAATTTACTGAAAAACCCGCATTACACGAAATGCACAGTGTAGTACATAGAATATGAGTGAGTTGCACTGAAAATCTTAGAATATAAGAAACGCTCAGTGTAGTACATAGTATATGAGTGAGTTGCACTGAAAAACTTAGAATATAAGAAACGCACAGTGTAGTACATAGTATATGAGTGAGTTGCACTGAAAAACTTAGAATATAAGAAACACACAGTGTAGTACATAGTATATGAGTGAGTTGCACTGAAAAATTTAGAATTTACTAAAAAACCTGCATTACACGAAATGCACAGTGTAGTACATAGTATATGAGTGAGTTGCACTGAAAAACTTAGAATATAAGAAACGCACAGTGTAGTACATAGTATATGAGTGAGTTGCACTGAAAAACTTAGAATATAAGAAACGCACAGTGTAGTACATAGTATATGAGTGAGTTGCACTGAAAAACTTAGAATATAAGAAACGCACAGTGTAGTACATAGTATATGAGTGAGTTGCACTGAAAAACTTAGAATTTAAGAAACGCACAGTGTAGTACATAATATATGAGTGAGTTGCACTGAAAAACTTAGAATATAAGAAACGCACAGTGTAGTACATAGTATATGAGTGAGTTGCACTGAAAAACTTAGAATATAAGAAATGCACAGTGTAGTACATAGTATATGAGTGAGTTGCACTGAAAAACTTAGAATTTACTGAAAAACCCGCATTACACGAAATGCACAGTGTAGTACATTTTATATGAGTGAATTTCACTGAAAAACTTAGAATATAAGAAACGCACAGTGTAGTACATAGTATATGAGTGAGTTGCACTGAAAAACTTAGAATATAAGAAACGCACAGTGTAGTACATAGTATATTAGTGAGTTGCACTGAAAAACTTAGAATATAAGAAACGCACAGTGTAGTACATAGTATATGAGTGAGTTGCACTGAAAAACTTAGAATATAAGAAACGCACAGTGTAGTACATAGTATATGAGTGAGTTGCACTGAAAAACTTAAAATATAAGAAACGCACAGTGTAGTACATAGTATATGAGTGAGTTGCACTAAAAAACTTAGAATATAAGGAACGCACAGTGTAGTACATAGTATATGAGTGAGTTGCACTGAAAAACTTAGAATTTACTGAAAAACCCGCATTACACGAAATACACAGTGTAGTACATAGTATATGAGTGAGTTGCACTGAAATACTTAGAATATAATAAACGCACAGTGTAGTACATAGTATATGAATGAGTTGCACTGAAAAACTTAGAATATAAGAAACGCACAGTGTAGTACATAGTATATGAGTGAGTTGCACTGAAAAACTTAGAATATAAGAAATGCACAGTGTAGTACATAGTATATGAGTGAGTTGCACTGAAAAACTTAGAATATAAGAAACGCACAGTGTAGTACATAGTATATGAGTGAGTTGCACTGAAAAACTTAAAATATAAGAAACGCATAGTGTAGTACATAGTATATGAGTGAGTTGCACTGAAAAACTTAGAATATAAGAAACGCACAGTGTAGTACATAGTATATGAGTGAGTTGCACTGAAAAACTTAGGATATAAGAAACGCACAGTGTAGTACAAAGTATATGAGTGAGTTGCACTGAAAAACTTAGAATATAAGAAACGCACAGTGTAGTACATAGTATATGAGTGAGTTGCACTGAAAAACTTAGAATATAAGAAACGCACAGTGTAGTACATAGTATATGAGTGAGTTGCACTGAAAAACTTAGAATATAAGAAACGCACAGTGTAGTACATAGTATATGAGTGAGTTGCACTGAAAAACTTAGAATTTACTGAAAAACCCGCATTACACGAAATGCACAGTGTAGTACATAGAATATGAGTGAGTTGCACTGAAAATCTTAGAATATAAGAAACGCACAGTGTAGTACATAGTATATGTGTGAGTTGCACTGAAAAACTTAGAATATAAGAAACGCACAGTGTAGTACATAGTATATGAGTGAGTTGCACTGAAAAACTTAGAATATAAGAAACGCACAGTGTAGTACATAGTATATGAGTGAGTTGCACTGAAAAACTTAGAATTTACTAAAAAACCTGCATTACACGAAATGCACAGTGTAGTACATAGTATATGAGTGAGTTGCACTGAAAAACTTAGAATATAAGAAACGCACAGTGTAGTACATAGTATATGAGTGAGTTGCACTGAAAAACTTAGAATATAAGAAACGCACAGTGTAGTACATAGTATATGAGTGAGTTGCACTGAAAAACTTAGAATATAAGAAACGCACAGTGTAGTACATACTATATGAGTGAGTTGCACTGAAAAACTTAGAATTTACTAAAAAACCTGCATTACACGAAATGCACAGTGTAGTACATAGTATATGAGTGAGTTGCACTTTAAAACTTAGAATATAAGAAACGCACAGTGTAGTACATAGTATATGAGTGAGTTGCACTGAAAAACTTAGAATATAAGAAACGCACAGTGTAGTACATAGTATATGAGTGAGTTGCACTGAAAAACTTAGAATATAAGAAACGCACAGTGTAGTACATAGTATATGAGTGAGTTGCACTGAAAAACTTAGAATATAAGAAACGCACAGTGTAGTACATAGTATATGAGTGAGTTGCACTGAAAAACTTAGAATTTAAGAAACGCACAGTGTAGTACATAATATATGAGTGAGTTGCACTGAAAAACTTAGAATATAAGAAACGCACAGTGTAGTACATAGTATATGAGTGAGTTGCACTGAAAAACTTAGAATATAAGAAATGCACAGTGTAGTACATAGTATATGAGTGAGTTGCACTGAAAAACTTAGAATTTACTGAAAAACCCGCATTACACGAAATGCACAGTGTAGTACATTTTATATGAGTGAATTTCACTGAAAAACTTAGAATATAAGAAACGCACAGTGTAGTACATAGTATATGAGTGAGTTGCACTGAAAAACTTAGAATATAAGAAACGCACAGTGTAGTACATAGTATATGAGTGAGTTGCACTGAAAAACTTAGAATATAAGAAACGCACAGTGTAGTACATAGTATATGAGTGAGTTGCACTGAAAAACTTAGAATATAAGAAACGCACAGTGTAGTATATAGTATATGAGTGAGTTGCACTGAAAAACTTAAAATATAAGAAACGCACAGTGTAGTACATAGTATATGAGTGAGTTGCACTAAAAAACTTAGAATATAAGAAACGCACAGTGTAGTACATAGTATATGAGTGAGTTGCACTGAAAAACTTAGAATTTACTGAAAAACCCGCATTACACGAAATACACAGTGTAGTACATAGTATATGAGTGAGTTGCACTGAAAAACTTAGAATATAAGAAACGCACAGTGTAGTACATAGTATATGAATGAGTTGCACTGAAAAACTTAAAATATAAGAAACGCACAGTGTAGTACATAGTATATGAGTGAGTTGCACTGAAAAACTTAGAATATAAGAAACGCACAGTGTAGTACATAGTATATGAGTGAGTTGCACTGAAAAACTTAGGATATAAGAAACGCACAGTGTAGTACAAAGTATATGAGTGAGTTGCACTGAAAAACTTAGAATATAAGAAACGCACAGTGTAGTACATAGTATATGAGTGAGTTGCACTGAAAAACTTAGAATATAAGAAACGCACAGTGTAGTACATAGTATATGAGTGAGTTGCACTGAAAAACTTAGAATATAAGAAACGCACAGTGTACTACATAGTATATGAGTGAGTTGCACTGAAAAACTTAGAATTTACTGAAAAACCCGCATTACACGAAATGCACAGTGTAGTACATAGAATATGAGTGAGTTGCACTGAAAATCTTAGAATATAAGAAACGCACAGTGTAGTACATAGTATATGAGTGAGTTGCACTGAAAAACTTAGAATATAAGAAACGCACAGTGTAGTACATAGTATATGAGTGAGTTGCACTGAAAAACTTAGAATATAAGAAACGCACAGTGTAGTACATAGTATATGAGTGAGTTGCACTGAAAAACTTAGAATATAAGAAACGCACAGTGTAGTACATAGTATATGAGTGAGTTGCACTGAAAAACTTAGAATATAAGAAACGCACAGTGTAGTACATAGTATATGAGTGAGTTGCACTGAAAAACTTAGGATATAAGAAACGCACAGTGTAGTACAAAGTATATGAGTGAGTTGCACTGAAAAACTTAGAATATAAGAAACGCACAGTGTAGTACATAGTATATGAGTGAGTTGCACTGAAAAACTTAGAATATAAGAAACGCACAGTGTAGTACATAGTATATGAGTGAGTTGCACTGAAAAACTTAGAATATAAGAAACGCACAGTGTACTACATAGTATATGAGTGAGTTGCACTGAAAAACTTAGAATTTACTGAAAAACCCGCATTACACGAAATGCACAGTGTAGTACATAGAATATGAGTGAGTTGCACTGAAAATCTTAGAATATAAGAAACGCACAGTGTAGTACATAGTATATGAGTGAGTTGCACTGAAAAACTTAGAATATAAGAAACGCACAGTGTAGTACATAGTATATGAGTGAGTTGCACTGAAAAACTTAGAATATAAGAAACGCACAGTGTAGTACATAGTATATGAGTGAGTTGCACTGAAAAACTTAGAATATAAGAAACGCACAGTGTAGTACATAGTATATGAGTGAGTTGCACTGAAAAACTTAGAATATAAGAAACGCACAGTGTAGTACATACTATATGAGTGAGTTGCACTGAAAAACTTAGAATTTACTAAAAAACCTGCATTACACGAAATGCACAGTGTAGTACATAGTATATGAGTGAGTTGCACTTTAAAACTTAGAATATAAGAAACGCACAGTGTAGTACATAGTATATGAGTGAGTTGCACTGAAAATCTTAGAATATAAGAAACGCACAGTGTAGTACATAGTATATGAGTGAGTTGCACTGAAAAACTTAGAATATAAGAAACGCACAGTGTAGTACATAGTATATGAGTGAGTTGCACTGAAAAACTTAGAATATAAGAAACGCACAGTGTAGTACATAGTATATGAGTGAGTTGCACTGAAAAACTTAGAATTTAAGAAACGCACAGTGTAGTACATAATATATGAGTGAGTTGCACTGAAAAACTTAGAATATAAGAAACGCACAGTGTAGTACATAGTATATGAGTGAGTTGCACTGAAAAACTTAGAATATAAGAAACGCACAGTGTAGTACATAGTATATGAGTGAGTTGCACTGAAAAACTTAGAATATAAGAAACGCACAGTGTAGTACATAGTATATGAGTGAGTTGCACTGAAAAACTTAGAATATAAGAAACGCACAGTGTAGTACATAGTATATGAGTGAGTTGCACTGAAAAACTTAGAATATAAGAAACGCACAGTGTAGTACATAGTATATGAGTGAGTTGCCCTGAAAAACTTAGAATTTAAGAAACGCACAGTGTAGTACATAATATATGAGTGAGTTGCACTGAAAAACTTAGAATATAAGAAACGCACAGTGTAGTACATAGTATATGAGTGAGTTGCACTGAAAAACTTAGAATATAAGAAATGCACAGTGTAGTACATAGTATATGAGTGAGTTGCACTGAAAAACTTAGAATTTACTGAAAAACCCGCATTACACGAAATGCACAGTGTAGTACATTTTATATGAGTGAATTTCACTGAAAAACTTAGAATATAAGAAACGCACAGTGTAGTACATAGTATATGAGTGAGTTGCACTGAAAAACTTAGAATATAAGAAACGCACAGTGTAGTACATAGTATATTAGTGAGTTGCACTGAAAAACTTAGAATATAAGAAACGCACAGTGTAGTACATAGTATATGAGTGAGTTGCACTGAAAAACTTAGAATATAAGAAACGCACAGTGTAGTACATAGTATATGAGTGAGTTGCACTGAAAAACTTAAAATATAAGAAACGCACAGTGTAGTACATAGTATATGAGTGAGTTGCACTAAAAAACTTAGAATATAAGAAACGCACAGTGTAGTACATAGTATATGAGTGAGTTGCACTGAAAAACTTAGAATTTACTGAAAAACCCGCATTACACGAAATACACAGTGTAGTACATAGTATATGAGTGAGTTGCACTGAAATACTTAGAATATAATAAACGCACAGTGTAGTACATAGTATATGAATGAGTTGCACTGAAAAACTTAGAATATAAGAAACGCACAGTGTAGTACATAGTATATGAGTGAGTTGCACTGAAAAACTTAGAATATAAGAAATGCACAGTGTAGTACATAGTATATGAGTGAGTTGCACTGAAAAACTTAGAATATAAGAAACGCACAGTGTAGTACATAGTATATGAGTGAGTTGCACTGAAAAACTTAAAATATAAGAAACGCATAGTGTAGTACATAGTATATGAGTGAGTTGCACTGAAAAACTTAGAATATAAGAAACGCACAGTGTAGTACATAGTATATGAGTGAGTTGCACTGAAAAACTTAGGATATAAGAAACGCACAGTGTAGTACAAAGTATATGAGTGAGTTGCACTGAAAAACTTAGAATATAAGAAACGCACAGTGTAGTACATAGTATATGAGTGAGTTGCACTGAAAAACTTAGAATATAAGAAACGCACAGTGTAGTACATAGTATATGAGTGAGTTGCACTGAAAAACTTAGAATATAAGAAACGCACAGTGTAGTACATAGTATATGAGTGAGTTGCACTGAAAAACTTAGAATTTACTGAAAAACCCGCATTACACGAAATGCACAGTGTAGTACATAGAATATGAGTGAGTTGCACTGAAAATCTTAGAATATAAGAAACGCACAGTGTAGTACATAGTATATGTGTGAGTTGCACTGAAAAACTTAGAATATAAGAAACGCACAGTGTAGTACATAGTATATGAGTGAGTTGCACTGAAAAACTTAGAATATAAGAAACGCACAGTGTAGTACATAGTATATGAGTGAGTTGCACTGAAAAACTTAGAATTTACTAAAAAACCTGCATTACACGAAATGCACAGTGTAGTACATAGTATATGAGTGAGTTGCACTGAAAAACTTAGAATATAAGAAACGCACAGTGTAGTACATAGTATATGAGTGAGTTGCACTGAAAAACTTAGAATATAAGAAACGCACAGTGTAGTACATACTATATGAGTGAGTTGCACTGAAAAACTTAGAATTTACTAAAAAACCTGCATTACACGAAATGCACAGTGTAGTACATAGTATATGAGTGAGTTGCACTTTAAAACTTAGAATATAAGAAACGCACAGTGTAGTACATAGTATATGAGTGAGTTGCACTGAAAAACTTAGAATATAAGAAACGCACAGTGTAGTACATAGTATATGAGTGAGTTGCACTGAAAAACTTAGAATATAAGAAACGCACAGTGTAGTACATAGTATATGAGTGAGTTGCACTGAAAAACTTAGAATATAAGAAACGCACAGTGTAGTACATAGTATATGAGTGAGTTGCACTGAAAAACTTAGAATTTAAGAAACGCACAGTGTAGTACATAATATATGAGTGAGTTGCACTGAAAAACTTAGAATATAAGAAACGCACAGTGTAGTACATAGTATATGAGTGAGTTGCACTGAAAAACTTAGAATTTACTGAAAAACCCGCATTACACGAAATGCACAGTGTAGTACATTTTATATGAGTGAATTTCACTGAAAAACTTAGAATATAAGAAACGCACAGTGTAGTACATAGTATATGAGTGAGTTGCACTGAAAAACTTAGAATATAAGAAACGCACAGTGTAGTACATAGTATATGAGTGAGTTGCACTGAAAAACTTAGAATATAAGAAACGCACAGTGTAGTACATAGTATATGAGTGAGTTGCACTGAAAAACTTAGAATATAAGAAACGCACAGTGTAGTATATAGTATATGAGTGAGTTGCACTGAAAAACTTAAAATATAAGAAACGCACAGTGTAGTACATAGTATATGAGTGAGTTGCACTAAAAAACTTAGAATATAAGAAACGCACAGTGTAGTACATAGTATATGAGTGAGTTGCACTGAAAAACTTAGAATTTACTGAAAAACCCGCATTACACGAAATACACAGTGTAGTACATAGTATATGAGTGAGTTGCACTGAAAAACTTAGAATATAATAAACGCACAGTGTAGTACATAGTATATGAATGAGTTGCACTGAAAAACTTAGAATATAAGAAACGCACAGTGTAGTACATAGTATATGAGTGAGTTGCACTGAAAAACTTAGAATATAAGAAATGCACAGTGTAGTACATAGTATATGAGTGAGTTGCACTGAAAAACTTAGAATATAAGAAACGCACAGTGTAGTACATAGTATATGAGTGAGTTGCACTGAAAAACTTAAAATATAAGAAACGCACAGTGTAGTACATAGTATATGAGTGAGTTGCACTGAAAAACTTAGAATATAAGAAACGCACAGTGTAGTACATAGTATATGAGTGAGTTGCACTGAAAAACTTAGGATATAAGAAACGCACAGTGTAGTACAAAGTATATGAGTGAGTTGCACTGAAAAACTTAGAATATAAGAAACGCACAGTGTAGTACATAGTATATGAGTGAGTTGCACTGAAAAACTTAGAATATAAGAAACGCACAGTGTAGTACATAGTATATGAGTGAGTTGCACTGAAAAACTTAGAATATAAGAAACGCACAGTGTACTACATAGTATATGAGTGAGTTGCACTGAAAAACTTAGAATTTACTGAAAAACCCGCATTACACGAAATGCACAGTGTAGTACATAGAATATGAGTGAGTTGCACTGAAAATCTTAGAATATAAGAAACGCACAGTGTAGTACATAGTATATGAGTGAGTTGCACTGAAAAACTTAGAATATAAGAAACGCACAGTGTAGTACATAGTATATGAGTGAGTTGCACTGAAAAACTTAGAATATAAGAAACGCACAGTGTAGTACATAGTATATGAGTGAGTTGCACTGAAAAACTTAGAATATAAGAAACGCACAGTGTAGTACATAGTATATGAGTGAGTTGCACTGAAAAACTTAGAATATAAGAAACGCACAGTGTAGTACATACTATATGAGTGAGTTGCACTGAAAAACTTAGAATTTACTAAAAAACCTGCATTACACGAAATGCACAGTGTAGTACATAGTATATGAGTGAGTTGCACTTTAAAACTTAGAATATAAGAAACGCACAGTGTAGTACATAGTATATGAGTGAGTTGCACTGAAAAACTTAGAATATAAGAAACGCACAGTGTAGTACATAGTATATGAGTGAGTTGCACTGAAAAACTTAGAATATAAGAAACGCACAGTGTAGTACATAGTATATGAGTGAGTTGCACTGAAAAACTTAGAATATAAGAAACGCACAGTGTAGTACATAGTATATGAGTGAGTTGCACTGAAAAACTTAGAATTTAAGAAACGCACAGTGTAGTACATAATATATGAGTGAGTTGCACTGAAAAACTTAGAATATAAGAAACGCACAGTGTAGTACATAGTATATGAGTGAGTTGCACTGAAAAACTTAGAATATAAGAAATGCACAGTGTAGTACATAGTATATGAGTGAGTTGCACTGAAAAACTTAGAATTTACTGAAAAACCCGCATTACACGAAATGCACAGTGTAGTACATTTTATATGAGTGAATTTCACTGAAAAACTTAGAATATAAGAAACGCACATGTAGTACATAGTATATGAGTGAGTTGCACTGAAAAACTTAGAATATAAGAAACGCACAGTGTAGTACATAGTATATGAGTGAGTTGCACTGAAAAACTTAGAATATAAGAAACGCACAGTGTAGTACATAGTATATGAGTGAGTTGCACTGAAAAACTTAGAATATAAGAAACGCACAGTGTAGTATATAGTATATGAGTGAGTTGCACTGAAAAACTTAAAATATAAGAAACGCACAGTGTAGTACATAGTATATGAGTGAGTTGCACTAAAAAACTTAGAATATAAGAAACGCACAGTGTAGTACATAGTATATGAGTGAGTTGCACTGAAAAACTTAGAATTTACTGAAAAACCCGCATTACACGAAATACACAGTGTAGTACATAGTATATGAGTGAGTTGCACTGAAAAACTTAGAATATAATAAACGCACAGTGTAGTACATAGTATATGAATGAGTTGCACTGAAAAACTTAGAATATAAGAAACGCACAGTGTAGTACATAGTATATGAGTGAGTTGCACTGAAAAACTTAGAATATAAGAAATGCACAGTGTAGTACATAGTATATGAGTGAGTTGCACTGAAAAACTTAGAATATAAGAAACGCACAGTGTAGTACATAGTATATGAGTGAGTTGCACTGATAAACTTAAAATATAAGAAACGCACAGTGTAGTACATAGTATATGAGTGAGTTGCACTGAAAAACTTAGAATATAAGAAACGCACAGTGTAGTACATAGTATATGAGTGAGTTGCACTGAAAAACTTAGGATATAAGAAACGCACAGTGTAGTACAAAGTATATGAGTGAGTTGCACTGAAAAACTTAGAATATAAGAAACGCACAGTGTAGTACATAGTATATGAGTGAGTTGCACTGAAAAACTTAGAATATAAGAAACGCACAGTGTAGTACATAGTATATGAGTGAGTTGCACTGAAAAACTTAGAATATAAGAAACGCACAGTGTACTACATAGTATATGAGTGAGTTGCACTGAAAAACTTAGAATTTACTGAAAAACCCGCATTACACGAAATGCACAGTGTAGTACATAGAATATGAGTGAGTTGCACTGAAAATCTTAGAATATAAGAAACGCACAGTGTAGTACATAGTATATGAGTGAGTTGCACTGAAAAACTTAGAATATAAGAAACGCACAGTGTAGTACATAGTATATGAGTGAGTTGCACTGAAAAACTTAGAATATAAGAAACGCACAGTGTAGTACATAGTATATGAGTGAGTTGCACTGAAAAACTTAGAATTTACTAAAAAACCTGCATTACACGAAATGCACAGTGTAGTACATAGTATATGAGTGAGTTGCACTGAAAAACTTAGAATATAAGAAACGCACAGTGTAGTACATAGTATATGAGTGAGTTGCACTGAAAAACTTAGAATATAAGAAACGCACAGTGTAGTACATAGTATATGAGTGAGTTGCACTGAAAAACTTAGAATATAAGAAACGCACAGTGTAGTACATACTATATGAGTGAGTTGCACTGAAAAACTCAGAATATAAGAAACGCACAGTGTAGTACATAGTATATGAGTGAGTTGCACTGAAAAACTTAGAATATAAGAAACGCACAGTGTAGTACATAGTATATGAGTGAGTTGCACTGAAAAACTTAGAATATAAGAAACGACAGTGTAGTACATAGTATATGAGTGAGTTGCACTGAAAAACTTAGAATATACTGAAAAACCCGCATTACACGAAATGCACAGTGTAGTACATTTTATATGAGTGAATTTCACTGAAAAACTTAGAATATAAGAAACGCACAGTGTAGTACATAGTATATGAGTGAGTTGCACTGAAAAACTTAGAATATAAGAAACGCACAGTGTAGTACATAGTATATGAGTGAGTTGCACTGAAAAACTTAGAATATAAGAAACGCACAGTGTAGTACATAGTATATGAGTGAGTTGCACTGAAAAACTTAGAATATAAGAAACGCACAGTGTAGTACATAGTATATGAGTGAGTTGCACTGAAAAACTTAGAATATAAGAAACGCACAGTGTAGTACATAGTATATGAGTGAGTTGCACTGAAAAACTTAGAATTTACTAAAAAACCTGCATTACACGAAATGCACAGTGTAGTACATAGTATATGAGTGAGTTGCACTGAAAAACTTAGAATATAAGAAACGCACAGTGTAGTACATAGTATATGAGTGAGTTGCACTGAAAAACTTAGAATATAAGAAACGCATAGTGTAGTACATAGTATATGAGTGAGTTGCACTGAAAAACTTAGAATATAAGAAACGCACAGTGTAGTACATAGTATATGAGTGAGTTGCACTGAAAAACTTAGAATATAAGAAACGCACAGTGTAGTACATAGTATATGAGTGAGTTGCACTGAAAAACTTAGAATTTACTAAAAAACCTGCATTACACGAAATGCACAGTGTAGTACATAGTATATGAGTGAGTTGCACTGAAAAACTTAGAATATAAGAAACGCACAGTGTAGTACATAGTATATGAGTGAGTTGCACTGAAAAACTTAGAATATAAGAAATGCACAGTGTAGTACATAGTATATGAGTGAGTTGCACTGAAAAACTTAGAATATAAGAAACGCACAGTGTAGTACATACTATATGAGTGAGTTGCACTGAAAAACTCAGAATATAAGAAACGCACAGTGTAGTACATAGTATATGAGTGAGTTGCACTGAAAAACTTAGAATATAAGAAACGCACAGTGTAGTACATAGTATATGAGTGAGTTGCACTGAAAAACTTAGAATATAAGAAACGACAGTGTAGTACATAGTATATGAGTGAGTTGCACTGAAAAACTTAGAATTTACTGAAAAACCCGCATTACACGAAATGCACAGTGTAGTACATTTTATATGAGTGAATTTCACTGAAAAACTTAGAATATAAGAAACGCACAGTGTAGTACATAGTATATGAGTGAGTTGCACTGAAAAACTTAGAATATAAGAAACGCACAGTGTAGTACATAGTATATGAGTGAGTTGCACTGAAAAACTTAGAATATAAGAAACGCACAGTGTAGTACATAGTATATGAGTGAGTTGCACTGAAAAACTTAGAATATAAGAAACGCACAGTGTAGTATATAGTATATGAGTGAGTTGCACTGAAAAACTTAAAATATAAGAAATGCACAGTGTAGTACATAGTATATGAGTGAGTTGCACTAAAAAACTTAGAATATAAGAAACGCACAGTGTAGTACATAGTATATGAGTGAGTTGCACTGAAAAACTTAGAATTTACTGAAAAACCCGCATTACACGAAATGCACAGTGTAGTACATTTTATATGAGTGAATTTCACTGAAAAACTTAGAATATAAGAAACGCACAGTGTAGTACATAGTATATGAGTGAGTTGCACTGAAAAACTTAGAATATAAGAAACGCACAGTGTAGTACATAGTATATGAGTGAGTTGCACTGAAAAACTTAGAATATAAGAAACGCACAGTGTAGTACATAGTATATGAGTGAGTTGCACTGAAAAACTTAGAATATAAGAAACGCACAGTGTAGTACATAGTATATGAGTGAGTTGCACTGAAAATCTTAAAATATAAGAAACGCACAGTGTAGTACATAGTATATGAGTGAGTTGCACTAAAAAACTTAGAATATAAGAAACGCACAGTGTAGTACATAGTATATGAGTGAGTTGCACTGAAAAACTTAGAATTTACTGAAAAACCCGCATTACACGAAATACACAGTGTAGTACATAGTATATGAGTGAGTTGCACTGAAAAACTTAGAATATAAAAAACGCACAGTGTAGTACATAGTATATGAATGAGTTGCACTGAAAAACTTAGAATATAAGAAACGCACAGTGTAGTACATAGTATATGAGTGAGTTGCACTGAAAAACTTAGAATATAAGAAATGCACAGTGTAGTACATAGTATATGAGTGAGTTGCACTGAAAAACTTAGAATATAAGAAACGCACAGTGTAGTACATAGTATATGAGTGAGTTGCACTGAAAAACTTAAAATATAAGAAACGCACAATGTAGTACATAGTATATGAGTGAGTTGCACTGAAAAACTTAGAATATAAGAAACGCACAGTGTAGTACATAGTATATGAGTGAGTTGCACTGAAAAACTTAGGATATAAGAAACGCACAGTGTAGTACAAAGTATATGAGTGAGTTGCACTGAAAAACTTAGAATATAAGAAACGCACAGTGTAGTACATAGTATATGAGTGAGTTGCACTGAAAAACTTAGAATATAAGAAACGCACAGTGTAGTACATAGTATATGAGTGAGTTGCACTGAAAAACTTAGAATATAAGAAACGCACAGTGTAGTAAATAGTATATGAGTGAGTTGCACTGAAAAACTTAGAATTTACTGAAAAACCCGCATTACACGAAATGCACAGTGTAGTACATAGAATATGAGTGAGTTGCACTGAAAATCTTAGAATATAAGAAACGCACAGTGTAGTACATAGTATATGAGTGAGTTGCACTGAAAAACTTAGAATATAAGAAACGCACAGTGTAGTACATAGTATATGAGTGAGTTGCACTGAAAAACTTAGAATATAAGAAACACACAGTGTAGTACATAGTATATGAGTGAGTTGCACTGAAAAACTTAGAATTTACTAAAAAACCTGCATTACACGAAATGCACAGTGTAGTACATAGTATATGAGTGAGTTGCACTGAAAAACTTAGAATATAAGAAACGCACAGTGTAGTACATAGTATATGAGTGAGTTGCACTGAAAAACTTAGAATATAAGAAACGCACAGTGTAGTACATAGTATATGAGTGAGTTGCACTGAAAAACTTAAAATATAAGAAACGCATAGTGTAGTACATAGTATATGAGTGAGTTGCACTGAAAAACTTAGAATATAAGAAACGCACAGTGTAGTACATAGTATATGAGTGAGTTGCACTGAAAAACTTAGGATATAAGAAACGCACAGTGTAGTACAAAGTATATGAGTGAGTTGCACTGAAAAACTTAGAATATAAGAAACGCACAGTGTTGTACATAGTATATGAGTGAGTTGCACTGAAAAACTTAGAATATAAGAAACGCACAGTGTAGTACATAGTATATGAGTGAGTTGCACTGAAAAACTTAGAATATAAGAAACGCACAGTGTAGTACATAGTATATGAGTGAGTTGCACTGAAAAACTTAGAATTTACTGAAAAACCCGCATTACACGAAATGCACAGTGTAGTACATAGAATATGAGTGAGTTGCACTGAAAATCTTAGAATATAAGAAACGCACAGTGTAGTACATAGTATATGAGTGAGTTGCACTGAAAAACTTAGAATATAAGAAACGCACAGTGTAGTACATTGTATATGAGTGAGTTGCACTGAAAAACTTAGAATATAAGAAACGCACAGTGTAGTACATAGTATATGAGTGAGTTGCACTGAAAAACTTAGAATTTACTAAAAAACCTGCATTACACGAAATGCACAGTGTAGTACATATTATATGAGTGAGTTGCACTGAAAAACTTAGAATATAAGAAACGCACAGTGTAGTACATAGTATATGAGTGAGTTGCACTGAAAAACTTAGAATATAAGAAACGCACAGTGTAGTACATAGTATATGAGTGAGTTGCACTGAAAAACTTAGAATATAAGAAACGCACAGTGTAGTACATACTATATGAGTGAGTTGCACTGAAAAACTTAGAATTTACTAAAAAACCTGCATTACACGAAATGCACAGTGTAGTACATAGTATATGAGTGAGTTGCACTGAAAAACTTAGAATATAAGAAACGCACAGTGTAGTACATAGTATATGAGTGAGTTGCACTGAAAAACTTAGAATATAAGAAACGCACAGTGTAGTACATAGTATATGAGTGAGTTGCACTGAAAAACTTAGAATTTAAGAAACGCACAGTGTAGTACATAATATATGAGTGAGTTGCACTGAAAAACTTAGAATATAAGAAACGCACAGTGTAGTACATAGTATATGAGTGAGTTGCACTGAAAAACTTAGAATATAAGAAATGCACAGTGTAGTACATAGTATATGAGTGAGTTGCACTGAAAAACTTAGAATTTACTGAAAAAACCCGCATTACACGAAATGCACAGTGTAGTACATTTTATATGAGTGAATTTCACTGAAAAACTTAGAATATAAGAAACGCACAGTGTAGTACATAGTATATGAGTGAGTTGCACTGAAAAACTTAGAATATAAGAAACGCACAGTGTAGTACATAGTATATGAGTGAGTTGCACTGAAAAACTTAGAATATAAGAAAAGCACAGTGTAGTACATAGTATATGAGTGAGTTGCACTGAAAAACTTAGAATATAAGAAACGCACAGTGTAGTATATAGTATATGAGTGAGTTGCACTGAAAAACTTAAAATATAAGAAACGCACAGTGTAGTACATAGTATATGAGTGAGTTGCACTAAAAAACTTAGAATATAAGAAACGCACAGTGTAGTACATAGTATATGAGTGAGTTGCACTGAAAAACTTAGAATTTACTGAAAAACCCGCATTACACGAAATACACAGTGTAGTACATAGTATATGAGTGAGTTGCACTGAAAAACTTAGAATATAAGAAACGCACAGTGTAGTACATAGTATATGAGTGAGTTGCACTGAAAAACTTAGAATATAAGAAACGCACAGTGTAGTATATAGTATATGAGTGAGTTGCACTGAAAAACTTAGAATATAAGAAACGCACAGTGTAGTACATAGTATATGAGTGAGTTGCACTGAAAAACTTAGAATTTACTAAAAAACCTGCATTACACGAAATGCACAGTGTAGTACATAGTATATGAGTGAGTTGCACTGAAAAACTTAGAATATAAGAAACGCACAGTGTAGTACATAGTATATGAGTGAGTTGCACTGAAAAACTTAGAATATAAGAAACGCACAGTGTAGTACATAGTATATGAGTGAGTTGCACTGAAAAACTTAGAATATAAGAAACGCACAGTGTAGTACATACTATATGAGTGAGTTGCACTGAAAAACTTAGAATTTACTAAAAAACCTGCATTACACGAAATGCACAGTGTAGTACATAGTATATGAGTGAGTTGCACTGAAAAACTTAGAATATAAGAAACGCACAGTGTAGTACATAGTATATGAGTGAGTTGCACTGAAAAACTTAGAATATAAGAAACGCACAGTGTAGTACATAGTATATGAGTGAGTTGCACTGAAAAACTTAGAATTTAAGAAACGCACAGTGTAGTACATAATATATGAGTGAGTTGCACTGAAAAACTTAGAATATAAGAAACGCACAGTGTAGTACATAGTATATGAGTGAGTTGCACTGAAAAACTTAGAATATAAGAAATGCACAGTGTAGTACATAGTATATTTGTGAGTTGCACTGAAAAACTTAGAATTTACTGAAAAACCCGCATTACACGAAATGCACAGTGTAGTACATTTTATATGAGTGAATTTCACTGAAAAACTTAGAATATAAGAAACGCACAGTGTAGTACATAGTATATGAGTGAGTTGCCTGAAAAACTTAGAATATAAGAAACGCACAGTGTAGTACATAGTATATGAGTGAGTTGCACTGAAAAAGTTAGAATTTACTAAAAAACCTGCATTACACGAAATGCACAGTGTAGTACATAGTATATGAGTGAGTTGCACTGAAAAACTTAGAATATAAGAAACGCACAGTGTAGTACATAGTATATGAGTGAGTTGCACTGAAAAACTTAGAATATAAGAAACGCACAGTGTAGTACATAGTATATGAGTGAGTTGCACTGAAAAACTTAGAATATAAGAAACGCACAGTGTAGTACATAGTATATGAGTGAGTTGCACTGAAAAACTTAGAATATACTGAAAAACCCGCATTACACGAAATGCACAGTGTAGTACATTTTATATGAGTGAATTTCACTGAAAAACTTAGAATATAAGAAACGCACAGTGTAGTACATAGTATATGAGTGAGTTGCACTGAAAAACTTAGAATATAAGAAACGCACAGTGTAGTACATAGTATATGAGTGAGTTGCACTGAAAAACTTAGAATATAAGAAACGCACAGTGTAGTACATAGTATATGAGTGAGTTGCACTGAAAAACTTAGAATATAAGAAACGCACAGTGTAGTACATAGTATATGAGTGAGTTGCACTGAAAAACTTAGAATATAAGAAACGCACAGTGTAGTACATAATATATGAGTGAGTTGCACTGAAAAACTTAGAATTTACTAAAAAACCTGCATTACACGAAATGCACAGTGTAGTACATAGTATATGAGTGAGTTGCACTGAAAAACTTAGAATATAAGAAACGCACAGTGTAGTACATAGTATATGAGTGAGTTGCACTGAAAAACTTAGAATATAAGAAACGCATAGTGTAGTACATAGTATATGAGTGAGTTGCACTGAAAAACTTAGAATATAAGAAACGCACAGTGTAGTACATAGTATATGAGTGAGTTGCACTGAAAAACTTAGAATATAAGAAACGCACAGTGTAGTACATAGTATATGAGTGAGTTGCACTGAAAAACTTAGAATTTACTAAAAAACCTGCATTACACGAAATGCACAGTGTAGTACATAGTATATGAGTGAGTTGCACTGAAAAACTTAGAATATAAGAAACGCACAGTGTAGTACATAGTATATGAGTGAGTTGCACTGAAAAACTTAGAATATAAGAAATGCACAGTGTAGTACATAGTATATGAGTGAGTTGCACTGAAAAACTTAGAATATAAGAAACGCACAGTGTAGTACATACTATATGAGTGAGTTGCACTGAAAAACTCAGAATACAAGAAACGCACAGTGTAGTACATAGTATATGAGTGAGTTGCACTGAAAAACTTAGAATATAAGAAACGCACAGTGTAGTACATAGTATATGAGTGAGTTGCACTGAAAAACTTAGAATATAAGAAACGACAGTGTAGTACATAGTATATGAGTGAGTTGCACTGAAAAACTTAGAATTTAAGAAACGCACAGTGTAGTACATAGTATATGAGTGAGTTGCACTAAAAAACTTAGAATATAAGAAACGCACAGTGTAGTAAGTAGTATATGAGTGAGTTGCACTGAAAAACTAGAATATAAGAAACGCACAGAGAAGTACAAAGTATATGAGTGAGTTGCACTGAAAAACTTAGAATATAAGAAACGCACAGTGTAGTACATAGTATATGAGTGAGTTGCACTGAAAAACTTAGAATATAAGAAACGCACAGTGTAGTACATAGTATATGAGTGAGTTGCACTGAAAAACATAGAATATAAGAAACGCACAGTGTAGTACATAGTATATGAGTGAGTTGCATTGAAAAACTTAGAATATAAGAAACGCACAGTGTAGTGCATAGTATATGAGTGAGTTGCACTGAAAAACTTAGAATATAAGAAACGCGCAGTATAGTACATAGTATATGAATGAGTTGCACTGAAAAACTTAGAATTTACTGAAAAACCCGCATTACACGAAATGCACAGTGTAGTACATAGTATATGAGTGAGTTGCACTGAAAAACTTAGAATATAAGAAACGCACAGTGTAGTACATAGTATATGAGTGAGTTGCACTGAAAAACTTAAAATATAAGAAACGCACAGTGTAGTACATAGTATATGAGTGAGTTGCACTGAAAAACTTAGAATATAAGAAACGCACAGTGTAGTACATAGTATATGAGTGAGTTGCACTGAAAAACTTAGGATATAAGAAACGCACAGTGTAGTACAAAGTATATGAGTGAGTTGCACTGAAAAACTTAGAATATAAGAAACGCACAGTGTAGTACATAGTATATGAGTGAGTTGCACTGAAAAACTTAGAATATAAGAAACGCACAGTGTAGTACATAGTATATGAGTGAGTTGCACTGAAAAACTTAGAATATAAGAAACGCACAGTGTAGTACATAGTATATGAGTGAGTTGCACTGAAAAACTTAGAATTTACTGAAAAACCCGCATTACACGAAATGCACAGTGTAGTACATAGAATATGAGTGAGTTGCACTGAAAATCTTAGAATATAAGAAACGCACAGTGTAGTACATAGTATATGAGTGAGTTGCACTGAAAAACTTAGAATATAAGAAACGCACAGTGTAGTACATAGTATATGAGTGAGTTGCACTGAAAAACTTAGAATATAAGAAACGCACAGTGTAGTACATAGTATATGAGTGAGTTGCACTGAAAAACTTAGAATTTACTAAAAAACCTGCATTACACGAAATGCACAGTGTAGTACATAGTATATGAGTGAGTTGCACTGAAAAACTTAGAATATAAGAAACGCACAGTGTAGTACATAGTATATGAGTGAGTTGCACTGAAAAACTTAGAATATAAGAAACGCACAGTGTAGTACATAGTATATGAGTGAGTTGCACTGAAAAACTTAGAATATAAGAAACGCACAGTGTAGTACATACTATATGAGTGAGTTGCACTGAAAAACTCAGAATATAAGAAACGCACAGTGTAGTACATAGTATATGAGTGAGTTGCACTGAAAAACTTAGAATATAAGAAACGCACAGTGTAGTACATAGTATATGAGTGAGTTGCACTGAAAAACTTAGAATATAAGAAACGACAGTGTAGTACATAGTATATGAGTGAGTTGCACTGAAAAACTTAGAATATACTGAAAAACCCGCATTACACGAAATGCACAGTGTAGTACATTTTATATGAGTGAATTTCACTGAAAAACTTAGAATATAAGAAACGCACAGTGTAGTACATAGTATATGAGTGAGTTGCACTGAAAAACTTAGAATATAAGAAACGCACAGTGTAGTACATAGTATATGAGTGAGTTGCACTGAAAAACTTAGAATATAAGAAACGCACAGTGTAGTACATAGTATATGAGTGAGTTGCATTGAAAAACTTAGAATATAAGAAACGCACAGTGTAGTACATAGTATATGAGTGAGTTGCACTGAAAAACTTAGAATATAAGAAACGCACAGTGTAGTACATAGTATATGAGTGAGTTGCACTGAAAAACTTAGAATTTACTAAAAAACCTGCATTACACGAAATGCACAGTGTAGTACATAGTATATGAGTGAGTTGCACTGAAAAACTTAGAATATAAGAAACGCACAGTGTAGTACATAGTATATGAGTGAGTTGCACTGAAAAACTTAGAATATAAGAAACGCATAGTGTAGTACATAGTATATGAGTGAGTTGCACTGAAAAACTTAGAATATAAGAAAGGCACAGTGTAGTACATAGTATATGAGTGAGTTGCACTGAAAACCTTAGAATATAAGAAACGCACAGTGTAGTACATAGTATGTGAGTGAGTTGCACTGAAAAACTTAGAATTTACTAAAAAACCTGCATTACACGAAATGCACAGTGTAGTACATAGTATATGAGTGAGTTGCACTGAAAAACTTAGAATATAAGAAACGCACAGTGTAGTACATAGTATATGAGTGAGTTGCACTGAAAAATTTAGAATATAAGAAATGCACAGTGTAGTACATAGTATATGAGTGAGTTGCACTGAAAAACTTAGAATATAAGAAACGCACAGTGTAGTACATAGTATATGAGTGAGTTGCACTGAAAAACTCAGAATATAAGAAACGCACAGTGTAGTACATAGTATATGAGTGAGTTGCACTGAAAAACTTAGAATATAAGAAACGCACAGTGTAGTACATAGTATATGAGTGAGTTGCACTGAAAAACTTAGACTATAAGAAACGCACAGTGTAGTACATAGTATATGAGTGAGTTGCACTGAAAAACTTAGAATATAAGAAACGCACAGTGTAGTACATAGTATATGAGTGCGTTGCACTGAAAACTTAGAATATAAGAAACGCACAGTGTAGTACATAGTATATGAGTGAGTTGCACTGAAAAACTTAGAATATAAGAAACGCACAGTGTAGTACATAGTATATGAGTGAGTTGCACTGAAAAACTTAGAATATAAGAAACGCACAGTGTAGTACATAGTATATGAGTGAGTTGCACTGAAAAACTTAGAATATAAGAAACGCACAGTGTAGTACATAGTATATGAGTGAGTTGCACTGAAAAACTTAGAATTTACTGAAAAACCCGCATTACACGAAATACACAGTGTAGTACATAGTATATGAGTGAGTTGCACTGAAAAACTTAGAATATAAGAAACGCACAGTGTAGTACATAGTATATGAATGAGTTGCACTGAAAAACTTAGAATATAAGAAACGCACAGTGTAGTACATAGTATATGAGTGAGTTGCACTGAAAAACTTAGAATATAAGAAATGCACAGTGTAGTACATAGTATATGAGTGAGTTGCACTGAAAAACTTAGAATATAAGAAACGCACAGTGTAGTACATAATATATGAGTGAGTTGCACTGAAAAACTTAAAATATAAGAAACGCACAGTGTAGTACATAGTATATGAGTGAGTTGCACTGAAAAACTTAGAATATAAGAAACGCACAGTGTAGTACATAGTATATGAGTGAGTTGCACTGAAAAACTTAGAATATAAGAAACGCACAGTGTAGTACATAGTATATGAGTGAGTTGCACTGAAAAACTTAGGATATAAGAAACGCACAGTGTAGTACAAAGTATATGAGTGAGTTGCACTGAAAAACTTAGAATATAAGAAACGCACAGTGTAGTACATAGTATATGAGTGAGTTGCACAGAAAAACTTAGAATATAAGAAACGCACAGTGTAGTACATAGTATATGAGTGTGTTGCACTGAAAAACTTAGAATATAAGAAACGCACAGTGTAGTACATAGTATATGAGTGAGTTGCACTGAAAAACTTAGAATATAAGAAACGCACAGTGTAGTACAAAGTATATGAGTGAGTTGCACTGAAAAACTTAGAATATAAGAAACGCACAGTGTAGTACATAGTATATGAGTGAGTTGCACTGAAAAACTTAGAATATAAGAAACGCACAGTGTAGTACATAGTATATGAGTGAGTTGCACTGAAAAACTTAGAATAAAAGAAACGCACATAGTAGTACATAGTATATGAGTGAGTTGCACTGAAAAACGTAGAATATAAGAAACGCACAGTGTACTACATAGTATATGAGTGAGTTGCACTGAAAAACTTAGAATTTACTGAAAAACCCGCATTACACGAAATGCACAGTGTAGTACATAGTATATGAGTGAGTTGCACTGAAAATCTTAGAATATAAGAAACGCACAGTGTAGTACATAGTATATGAGTGAGTTGCACTGAAAAACTTAGAATATAAGAAACGCACAGTGTAGTACATAGTATATGAGTGAGTTGCACTGAAAAACTTAGAATATAAAAAACGCACAGTGTAGTACATAGTATATGAGTGTGTTGCACTGAAAAACTTAGAATATAAGAAACGCACAGTGTAGTACATAGTATATGAGTGAGTTGCACTGAAAAACTCAGAATATAAGAAACGCACAGTGTAGTACATAGTATATGAGTGAGTTGCACTGAAAAACGTAGAATATAAGAAACGCACAGTGTAGTACATAGTATATGAGTGAGTTGCACTGAAAAACTTAGACTATAAGAAACGCACAGTGTAGTACATAGTATATGAGTGAGTTGCACTGAAAAACTTAGAATATAAGAAACGCACAGTGTAGTACATAGTATATGAGTGCGTTGCACTGAAAACTTAGAATATAAGAAACGCACAGTGTAGTACATAGTATATGAGTGAGTTGCACTGAAAAACTTAGAATATAAGAAACGCACAGTGTAGTACATAGTATATGAGTGAGTTGCACTGAAAAACTTAGAATATAAGAAACGCACAGTGTAGTACATAGTATATGAGTGAGTTGCACTGAAAAACTTAGAATATAAGAAACGCACAGTGTAGTACATAGTATATGAGTGAGTTGCACTGAAAAACTTAGAATTTACTGAAAAACCCGCATTACACGAAATACACAGTGTAGTACATAGTATATGAGTGAGTTGCACTGAAAAACTTAGAATATAAGAAACGCACAGTGTAGTACATAGTATATGAATGAGTTGCACTGAAAAACTTAGAATATAAGAAACGCACAGTGTAGTACATAGTATATGAGTGAGTTGCACTGAAAAACTTAGAATATAAGAAATGCACAGTGTAGTACATAGTATATGAGTGAGTTGCACTGAAAAACTTAGAATATAAGAAACGCACAGTGTAGTACATAATATATGAGTGAGTTGCACTGAAAAACTTAAAATATAAGAAACGCACAGTGTAGTACATAGTATATGAGTGAGTTGCACTGAAAAACTTAGAATATAAGAAACGCACAGTGTAGTACATAGTATATGAGTGAGTTGCACTGAAAAACTTAGAATATAAGAAACGCACAGTGTAGTACATAGTATATGAGTGAGTTGCACTGAAAAACTTAGGATATAAGAAACGCACAGTGTAGTACAAAGTATATGAGTGAGTTGCACTGAAAAACTTAGAATATAAGAAACGCACAGTGTAGTACATAGTATATGAGTGAGTTGCACAGAAAAACTTAGAATATAAGAAACGCACAGTGTAGTACATAGTATATGAGTGTGTTGCACTGAAAAACTTAGAATATAAGAAACGCACAGTGTAGTACATAGTATATGAGTGAGTTGCACTGAAAAACTTAGAATATAAGAAACGCACAGTGTAGTACAAAGTATATGAGTGAGTTGCACTGAAAAACTTAGAATATAAGAAACGCACAGTGTAGTACATAGTATATGAGTGAGTTGCACTGAAAAACTTAGAATATAAGAAACGCACAGTGTAGTACATAGTATATGAGTGAGTTGCACTGAAAAACTTAGAATAAAAGAAACGCACATAGTAGTACATAGTATATGAGTGAGTTGCACTGAAAAACGTAGAATATAAGAAACGCACAGTGTACTACATAGTATATGAGTGAGTTGCACTGAAAAACTTAGAATTTACTGAAAAACCCGCATTACACGAAATGCACAGTGTAGTACATAGTATATGAGTGAGTTGCACTGAAAATCTTAGAATATAAGAAACGCACAGTGTAGTACATAGTATATGAGTGAGTTGCACTGAAAAACTTAGAATATAAGAAACGCACAGTGTAGTACATAGTATATGAGTGAGTTGCACTGAAAAACTTAGAATATAAAAAACGCACAGTGTAGTACATAGTATATGAGTGTGTTGCACTGAAAAACTTAGAATTTACTAAAAAACCTGCATTACACGAAATGCACAGTGTAGTACATAGTATATGAGTGAGTTGCACTGAAAAACTTAGAATATAAGAAACGCACAGTGTAGTACATAGTATATGAGTGAGTTGCACTGAAAAACTTAGAATATAAGAAACGCACAGTGTAGTACATATTATATGAGTGAGTTGCACTGAAAAACTTAGAATATAAGAAACGACAGTGTAGTACATACTATATGAGTGAGTTGCACTGAAAAACTCAGAATATAAGAAACGCACAGTGTAGTACATAGTATATGAGTGAGTTGCACTGAAAAACTTAGAATATAAGAAACGCACAGTGTAGTACATAGTATATGAGTGAGTTGCACTGAAAAACTTAGAATTTACTGAAAAACCCGCATTACACGAAATGCACAGTGTAGTACATTTTATATGAGTGAATTTCACTGAAAAACTTAGAATATAAGAAACGCACAGTGTAGTACATAGTATATGAGTGAGTTGCACTGAAAAACTTAGAATATAAGAAACACACAGTGTAGTACATAGTATATGAGTGAGTTGCACTGAAAAACTTAGAATATAAGAAACGCACAGTGTAGTACATAGTATATGAGTGAGTTGCACTAAAAAACTTAGAATATAAGAAAGGCACAGTCTAGTACATAGTATATGAGTGAGTTGCACTGAAAAACTTAGAATATAAGAAACGCACAGTGTAGTACATAGTATATGAGTGAGTTGCACTGAAAAACTTAGAATATAAGAAACGAACAGTGTAGTACATAGTATATGAGTGAGTTGCACTGAAAAACTTAGAATATAAGAAACGCACAGTGTAGTACATAGTATATGAGTGAGTTGCACTGAAAAACTTAGAATATAAGAAACGCACAGTGTAGTACATAGTATATGAGTGAGTTGCACTGAAAAACTTAGGATATAAGAAACGCACAGTGTAGTACAAAGTATATGAGTGAGTTGCACTGAAAAACTTAGAATATAAGAAACGCACAGTGTAGTACATAGTATATGAGTGAGTTGCACTGAAAAACTTAGAATATAAGAAACGCACCGTGTAGTACATAGTATATGAGTGAGTTGCACTGAAAAACTTAGAATATAAGAAACGCACAGTGTAGTACATAGTATATGAGTGAGTTGCACTGAAAAACTTAGAATTTACTGAAAAACCCGCATTACACGAAATGCACAGTGTAGTACATAGAATATGAGTGAGTTGCACTGAAAATCTTAGAATATAAGAAACGCACAGTGTAGTACATAGTATATGAGTGAGTTGCACTGAAAAACTTAGAATATAAGAAACGCACAGTGTAGTACATAGTATATGAGTGAGTTGCACTGAAAAACTTAGAATATAAGAAACGCACAGTGTAGTACATAGTATATGAGTGAGTTGCACTGAAAAACTTAGAATATAAGAAACGCACAGTGTAGTACATAGTATATGAGTGAGTTGCACTGAAAAACTTAGAATATAAGAAACGCACAGTGTAGTACATAGTATATGAGTGAGTTGCACTGAAAAACTTAGAATTTACTAAAAAACCTGCATTACACGAAATGCACAGTGTAGTACATAGTATATGAGTGAGTTGCACTGAAAAACTTAGAATATAAGAAACGCACAGTGTAGTACATAGTATATGAGTGAGTTGCACTGAAAAACTTAGAATATAAGAAACGCACAGTGTAGTACATAGTATATGAGTGAGTTGCACTGAAAAACTTAGAATATAAGAAACGCACAGTGTAGTACATAGTATATGAGTGAGTTGCACTGAAAAACTTAGAATATAAGAAACGCACAGTGTAGTACATAGTATATGAGTGAGTTGCACTGAAAAACTTAGAATATAAGAAACGCACAGTGTAGTACATAGTATATGAGTGAGTTGCACTGAAAAACTTAGAATTTAAGAAACGCACAGTGTAGTACATAATATATGAGTGAGTTGCACTGAAAAACTTAGAATATAAGAAACGCACAGTGTAGTACATAGTATATGAGTGAGTTGCACTGAAAAACTTAGAATATAAGAAACGCACAGTGTAGTACATAGTATATGAGTGAGTTGCACTGAAAAACTTAGAATATAAGAAACGCACAGTGTAGTACATAGTATATGAGTGAGTTGCACTGAAAAACTTAGAATTTACTGAAAAACCCGCATTACACGAAATGCACAGTGTAGTACATAGAATATGAGTGAGTTGCACTGAAAATCTTAGAATATAAGAAACGCACAGTGTAGTACATAGTATATGAGTGAGTTGCACTGAAAAACTTAGAATATAAGAAACGCACAGTGTAGTACATAGTATATGAGTGAGTTGCACTGAAAAACTTAGAATATAAGAAACGCACAGTGTAGTACATAGTATATGAGTGAGTTGCACTGAAAAACTTAGAATATAAGAAACGCACAGTGTAGTACATAGTATATGAGTGAGTTGCACTGAAAAACTTAGAATATAAGAAACGCACAGTGTAGTACATAGTATATGAGTGAGTTGCACTGAAAAACTTAGAATTTACTAAAAAACCTGCATTACACGAAATGCACAGTGTAGTACATAGTATATGAGTGAGTTGCACTGAAAAACTTAGAATATAAGAAACGCACAGTGTAGTACATAGTATATGAGTGAGTTGCACTGAAAAACTTAGAATATAAGAAACGCACAGTGTAGTACATAGTATATGAGTGAGTTGCACTGAAAAACTTAGAATATAAGAAACGCACAGTGTAGTACATAGTATATGAGTGAGTTGCACTGAAAAACTTAGAATATAAGAAACGCACAGTGTAGTACATAGTATATGAGTGAGTTGCACTGAAAAACTTAGAATATAAGAAACGCACAGTGTAGTACATAGTATATGAGTGAGTTGCACTGAAAAACTTAGAATTTAAGAAACGCACAGTGTAGTACATAATATATGAGTGAGTTGCACTGAAAAACTTAGAATATAAGAAACGCACAGTGTAGTACATAGTATATGAGTGAGTTGCACTGAAAAACTTAGAATATAAGAAATGCACAGTGTAGTACATAGTATATGAGTGAGTTGCACTGAAAAACTTAGAATATAAGAAACGCACAGTGTAGTACATAGTATATGAGTGAGTTGCACTGAAAAACTTAGAATTTACTGAAAAACCCGCATTACACGAAATACACAGTGTAGTACATAGTATATGAGTGAGTTGCACTGAAAAACTTATAATATAATAAACGCACAGTGTAGTACATAGTATATGAATGAGTTGCACTGAAAAACTTAGAATATAAGAAACGCACAGTGTAGTACATAGTATATGAGTGAGTTGCACTGAAAAACTTAGAATATAAGAAATGCACAGTGTAGTACATAGTATATGAGTGAGTTGCACTGAAAAACTAAGAATATAAGAAACGCACAGTGTAGTACATAGTATATGAGTGAGTTGCACTGAAAAACTTAAAATATAAGAAACGCACAGTGTAGTACATAGTATATGAGTGAGTTGCACTGAAAAACTTAGAATATAAGAAACGCACAGTGTAGTACATAGTATATGAGTGAGTTGCACTGAAAAACTTAGGATATAAGAAACGCACAGTGTAGTACAAAGTATATGAGTGAGTTGCACTGAAAAACTTAGAATATAAGAAACGCACAGTGTAGTACATAGTATATGAGTGAGTTGCACTGAAAAACTTAGAATATAAGAAACGCACAGTGTAGTACATAGTATATGAGTGAGTTGCACTGAAAAACTTAGAATATAAGAAACGCACAGTGTAGTACATAGTATATGAGTGAGTTGCAATGAAAAACTTAGAATTTACTGAAAAACCCGCATTACACGAAATGCACAGTGTAGTACATAGAATATGAGTGAGTTGCACTGAAAATCTTAGAATATAAGAAACGCACAGTGTAGTACATAGTATATGAGTGAGTTGCACTGAAAAACTTAGAATATAAGAAACGCACAGTGTAGTACATAGTATATGAGTGAGTTGCACTGAAAAACTTAGAATATAAGAAACGCACAGTGTGGTACATAGTATATGAGTGAGTTGCACTGAAAAACTTAGAATATAAGAAACGCACAGTGTAGTACATAGTATATGAGTGAGTTGCACTGAAAAACTTAGAATATAAGAAACGCACAGTGTAGTACATACTATATGAGTGAGTTGCACTGAAAAACTCAGAATATAAGAAACGCACAGTGTAGTACATAGTATATGAGTGAGTTGCACTGAAAAACTTAGAATATAAGAAACGCACAGTGTAGTACATAGTATATGAGTGAGTTGCACTGAAAAACTTAGAATATAAAAAACGACAGTGTAGTACATAGTATATGAGTGAGTTGCACTGAAAAACTTAGAATATACTGAAAAACCCGCATTACACGAAATGCACAGTGTAGTACATTTTATATGAGTGAATTTCACTGAAAAACTTAGAATATAAGAAACGCACAGTGTAGTACATAGTATATGAGTGAGTTGCACTGAAAAACTTAGAATATAAGAAACGCACAGTGTAGTACATAGTATATGAGTGAGTTGCACTGAAAAACTTAGAATATAAGAAACGCACAGTGTAGTACATAGTATATGAGTGAGTTGCACTGAAAAACTTAGAATATAAGAAACGCACAGTGTAGTACATAGTATATGAGTGAGTTGCACTGAAAAACTTAGAATATAAGAAACGCACAGTGTAGTACATAGTATATGAGTGAGTTGCACTGAAAAACTTAGAATTTACTAAAAAACCTGCATTACACGAAATGCACAGTGTAGTACATAGTATATGAGTGAGTTGCACTGAAAAACTTAGAATATAAGAAACGCACAGTGTAGTACATAGTATATGAGTGAGTTGCACTGAAAAACTTAGAATATAAGAAACGCATAGTGTAGTACATAGTATATGAGTGAGTTGCACTGAAAAACTTAGAATATAAGAAACGCACAGTGTAGTACATAGTATATGAGTGAGTTGCACTGAAAAACTTAGAATATAAGAAACGCACAGTGTAGTACATAGTATATGAGTGAGTTGCACTGAAAAACTTAGAATTTACTAAAAAACTTGCATTACACGAAATGCACAGTGTAGTACATAGTATATGAGTGAGTTGCACTGAAAAACTTAGAATATAAGAAACGCACAGTGTAGTACATAGTATATGAGTGAGTTGCACTGAAAAACTTAGAATATAAGAAATGCACAGTGTAGTACATAGTATATGAGTGAGTTGCACTGAAAAACTAAGAATATAAGAAACGCACAGTGTAGTACATAGTATATGAGTGAGTTGCACTGAAAAACTTAAAATATAAGAAACGCACAGTGTAGTACATAGTATATGAGTGAGTTGCACTGAAAAACTTAGAATATAAGAAACGCACAGTGTAGTACATAGTATATGAGTGAGTTGCACTGAAAAACTTAGGATATAAGAAACGCACAGTGTAGTACAAAGTATATGAGTGAGTTGCACTGAAAAACTTAGAATATAAGAAACGCACAGTGTAGTACATAGTATATGAGTGAGTTGCACTGAAAAACTTAGAATATAAGAAACGCACAGTGTAGTACATAGTATATGAGTGAGTTGCACTGAAAAACTTAGAATATAAGAAACGCACAGTGTAGTACATAGTATATGAGTGAGTTGCAATGAAAAACTTAGAATTTACTGAAAAACCCGCATTACACGAAATGCACAGTGTAGTACATAGAATATGAGTGAGTTGCACTGAAAATCTTAGAATATAAGAAACGCACAGTGTAGTACATAGTATATGAGTGAGTTGCACTGAAAAACTTAGAATATAAGAAACGCACAGTGTAGTACATAGTATATGAGTGAGTTGCACTGAAAAACTTAGAATATAAGAAACGCACAGTGTGGTACATAGTATATGAGTGAGTTGCACTGAAAAACTTAGAATATAAGAAACGCACAGTGTAGTACATAGTATATGAGTGAGTTGCACTGAAAAACTTAGAATATAAGAAACGCACAGTGTAGTACATACTATATGAGTGAGTTGCACTGAAAAACTCAGAATATAAGAAACGCACAGTGTAGTACATAGTATATGAGTGAGTTGCACTGAAAAACTTAGAATATAAGAAACGCACAGTGTAGTACATAGTATATGAGTGAGTTGCACTGAAAAACTTAGAATATAAAAAACGACAGTGTAGTACATAGTATATGAGTGAGTTGCACTGAAAAACTTAGAATATACTGAAAAACCCGCATTACACGAAATGCACAGTGTAGTACATTTTATATGAGTGAATTTCACTGAAAAACTTAGAATATAAGAAACGCACAGTGTAGTACATAGTATATGAGTGAGTTGCACTGAAAAACTTAGAATATAAGAAACGCACAGTGTAGTACATAGTATATGAGTGAGTTGCACTGAAAAACTTAGAATATAAGAAACGCACAGTGTAGTACATAGTATATGAGTGAGTTGCACTGAAAAACTTAGAATATAAGAAACGCACAGTGTAGTACATAGTATATGAGTGAGTTGCACTGAAAAACTTAGAATATAAGAAACGCACAGTGTAGTACATAGTATATGAGTGAGTTGCACTGAAAAACTTAGAATTTACTAAAAAACTTGCATTACACGAAATGCACAGTGTAGTACATAGTATATGAGTGAGTTGCACTGAAAAACTTAGAATATAAGAAACGCACAGTGTAGTACATAGTATATGAGTGAGTTGCACTGAAAAACTTAGAATATAAGAAACGCATAGTGTAGTACATAGTATATGAGTGAGTTGCACTGAAAAACTTAGAATATAAGAAACGCACAGTGTAGTACATAGTATATGAGTGAGTTGCACTGAAAAACTTAGAATATAAGAAACGCACAGTGTAGTACATAGTATATGAGTGAGTTGCACTGAAAAACTTAGAATTTACTAAAAAACTTGCATTACACGAAATGCACAGTGTAGTACATAGTATATGAGTGAGTTGCACTGAAAAACTTAGGATATAAGAAACGCACAGTGTAGTACAAAGTATATGAGTGAGTTGCACTGAAAAACTTAGAATATAAGAAACGCACAGTGTAGTACATAGTATATGAGTGAGTTGCACTGAAAAACTTAGAATATAAGAAACGCACAGTGTAGTACATAGTATATGAGTGAGTTGCAATGAAAAACTTAGAATTTACTGAAAAACCCGCATTACACGAAATGCACAGTGTAGTACATAGAATATGAGTGAGTTGCACTGAAAATCTTAGAATATAAGAAACGCACAGTGTAGTACATAGTATATGAGTGAGTTGCACTGAAAAACTTAGAATATAAGAAACGCACAGTGTAGTACATAGTATATGAGTGAGTTGCACTGAAAAACTTAGAATATAAGAAACGCACAGTGTAGTACATAGTATATGAGTGAGTTGCACTGAAAAACTTAGAATATAAGAAACGCACAGTGTAGTACATAGTATATGAGTGAGTTGCACTGAAAAACTTAGAATATAAGAAACGCACAGTGTAGTACATACTATATGAGTGAGTTGCACTGAAAAACTCAGAATATAAGAAACGCACAGTGTAGTACATAGTATATGAGTGAGTTGCACTGAAAAACTTAGAATATAAGAAACGCACAGTGTAGTACATAGTATATGAGTGAGTTGCACTGAAAAACTTAGAATATAAGAAACGACAGTGTAGTACATAGTATATGAGTGAGTTGCACTGAAAAACTTAGAATATACTGAAAAACCCGCATTACACGAAATGCACAGTGTAGTACATTTTATATGAGTGAATTTCACTGAAAAACTTAGAATATAAGAAACGCACAGTGTAGTACATAGTATATGAGTGAGTTGCACTGAAAAACTTAGAATATAAGAAACGCACAGTGTAGTACATAGTATATGAGTGAGTTGCACTGAAAAACTTAGAATATAAGAAACGCACAGTGTAGTACATAGTATATGAGTGAGTTGCACTGAAAAACTTAGAATATAAGAAACGCACAGTGTAGTACATAGTATATGAGTGAGTTGCACTGAAAAACTTAGAATATAAGAAACGCACAGTGTAGTACATAGTATATGAGTGAGTTGCACTGAAAAACTTAGAATTTACTAAAAAACCTGCATTACACGAAATGCACAGTGTAGTACATAGTATATGAGTGAGTTGCACTGAAAAACTTAGAATATAAGAAACGCACAGTGTAGTACATAGTATATGAGTGAGTTGCACTGAAAAACTTAGAATATAAGAAACGCATAGTGTAGTACATAGTATATGAGTGAGTTGCACTGAAAAACTTAGAATATAAGAAACGCACAGTGTAGTACATAGTATATGAGTGAGTTGCACTGAAAAACTTAGAATATAAGAAACGCAGAGTGTAGTACATAGTATATGAGTGAGTTGCACTGAAAAACTTAGAATTTACTAAAAAACTTGCATTACACGAAATGCACAGTGTAGTACATAGTATATGAGTGAGTTGCACTGAAAAACTTAGAATATAAGAAACGCACAGTGTAGTACATAGTATATGAGTGAGTTGCACTGAAAAACTTAGAATATAAGAAATGCACAGTGTAGTACATAGTATATGAGTGAGTTGCACTGAAAAACTTAGAATATAAGAAACGCACAGTGTAGTACATACTATATGAGTGAGTTGCACTGAAAAACTCAGAATATAAGAAACGCACAGTGTAGTACATAGTATATGAGTGAGTTGCACTGAAAAACTTAGAATTTACTGAAAAACCCGCATTACACGAAATGCACAGTGTAGTACATTTTATATGAGTGAATTTCACTGAAAAACTTAGAATATAAGAAACGCACAGTGTAGTACATAGTATATGAGTGAGTTGCACTGAAAAACTTAGAATATAAGAAACGCACAGTGTAGTACATAGTATATGAGTGAGTTGCACTGAAAAACTTAGACTATAAGAAACGCACAGTGTAGTACATAGTATATGAGTGAGTTGCACTGAAAAACTTAGAATATAAGAATCGCACAGTGTAGTACATAGTATATGAGTGCGTTGCACTGAAAACTTAGAATATAAGAAACGCACAGTGTAGTACATAGTATATGAGTGAGTTGCACTGAAAAACTTAGAATATAAGAAACGCACAGTGTAGTACATAGTATATGAGTGAGTTGCACTGAAAAACTTAGAATATAAGAAACGCACAGTGTAGTACATAGTATATGAGTGAGTTGCACTGAAAAACTTAGAATTTACTGAAAAACCCGCATTACACGAAATACACAGTGTAGTACATAGTATATGAGTGAGTTGCACTGAAAAACTTAGAATATAAGAAACGCACAGTGTAGTACATAGTATATGAATGAGTTGCACTGAAAAACTTAGAATATAAGAAACGCACAGTGTAGTACATAGTATATGAGTGAGTTGCACTGAAAAACTTAGAATATAAGAAACGCACAGTGTAGTACATAATATATGATTGAGTTGCACTGAAAAACTTAAAATATAAAAAACGCACAGTGTAGTACAGAGTATATGAGTGAGTTGCACTGAAAAACTTAGAATATAAGAAACGCACAGTGTAGTACATAGTATATGAGTGAGTTGCACTGAAAAACTTAGAATATAAGAAACGCACAGTGTAGTACATAGTATATGAGTGAGTTGCACTGAAAAACTTAGAATATAAGAAACGCACAGTGTAGTACATAGTATATGAGTGAGTTGCACTGAAAAACTTAGAATATAAGAAACGCACAGTGTAGTACATAATATATGATTGAGTTGCACTGAAAAACTTAAAATATAAGAAACGCACAGTGTAGTACATAGTATATGAGTGAGTTGCACTGAAAAACTTAGAATATAAGAAACGCACAGTGTAGTACATAGTATATGAGTGAGTTGCACTGAAAAACTTAGAATATAAGAAACGCACAGTGTAGTACATAGTATATGAGTGAGTTGCACTGAAAAACTTAGAATATAAGAAACGCACAGTGTAGTACATAGTATATGAGTGAGTTGCACTGAAAAACTTAGAATATAAGAAACGCACAGTGTAGTACATAGTATATGAGTGAGTTGCACTGAAAAACTTAGAATTTACTAAAAAACCTGCATTACACGAAATGCACAGTGTAGTACATAGTATATGAGTGAGTTGCACTGAAAAACTTAGAATATAAGAAACGCACAGTGTAGTACATAGTATATGAGTGAGTTGCACTGAAAAACTTAGAATATAAGAAACGCATAGTGTAGTACATAGTATATGAGTGAGTTGCACTGAAAAACTTAGAATATAAGAAACGCACAGTGTAGTACATAGTATATGAGTGAGTTGCACTGAAAAACTTAGAATATAAGAAACGCAGAGTGTAGTACATAGTATATGAGTGAGTTGCACTGAAAAACTTAGAATTTACTAAAAAACTTGCATTACACGAAATGCACAGTGTAGTACATAGTATATGAGTGAGTTGCACTGAAAAACTTAGAATATAAGAAACGCACAGTGTAGTACATAGTATATGAGTGAGTTGCACTGAAAAACTTAGAATATAAGAAATGCACAGTGTAGTACATAGTATATGAGTGAGTTGCACTGAAAAACTTAGAATATAAGAAACGCACAGTGTAGTACATACTATATGAGTGAGTTGCACTGAAAAACTCAGAATATAAGAAACGCACAGTGTAGTACATAGTATATGAGTGAGTTGCACTGAAAAACTTAGAATTTACTGAAAAACCCGCATTACACGAAATGCACAGTGTAGTACATTTTATATGAGTGAATTTCACTGAAAAACTTAGAATATAAGAAACGCACAGTGTAGTACATAGTATATGAGTGAGTTGCACTGAAAAACTTAGAATATAAGAAACGCACAGTGTAGTACATAGTATATGAGTGAGTTGCACTGAAAAACTTAGACTATAAGAAACGCACAGTGTAGTACATAGTATATGAGTGAGTTGCACTGAAAAACTTAGAATATAAGAATCGCACAGTGTAGTACATAGTATATGAGTGCGTTGCACTGAAAACTTAGAATATAAGAAACGCACAGTGTAGTACATAGTATATGAGTGAGTTGCACTGAAAAACTTAGAATATAAGAAACGCACAGTGTAGTACATAGTATATGAGTGAGTTGCACTGAAAAACTTAGAATATAAGAAACGCACAGTGTAGTACATAGTATATGAGTGAGTTGCACTGAAAAACTTAGAATTTACTGAAAAACCCGCATTACACGAAATACACAGTGTAGTACATAGTATATGAGTGAGTTGCACTGAAAAACTTAGAATATAAGAAACGCACAGTGTAGTACATAGTATATGAATGAGTTGCACTGAAAAACTTAGAATATAAGAAACGCACAGTGTAGTACATAGTATATGAGTGAGTTGCACTGAAAAACTTAGAATATAAGAAACGCACAGTGTAGTACATAATATATGATTGAGTTGCACTGAAAAACTTAAAATATAAGAAACGCACAGTGTAGTACAGAGTATATGAGTGAGTTGCACTGAAAAACTTAGAATATAAGAAACGCACAGTGTAGTACATAGTATATGAGTGAGTTGCACTGAAAAACTTAGGATATAAGAAACGCACAGTGTAGTACAAAGTATATGAGTGAGTTGCACTGAAAAACTTAGAATATAAGAAACGCACAGTGTAGTACATAGTATATGAGTGAGTTGCACTGAAAAACTTAGAATATAAGAAACGCACAGTGTAGTACATAGTATATGAGTGAGTTGCACTGAAAAACTTAGAATATAAGAAACGCACAGTGTAGTACATAGTATATGAGTGAGTTGCACTGAAAAACTTAGAATTTACTGAAAAACCCGCATTACACGAAATGCACAGTGTAGTACATAGAATATGAGTGAGTTGCACTGAAAATCTTAGAATATAAGAAACGCACAGTGTAGTACATAGTATATGAGTGAGTTGCACTGAAAAACTTAGAATATAAGAAACGCACAGTGTAGTACATAGTATATGAGTGAGTTGCACTGAAAAACTTAGAATATAAGAAACGCACAGTGTAGTACATAGTATATGAGTGAGTTGCACTGAAAAACTTAGAATATAAGAAACGCACAGTGTAGTACATAGTATATGAGTGAGTTGCACTGAAAAACTTAGAATATAAGAAACGCACAGTGTAGTACATACTATATGAGTGAGTTGCACTGAAAAACTCAGAATATAAGAAACGCACAGTGTAGTACATAGTATATGAGTGAGTTGCACTGAAAAACTTAGAATATAAGAAACGCACAGTGTAGTACATAGTATATGAGTGAGTTGCACTGAAAAACTTAGAATATAAGAAACGACAGTGTAGTACATAGTATATGAGTGAGTTGCACTGAAAAACTTAGAATATACTGAAAAACCCGCATTACACGAAATGCACAGTGTAGTACATTTTATATGAGTGAATTTCACTGAAAAACTTAGAATATAAGAAACGCACAGTGTAGTACATAGTATATGAGTGAGTTGCACTGAAAAACTTAGAATATAAGAAACGCACAGTGTAGTACATAGTATATGAGTGAGTTGCACTGAAAAACTTAGAATATAAGAAACGCACAGTGTAGTACATAGTATATGAGTGAGTTGCACTGAAAAACTTAGAATATAAGAAACGCACAGTGTAGTACATAGTATATGAGTGAGTTGCACTGAAAAACTTAGAATATAAGAAACGCACAGTGTAGTACATAGTATATGAGTGAGTTGCACTGAAAAACTTATAAGAAACGCACAGTGTAGTACAAAGTATATGAGTGAGTTGCACTGAAAAACTTAGAATATAAGAAACGCACAGTGTAGTACATAGTATATGAGTGAGTTGCACTGAAAAACTTAGAATATAAGAAACGCACAGTGTAGTACATAGTATATGAGTGAGTTGCAATGAAAAATTTAGAATTTACTGAAAAACCCGCATTACACGAAATGCACAGTGTAGTACATAGAATATGAGTGAGTTGCACTGAAAATCTTAGAATATAAGAAACGCACAGTGTAGTACATAGTATATGAGTGAGTTGCACTGAAAAACTTAGAATATAAGAAACGCACAGTGTAGTACATAGTATATGAGTGAGTTGCACTGAAAAACTTAGAATATAAGAAACGCACAGTGTAGTACATACTATATGAGTGAGTTGCACTGAAAAACTCAGAATATAAGAAACGCACAGTGTAGTACATAGTATATGAGTGAGTTGCACTGAAAAACTTAGAATATAAGAAACGCACAGTGTAGTACATAGTATATGAGTGAGTTGCACTGAAAAACTTAGAATATAAGAAACGACAGTGTAGTACATAGTATATGAGTGAGTTGCACTGAAAAACTTAGAATATACTGAAAAACCCGCATTACACGCACAGTGTAGTACATTTTATATGAGTGAATTTCACTGAAAAACTTAGAATATAAGAAATGCACAGTGTAGTACATAGTATATGAGTGAGTTGCACTGAAAAACTTAGAATATAAGAAACGCACAGTGTAGTACATAGTATATGAGTGAGTTGCACTGAAAAACTTAGAATATAAGAAACGCACAGTGTAGTACATAGTATATGAGTGAGTTGCACTGAAAAACTTAGAATATAAGAAACGCACAGTGTAGTACATAGTATATGAGTGAGTTGCACTGAAAAACTTAGAATATAAGAAACGCACAGTGTAGTACATAGTATATGAGTGAGTTGCACTGAAAAACTTAGAATTTACTAAAAAACCTGCATTACACGAAATGCACAGTGTAGTACATAGTATATGAGTGAGTTGCACTGAAAAACTTAGAATATAAGAAACGCACAGTGTAGTACATAGTATATGAGTGAGTTGCACTGAAAAACTTAGAATATAAGAAACGCATAGTGTAGTACATAGTATATGAGTGAGTTGCACTGAAAAACTTAGAATATAAGAAACGCACAGTGTAGTACATAGTATATGAGTGAGTTGCACTGAAAAACTTAGAATATAAGAAACGCACAGTGTAGTACATAGTATATGAGTGAGTTGCACTGAAAAACTTAGAATTTACTAAAAAACTTGCATTACACGAAATGCACAGTGTAGTACATAGTATATGAGTGAGTTGCACTGAAAAACTTAGAATATAAGAAACGCACAGTGTAGTACATAGTATATGAGTGAGTTGCACTGAAAAACTTAGAATATAAGAAACGCACAGTGTAGTACATACTATATGAGTGAGTTGCACTGAAAAACTCAGAATATAAGAAACGCACAGTGTAGTACATAGTATATGAGTGAGTTGCACTGAAAAACTTAGAATTTACTGAAAAACCCGCATTACACGAAATGCACAGTGTAGTACATTTTATATGAGTGAATTTCACTGAAAAACTTAGAATATAAGAAACGCACAGTGTAGTACATAGTATATGAGTGAGTTGCACTGAAAAACTTAGAATATAAGAAACGCACAGTGTAGTACATAGTATATGAGTGAGTTGCACTGAAAAACTTAGACTATAAGAAACGCACAGTGTAGTACATAGTATATGAGTGAGTTGCACTGAAAAACTTAGAATATAAGAATCGCACAGTGTAGTACATAGTATATGAGTGCGTTGCACTGAAAACTTAGAATATAAGAAACGCACAGTGTAGTACATAGTATATGAGTGAGTTGCACTGAAAAACTTAGAATATAAGAAACGCACAGTGTAGTACATAGTATATGAGTGAGTTGCACTGAAAAACTTAGAATATAAGAAACGCACAGTGTAGTACATAGTATATGAGTGAGTTGCACTGAAAAACTTAGAATTTACTGAAAAACCCGCATTACACGAAATACACAGTGTAGTACATAGTATATGAGTGAGTTGCACTGAAAAACTTAGAATATAAGAAACGCACAGTGTAGTACATAGTATATGAATGAGTTGCACTGAAAAACTTAGAATATAAGAAACGCACAGTGTAGTACATAGTATATGAGTGAGTTGCACTGAAAAACTTAGAATATAAGAAATGCACAGTGTAGTACATAGTATATGAGTGAGTTGCACTGAAAAACTTAGAATATAAGCAACGCACAGTGTAGTACATAATATATGATTGAGTTGCACTGAAAAACTTAAAATATAAGAAACGCACAGTGTAGTACAGAGTATATGAGTGAGTTGCACTGAAAAACTTAGAATATAAGAAACGCACAGTGTAGTACATAGTATATGAGTGAGTTGCACTGAAAAACTTAGGATATAAGAAACGCACAGTGTAGTACAAAGTATATGAGTGAGTTGCACTGAAAAACTTAGAATATAAGAAACGCACAGTGTAGTACATAGTATATGAGTGAGTTGCACTGAAAAACTTAGAATATAAGAAACGCACAGTGTAGTACATAGTATATGAGTGAGTTGCACTGAAAAACTTAGAATATAAGAAACGCACAGTGTAGTACATAGTATATGAGTGAGTTGCACTGAAAAACTTAGAATTTACTGAAAAACCCGCATTACACGAAATGCACAGTGTAGTACATAGAATATGAGTGAGTTGCACTGAAAATCTTAGAATATAAGAAACGCACAGTGTAGTACATAGTATATGAGTGAGTTGCACTGAAAAACTTAGAATATAAGAAACGCACAGTGTAGTACATAGTATATGAGTGAGTTGCACTGAAAAACTTAGAATATAAGAAACGCACAGTGTAGTACATAGTATATGAGTGAGTTGCACTGAAAAACTTAGAATATAAGAAACGCACAGTGTAGTACATAGTATATGAGTGAGTTGCACTGAAAAACTTAGAATATAAGAAACGCACAGTGTAGTACATACTATATGAGTGAGTTGCACTGAAAAACTCAGAATATAAGAAACGCACAGTGTAGTACATAGTATATGAGTGAGTTGCACTGAAAAACTTAGAATATAAGAAACGCACAGTGTAGTACATAGTATATGAGTGAGTTGCACTGAAAAACTTAGAATATAAGAAACGACAGTGTAGTACATAGTATATGAGTGAGTTGCACTGAAAAACTTAGAATATACTGAAAAACCCGCATTACACGAAATGCACAGTGTAGTACATTTTATATGAGTGAATTTCACTGAAAAACTTAGAATATAAGAAACGCACAGTGTAGTACATAGTATATGAGTGAGTTGCACTGAAAAACTTAGAATATAAGAAACGCACAGTGTAGTACATAGTATATGAGTGAGTTGCACTGAAAAACTTAGAATATAAGAAACACACAGTGTAGTACATAGTATATGAGTGAGTTGCACTGAAAAACTTAGAATATAAGAAACGCACAGTGTAGTACATAGTATATGAGTGAGTTGCACTGAAAAACTTAGAATATAAGAAACGCACAGTGTAGTACATAGTATATGAGTGAGTTGCACTGAAAAACTTAGAATTTACTAAAAAACCTGCATTACACGAAATGCACAGTGTAGTACATAGTATATGAGTGAGTTGCACTGAAAAACTTAGAATATAAGAAACGCACAGTGTAGTACATAGTATATGAGTGAGTTGCACTGAAAAACTTAGAATATAAGAAACGCATAGTGTAGTACATAGTATATGAGTGAGTTGCACTGAAAAACTTAGAATATAAGAAACGCACAGTGTAGTACATAGTATATGAGTGAGTTGCACTGAAAAACTTAGAATATAAGAAACGCACAGTGTAGTACATAGTATATGAGTGAGTTGCACTGAAAAACTTAGAATTTACTAAAAAACCTGCATTACACGAAATGCACAGTGTAGTACATAGTATATGAGTGAGTTGCACTGAAAAACTTAGAATATAAGAAACGCACAGTGTAGTACATAGTATATGAGTGAGTTGCACTGAAAAACTTAGAATATAAGAAATGCACAGTGTAGTACATAGTATATGAGTGAGTTGCACTGAAAAACTTAGAATATAAGAAACGCACAGTGTAGTACATACTATATGAGTGAGTTGCACTGAAAAACTCAGAATATAAGAAACGCACAGTGTAGTACATAGTATATGAGTGAGTTGCACTGAAAAACTTAGAATATAAGAAACGCACAGTGTAGTACATAGTATATGAGTGAGTTGCACTGAAAAACTTAGAATATAAGAAACGACAGTGTAGTACATAGTATATGAGTGAGTTGCACTGAAAAACTTAGAATTTACTGAAAAACCCGCATTACACGAAATGCACAGTGTAGTACATTTTATATGAGTGAATTTCACTGAAAAACTTAGAATATAAGAAACGCACAGTGTAGTACATAGTATATGAGTGAGTTGCACTGAAAAACTTAGGATATAAGAAACGCACAGTGTAGTACATAGTATATGAGTGAGTTGCACTGAAAAACTTAGACTATAAGAAACGCACAGTGTAGTACATAGTATATGAGTGAGTTGACTGAAAAACTTAGAATATAAGAAACGCACAGTGTAGTACATAGTATATGAGTGCGTTGCACTGAAAACTTAGAATATAAGAAACGCACAGTGTAGTACATAGTATATGAGTGAGTTGCACTGAAAAACTTAGAATATAAGAAACGCACAGTGTAGTACATAGTATATGAGTGAGTTGCACTGAAAAACTTAGAATATAAGAAACGCACAGTGTAGTACATAGTATATGAGTGAGTTGCACTGAAAAACTTAGAATATAAGAAACGCACAGTGTAGTACATAGTATATGAGTGAGTTGCACTGAAAAACTTAGAATTTACTGAAAAACCCGCATTACACGAAATACACAGTGTAGTACATAGTATATGAGTGAGTTGCACTGAAAAACTTAGAATATAAGAAACGCACAGTGTAGTACATAGTATATGAATGAGTTGCACTGAAAAACTTAGAATATAAGAAACGCACAGTGTAGTACATAGTATATGAGTGAGTTGCACTGAAAAACTTAGAATATAAGAAACGCACAGTGTAGTACAAAGTATATGAGTGAGTTGCACTGAAAAACTTAGAATATAAGAAACGCACAGTGTAGTACATAGTATATGAGTGAGTTGCACTGAAAAACTTAGAATATAAGAAACGCACAGTGTAGTACATAGTATATGAGTGAGTTGCACTGAAAAACTTAGAATATAAGAAACGCACATAGTAGTACATAGTATATGAGTGAGTTGCACTGAAAAACGTAGAATATAAGAAACGCACAGTGTACTACATAGTATATGAGTGAGTTGCACTGAAAAACTTAGAATTTACTGAAAAACCCGCATTACACGAAATGCACAGTGTAGTACATAGTATATGAGTGAGTTGCACTGAAAATCTTAGAATATAAGAAACGCACAGTGTAGTACATAGTATATGAGTGAGTTGCACTGAAAAACTTAGAATATAAGAAACGCACAGTGTAGTACATAGTATATGAGTGAGTTGCACTGAAAAACTTAGAATATAAAAAACGCACAGTGTAGTACATAGTATATGAGTGTGTTGCACTGAAAAACTTAGAATTTACTAAAAAACCTGCATTACACGAAATGCACAGTGTAGTACATAGTATATGAGTGAGTTGCACTGAAAAACTTAGAATATAAGAAACGCACAGTGTAGTACATAGTATATGAGTGAGTTGCACTGAAAAACTTAGAATATAAGAAACGACAGTGTAGTACATAGTATATGAGTGAGTTGCACTGAAAAACTTAGAATTTACTGAAAAACCCGCATTACACGAAATGCACAGTGTAGTACATTTTATATGAGTGAATTTCACTGAAAAAATTAGAATATAAGAAACGCACAGTGTAGTACATAGTATATGAGTGAGTTGCACTGAAAAACTTAGAATATAAGAAACGCACAGTGTAGTACATAGTATATGAGTGAGTTGCACTGAAAAACTTAGAATATAAGAAATGCACAGTGTAGTACATAGTATATGAGTGAGTTGCACTGAAAAACTTAGAATATAAGAAACGCACAGTGTAGTACATAATATATGATTGAGTTGCACTGAAAAACTTAAAATATAAGAAACGCACAGTGTAGTACATAGTATATGAGTGAGTTGCACTGAAAAACTTAGAATATAAGAAACGCACAGTGTAGTACATAGTATATGAGTGAGTTGCACTGAAAAACTTAGGATATAAGAAACGCACAGTGTAGTACATAGTATATGAGTGAGTTGCACTGAAAAACTTAGAATATAAGAAACGCACATAGTAGTACATAGTATATGAGTGAGTTGCACTGAAAAACGTAGAATATAAGAAACGCACAGTGTACTACATAGTATATGAGTGAGTTGCACTGAAAAACTTAGAATTTACTGAAAAACCCGCATTACACGAAATGCACAGTGTAGTACATAGTATATGAGTGAGTTGCACTGAAAATCTTAGAATATAAGAAACGCACAGTGTAGTACATAGTATATGAGTGAGTTGCACTGAAAAACTTAGAATATAAGAAACGCACAGTGTAGTACATAGTATATGAGTGAGTTGCACTGAAAAACTTAGAATATAAAAAACGCACAGTGTAGTACATAGTATATGAGTGTGTTGCACTGAAAAACTTAGAATTTACTAAAAAACCTGCATTACACGAAATGCACAGTGTAGTACATAGTATATGAGTGAGTTGCACTGAAAAACTTAGAATATAAGAAACGCACAGTGTAGTACATAGTATATGAGTGAGTTGCACTGAAAAACTTAGAATATAAGAAACGACAGTGTAGTACATAGTATATGAGTGAGTTGCACTGAAAAACTTAGAATTTACTGAAAAACCCGCATTACACGAAATGCACAGTGTAGTACATTTTATATGAGTGAATTTCACTGAAAAAATTAGAATATAAGAAACGCACAGTGTAGTACATAGTATATGAGTGAGTTGCACTGAAAAACTTAGAATATAAGAAACGCACAGTGTAGTACATAGTATATGAGTGAGTTGCACTGAAAAACTTAGAATATAAGAAATGCACAGTGTAGTACATAGTATATGAGTGAGTTGAACTGAAAAACTTAGAATATAAGAAACGCACAGTGTAGTACATAATATATGATTGAGTTGCACTGAAAAACTTAAAATATAAGAAACGCACAGTGTAGTACATAGTATATGAGTGAGTTGCACTGAAAAACTTAGAATATAAGAAACGCACAGTGTAGTACATAGTATATGAGTGAGTTGCACTGAAAAACTTAGGATATAAGAAACGCACAGTGTAGTACAAAGTATATGAGTGAGTTGCACTGAAAAACTTAGAATATAAGAAACGCACAGTGTAGTACATAGTATATGAGTGAGTTGCACTGAAAAACTTAGAATATAAGAAACGCACAGTGTAGTACATAGTATATGAGTGAGTTGCACTGAAAAACTTAGAATATAAGAAACGCACAGTGTAGTACATAGTATATGAGTGAGTTGCACTGAAAAACTTAGAATTTACTGAAAAACCCGCATTACACGAAATGCACAGTGTAGTACATAGAATATGAGTGAGTTGCACTGAAAATCTTAGAATATAAGAAACGCACAGTGTAGTACATAGTATATGAGTGAGTTGCACTGAAAAACTTAGAATATAAGAAACGCACAGTGTAGTACATAGTATATGAGTGAGTTGCACTGAAAAACTTAGAATATAAGAAACGCACAGTGTAGTACATAGTATATGAGTGAGTTGCACTGAAAAACTTAGAATATAAGAAAGGCACAGTGTAGTACATAGTATATGAGTGAGTTGCACTGAAAAACTTAGAATATAAGAAACGCACAGTGTAGTACATACTATATGAGTGAGTTGCACTGAAAAACTCAGAATATAAGAAACGCACAGTGTAGTACATAGTATATGAGTGAGTTGCACTGAAAAACTTAGAATATAAGAAACGCACAGTGTAGTACATAGTATATGAGTGAGTTGCACTGAAAAACTTAGAATATAAGAAACGACAGTGTAGTACATAGTATATGAGTGAGTTGCACTGAAAAACTTAGAATATACTGAAAAACCCGCATTACACGAAATGCACAGTGTAGTACATTTTATATGAGTGAATTTCACTGAAAAACTTAGAATATAAGAAACGCACAGTGTAGTACATAGTATATGAGTGAGTTGCACTGAAAAACTTAGAATATAAGAAACGCACAGTGTAGTACATAGTATATGAGTGAGTTGCACTGAAAAACTTAGAATATAAGAAACGCACAGTGTAGTACATAGTATATGAGTGAGTTGCACTGAAAAACTTAGAATATAAGAAACGCACAGTGTAGTACATAGTATATGAGTGAGTTGCACTGAAAAACTTAGAATATAAGAAACGCACAGTGTAGTACATAGTATATGAGTGAGTTGCACTGAAAAACTTAGAATTTACTAAAAAACCTGCATTACACGAAATGCACAGTGTAGTACATAGTATATGAGTGAGTTGCACTGAAAAACTTAGAATATAAGAAACGCACAGTGTAGTACATAGTATATGAGTGAGTTGCACTGAAAAACTTAGAATATAAGAAACGCATAGTGTAGTACATAGTATATGAGTGAGTTGCACTGAAAAACTTAGAATATAAGAAACGCACAGTGTAGTACATAGTATATGAGTGAGTTGCACTGAAAAACTTAGAATATAAGAAACGCACAGTGTAGTACATAGTATATGAGTGAGTTGCACTGAAAAACTTAGAATTTACTAAAAAACCTGCATTACACGAAATGCACAGTGTAGTACATAGTATATGAGTGAGTTGCACTGAAAAACTTAGAATATAAGAAACGCACAGTGTAGTACATAGTATATGAGTGAGTTGCACTGAAAAACTTAGAATATAAGAAATGCACAGTGTAGTACATAGTATATGAGTGAGTTGCACTGAAAAACTTAGAATATAAGAAACGCACAGTGTAGTACATACTATATGAGTGAGTTGCACTGAAAAACTCAGAATATAAGAAACGCACAGTGTAGTACATAGTATATGAGTGAGTTGCACTGAAAAACTTAGAATATAAGAAACGCACAGTGTAGTACATAGTATATGAGTGAGTTGCACTGAAAAACTTAGAATATAAGAAACGACAGTGTAGTACATAGTATATGAGTGAGTTGCACTGAAAAACTTAGAATTTACTGAAAAACCCGCATTACACGAAATGCACAGTGTAGTACATTTTATATGAGTGAATTTCACTGAAAAACTTAGAATATAAGAAACGCACAGTGTAGTACATAGTATATGAGTGAGTTGCACTGAAAAACTTAGAATATAAGAAACGCACAGTGTAGTACATAGTATATGAGTGAGTTGCACTGAAAAACTTAGACTATAAGAAACGCACAGTGTAGTACATAGTATATGAGTGAGTTGACTGAAAAACTTAGAATATAAGAAACGCACAGTGTAGTACATAGTATATGAGTGCGTTGCACTGAAAACTTAGAATATAAGAAACGCACAGTGTAGTACATAGTATATGAGTGAGTTGCACTGAAAAACTTAGAATATAAGAAACGCACAGTGTAGTACATAGTATATGAGTGAGTTGCACTGAAAAACTTAGAATATAAGAAACGCACAGTGTAGTACATAGTATATGAGTGAGTTGCACTGAAAAACTTAGAATATAAGAAACGCACAGTGTAGTTCATAGTATATGAGTGAGTTGCACTGAAAAACTTAGAATTTACTGAAAAACCCGCATTACACGAAATACACAGTGTAGTACATAGTATATGAGTGAGTTGCACTGAAAAACTTAGAATATAATAAACGCACAGTGTAGTACATAGTATATGAATGAGTTGCACTGAAAAACTTAGAATATAAGAAACGCACAGTGTAGTACATAGTATATGAGTGAGTTGCACTGAAAAACTTAGAATCTAAGAAATACACAGTGTAGTACATAGTATATGAGTGAGTTGCACTGAAAAACTTAAAATATAAGAAACGCACAGTGTAGTACATAATATATGATTGAGTTGCACTGAAAAACTTAAAATATAAGAAACGCACAGTGTAGTACATAGTATATGAGTGAGTTGCACTGAAAAACTTAGAATATAAGAAACGCACAGTGTAGTACATAGTATATGAGTGAGTTGCACTGAAAAACTTAGAATATAAGAAACGCACAGTGTAGTACATAGTATATGAGTGAGTTGCACTGAAAAACTTAGGATATAAGAAACGCACAGTGTAGTACAAAGTATATGAGTGAGTTGCACTGAAAAACTTAGAATATAAGAAACGCACAGTGTAGTACATAGTATATGAGTGAGTTGCACTGAAAATCTTAGAATATAAGAAACGCACAGTGTAGTACATAGTATATGAGTGAGTTGCACTGAAAAACTTAGAATATAAGAAACGCACAGTGTAGTACATAGTATATGAGTGAGTTTCACTGAAAAACTTAGAATATAAGAAACGCACAGTGTAGTACAAAGTATATGAGTGAGTTGCACTGAAAAACTTAGAATATAAGAAACGCACAGTGTAGTACATAGTATATGAGTGAGTTGCACTGAAAAACTTAGAATATAAGAAACGCACAGTGTAGTACATAGTATATGAGTGAGTTGCACTGAAAAACTTAGAATATAAGAAACGCACATAGTAGTACATAGTATATGAGTGAGTTGCACTGAAAAACGTAGAATATAAGAAACGCACAGTGTACTACATAGTATATGAGTGAGTTGCACTGAAAAACTTAGAATTTACTGAAAAACCCGCATTACACGAAATGCACAGTGTAGTACATAGTATATGAGTGAGTTGCACTGAAAATCTTAGAATATAAGAAACGCACAGTGTAGTACATAGTATATGAGTGAGTTGCACTGAAAAACTTAGAATATAAGAAACGCACAGTGTAGTACATAGTATATGAGTGAGTTGCACTGAAAAACTTAGAATATAAAAAACGCACAGTGTAGTACATAGTATATGAGTGTGTTGCACTGAAAAACTTAGAATTTACTAAAAAACCTGCATTACACGAAATGCACAGTGTAGTACATAGTATATGAGTGAGTTGCACTGAAAAACTTAGAATATAAGAAACGCACAGTGTAGTACATAGTATATGAGTGAGTTGCACTGAAAAACTTAGAATATAAGAAACGCACACTGTAGTACATAGTATATGAGTGAGTTGCACTGAAAAACTTAGAATATAAGAAACGACAGTGTAGTACATACTATATGAGTGAGTTGCACTGAAAAACTCAGAATATAAGAAACGCACAGTGTAGTACATAGTATATGAGTGAGTTGCACTGAAAAACTTAGAATATAAGAAACGCACAGTGTAGTACATAGTATATGAGTGAGTTGCACTGAAAAACTTAGAATTTACTGAAAAACCCGCATTACACGAAATGCACAGTGTAGTACATTTTATATGAGTGAATTTCACTGAAAAACTTTGAATATAAGAAACGCACAGTGTAGTACATAGTATATGAGTGAGTTGCACTGAAAAACTTAGAATATAAGAAACACACAGTGTAGTACATAGTATATGAGTGAGTTGCACTGAAAAACTTAGAATATAAGAAACGCACAGTGTAGTACATAGTATATGAGTGAGTTGCACTGAAAAACTTAGAATATAAGAAAGGCACAGTGTAGTACATAGTATATGAGTGAGTTGCACTGAAAAACTTAGAATATAAGAAACGCACAGTGTAGTACATAGTATATGAGTGAGTTGCACTGAAAAACTTAGAATATAAGAAACGAACAGTGTAGTACATAGTATATGAGTGAGTTGCACTGAAAAACTTAGAATATAAGAAACGCACAGTGTAGTACATAGTATATGAGTGAGTTGCACTGAAAAACTTAGAATATAAGAAACGCACAGTGTAGTACATAGTATATGAGTGAGTTGCACTGAAAACCTTAGGATATAAGAAACGCACAGTGTAGTACAAAGTATATGAGTGAGTTGCACTGAAAAACTTAGAATATAAGAAACGCACAGTGTAGTACATAGTATATGAGTGAGTTGCACTGAAAAACTTAGAATATAAGAAACGCACAGTGTAGTACATAGTATATGAGTGAGTTGCACTGAAAAACTTAGAATATAAGAAACGCACAGTGTAGTACATAGTATATGAGTGAGTTGCACTGAAAAACTTAGAATTTACTGAAAAACCCGCATTACACGAAATGCACAGTGTAGTATATAGAATATGAGTGAGTTGCACTGAAAATCTTAGAATATAAGAAACGCACAGTGTAGTACATAGTATATGAGTGAGTTGCACTGAAAAACTTAGAATATAAGAAACGCACAGTGTAGTACATAGTATATGAGTGAGTTTCACTGAAAAACTTAGAATATAAGAAACGCACAGTGTAGTACATAGTATATGAGTGAGTTGCACTGAAAAACTTAGAATATAAGAAACGCACAGTGTAGTACATAGTATATGAGTGAGTTGCACTGAAAAACTTAGAATATAAGAAACGCACAGTGTAGTACATAGTATATGAGTGAGTTGCACTGAAAAACTTATAATATAAGAAACGCACAGTGTAGTACAAAGTATATGAGTGAGTTGCACTGAAAAACTTAGAATATAAGAAACGCACATAGTAGTACATAGTATATGAGTGAGTTGCACTTAAAAACGTAGAATATAAGAAACGCACAGTGTACTACATAGTATATGAGTGAGTTGCACTGAAAAACTTAGAATTTACTGAAAAACCCGCATTACACGAAATGCACAGTGTAGTACATAGTATATGAGTGAGTTGCACTGAAAATCTTAGAATATAAGAAACGCACAGTGTAGTACATAGTATATGAGTGAGTTGCACTGAAAAACTTAGAATATAAGAAACGCACAGTGTAGTACATAGTATATGAGTGAGTTGCACTGAAAAACTTAGAATATAAAAAACGCACAGTGTAGTACATAGTATATGAGTGTGTTGCACTGAAAAACTTAGAATTTACTAAAAAACCTGCATTACACGAAATGCACAGTGTAGTACATAGTATATGAGTGAGTTGCACTGAAAAACTTAGAATATAAGAAACGCACAGTGTAGTACATAGTATATGAGTGAGTTGCACTGAAAAACTTAGAATATAAGAAACGCACAGTGTAGTACATAGAATATGAGTGAGTTGCACTGAAAAACTTAGAATATAAGAAACGACAGTGTAGTACATACTATATGAGTGAGTTGCACTGAAAAACTCAGAATATAAGAAACGCACAGTGTAGTACATAGTATATGAGTGAGTTGCACTGAAAAACTTAGAATATAAGAAACGCACAGTGTAGTACATAGTATATGAGTGAGTTGCACTGAAAAACTTAGAATATAAGAAAGGCACAGTGTAGTACATAGTATATGAGTGAGTTGCACTGAAAAACTTAGAATATAAGAAACGCACAGTGTAGTACATAGTATGTGAGTGAGTTGCACTGAAAAACTTAGAATATAAGAAACGAACAGTGTAGTACATAGTATATGAGTGAGTTGCACTGAAAAACTTAGAATATAAGAAACGCACAGTGTAGTACATAGTATATGAGTGAGTTGCACTGAAAAACTTAGAATATAAGAAACGCACAGTGTAGTACATAGTATATGAGTGAGTTGCACTGAAAAACTTAGGATATAAGAAACGCACAGTGTAGTACAAAGTATATGAGTGAGTTGCACTGAAAAACTTAGAATATAAGAAACGCACAGTGTAGTACATAGTATATGAGTGAGTTGCACTGAAAAACTTAGAATATAAGAAACGCACAGTGTAGTACATAGTATATGAGTGCGTTGCACTGAAAAACTTAGAATTTACTGAAAAACCCGCATTACACGAAATGCACAGTGTAGTACATAGAATATGAGTGAGTTGCATTGAAAATCTTAGAATATAAGAAACGCACAGTGTAGTACATAGTATATGAGTGAGTTGCACTGAAAAACTTAGAATATAAGAAACGCACAGTGTAGTACATAGTATATGAGTGAGTTGCACTGAAAAACTTAGAATATAAGAAACGCACAGTGTAGTACATAGTATATGAGTGAGTTGCACTGAAAAACTTAGAATATAAGAAACGCACAGTGTAGTACAAAGTATATGAGTGAGTTGCACTGAAAAACTTAGAATATAAGAAACGCACAGTGTAGTACATAGTATATGAGTGAGTTGCACTGAAAAACTTAGAATATAAGAAACGCACAGTGTAGTACATAGTATATGAGTGAGTTGCACTGAAAAACTTAGAATATAAGAAACGCACATAGTAGTACATAGTATATGAGTGAGTTGCACTGAAAAACGTAGAATATAAGAAACACACAGTGTACTACATAGTATATGAGTGAGTTGCACTGAAAAACTTAGAATTTACTGAAAAACCCGCATTACACGAAATGCACAGTGTAGTACATAGTATATGAGTGAGTTGCACTGAAAATCTTAGAATATAAGAAACGCACAGTGTAGTACATTGTATATGAGTGAGTTGCACTGAAAAACTTAGAATATAAGAAACGCACAGTGTAGTACATAGTATATGAGTGAGTTGCACTGAAAAACTTAGAATATAAAAAACGCACAGTGTAGTACATAGTATATGAGTGTGTTGCACTGAAAAACTTAGAATTTACTAAAAAACCTCCATTACACGAAATGCACAGTGTAGTACATAGTATATGAGTGAGTTGCACTGAAAAACTTAGAATATAAGAAACTCACAGTGTAGTACATAGTATATGAGTGAGTTGCACTGAAAAACTTAGAATATAAGAAACGCACAGTGTAGTACATAGTATATGAGTGAGTTGCACTGAAAAACTTAGAATATAAGAAACGCACAGTGTAGTACATAGTATATGAGTGAGTTGCACTGAAAAACTTAGAATATAAGAAACGACAGTGTAGTACATACTATATGAGTGAGTTGCACTGAAAAACTCAGAATATAAGAAACGCACAGTGTAGTACATAGTATATGAGTGAGTTGCACTGAAAAACTTAGAATATAAGAAACTCACAGTGTAGTACATAGTATATGAGTGAGTTGCACTGAAAAACTTAGAATATAAGAAACGCACAGTGTAGTACATAGTATATGAGTGAGTTGCACTGAAAAACTTAGAATATAAGAAACGCACAGTGTAGTACATAGTATATGAGTGAGTTGCACTGAAAAACTTAGAATATAAGAAACGACAGTGTAGTACATACTATATGAGTGAGTTGCACTGAAAAACTCAGAATATAAGAAACGCACAGTGTAGTACATAGTATATGAGTGAGTTGCACTGAAAAACTTAGAATATAAGAAACGCACAGTGTAGTACATAGTATATGAGTGAGTTGCACTGAAAAACTTAGAATTTACTGAAAAACCCGCATTACACGAAATGCACAGTGTAGTACATTTTATATGAGTGAATTTCACTGAAAAACTTAGAATATAAGAAACGCACAGTGTAGTACATAGTATATGAGTGAGTTGCACTGAAAAACTTAGAATATAAGAAACACACAGTGTAGTACATAGTATATGAGTGAGTTGCACTGAAAAACTTAGAATATAAGAAACGCACAGTGTAGTACATAGTATATGAGTGAGTTGCACTGAAAAACTTAGAATATAAGAAAGGCACAGTGTAGTACATAGTATATGAGTGAGTTGCACTGAAAAACTTAGAATATAAGAAACGCACAGTGTAGTATATAGTATATGAGTGAGTTGCACTGAAAAACTTAGAATATAAGAAACGAACAGTGTAGTACATAGTATATGAGTGAGTTGCACTGAAAAACTTAGAATATAAGAAACGCACAGTGTAGTACATAGTATATGAGTGAGTTGCACTGAAAAACTTAGAATATAAGAAACGCACAGTGTAGTACATAGTATATGAGTGAGTTGCACTGAAAAACTTAGGATATAAGAAACGCACAGTGTAGTACAAAGTATATGAGTGAGTTGCACTGAAAAACTTAGAATATAAGAAACGCACAGTGTAGTACATAGTATATGAGTGAGTTGCACTGAAAAACTTAGAATATAAGAAACGCACAGTGTAGTACATAGTATATGAGTGAGTTGCACTGAAAAACTTAGAATATAAGAAACGCACAGTGTAGTACATAGTATATGAGTGAGTTGCACTGAAAAACTTAGAATTTACTGAAAAACCCGCATTACACGAAATGCACAGTGTAGTACATAGAATATGAGTGAGTTGCACTGAAAATCTTAGAATATAAGAAACGCACAGTGTAGTACATAGTATATGAGTGAGTTGCACTGAAAAACTTAGAATATAAGAAACGCACAGTGTAGTACATAGTATATGAGTGAGTTTCACTGAAAAACTTAGAATATAAGAAACGCACAGTGTAGTACATAGTATATGAGTGAGTTGCACTGAAAAACTTAGAATATAAGAAACGCACAGTGTAGTACATAGTATATGAGTGAGTTGCACTGAAAAACTTAGAATATAAGAAACGCACAGTGTAGTACATAGTATATGAGTGAGTTGCACTGAAAAACTTAGAATATAAGAAACGCACAGTGTAGTACATAGTATATGAGTGAGTTGCACTGAAAAACTTAGAATATGAGAAACGCACAGTGTAGTACATAGTATATGAGTGAGTTGCACTGAAAAACTTAGAATATAAGAAACGCACAGTGTAGTACATAGTATATGAGTGAGTTGCACTGAAAAACTTAGAATATAAGAAACGCACATAGTAGTACATAGTATATGAGTGAGTTGCACTTAAAAACGTAGAATATAAGAAACGCACAGTGTACTACATAGTATATGAGTGAGTTGCACTGAAAAACTTAGAATTTACTGAAAAACCCGCATTACACGAAATGCACAGTGTAGTACATAGTATATGAGTGAGTTGCACTGAAAATCTTAGAATATAAGAAACGCACAGTGTAGTACATAGTATATGAGTGAGTTGCACTGAAAAACTTAGAATATAAGAAACGCACAGTGTAGTACATAGTATATGAGTGAGTTGCACTGAAAAACTTAGAATATAAAAAACGCACAGTGTAGTACATAGTATATGAGTGTGTTGCACTGAAAAACTTAGAATTTACTAAAAAACCTGCATTACACGAAATGCACAGTGTAGTACATAGTATATGAGTGAGTTGCACTGAAAAACTTAGAATATAAGAAACGCACAGTGTAGTACATAGTATATGAGTGAGTTGCACTGAAAAACTTAGAATATAAGAAACGCACAGTGTAGTACATAGTATATGAGTGAGTTGCACTGAAAAACTTAGAATATAAGAAACGACAGTGTAGTACATACTATATGAGTGAGTTGCACTGAAAAACTCAGAATATAAGAAACGCACAGTGTAGTACATAGTATATGAGTGAGTTGCACTGAAAAACTTAGAATATAAGAAACGCACAGTATTGTACATAGTATATGAGTGAGTTGCACTGAAAAACTTAGAATATAAGAAACGCACATAGTAGTACATAGTATATGAGTGAGTTGCACTGAAAAACTTAGAATATAAGAAACGCACAGTGTAGTACATAGTATATGAGTGAGTTGCACTGAAAAACTTAGAATTTACTGAAAAACCCGCATTACACGAAATGCACAGTGTAGTACATAGAATATGAGTGAGTTGCACTGAAAATCTTAGAATATAAGAAACGCACAGTGTAGTACATAGTATATGAGTGAGTTGCACTGAAAAACTTAGAATATAAGAAACGCACAGTGTAGTACATAGTATATGAGTGAGTTTCACTGAAAAACTTAGAATATAAGAAACGCACAGTGTAGTACATAGTATATGAGTGAGTTGCACTGAAAAACTTAGAATATAAGAAACGCACAGTGTAGTACATAGTATATGAGTGAGTTGCACTGAAAAACTTAGAATATAAGAAACGCACATAGTAGTACATAGTATATGAGTGAGTTGCACTTAAAAACGTAGAATATAAGAAACGCACAGTGTACTACATAGTATATGAGTGAGTTGCACTGAAAAACTTAGAATTTACTGAAAAACCCGCATTACACGAAATGCACAGTGTAGTACATAGTATATGAGTGAGTTGCACTGAAAATCTTAGAATATAAGAAACGCACAGTGTAGTACATAGTATATGAGTGAGTTGCACTGAAAAACTTAGAATATAAGAAACGCACAGTGTAGTACATAGTATATGAGTGAGTTGCACTGAAAAACTTAGAATATAAAAAACGCACAGTGTAGTACATAGTATATGAGTGTGTTGCACTGAAAAACTTAGAATTTACTAAAAAACCTGCATTACACGAAATGCACAGTGTAGTACATAGTATATGAGTGAGTTGCACTGAAAAACTTAGAATATAAGAAACGCACAGTGTAGTACATAGTATATGAGTGAGTTGCACTGAAAAACTTAGAATATAAGAAACGCACAGTGTAGTACATAGTATATGAGTGAGTTGCACTGAAAAACTTAGAATATAAGAAACGACAGTGTAGTACATACTATATGAGTGAGTTGAACTGAAAAACTCAGAATATAAGAAACGCACAGTGTAGTACATAGTATATGAGTGAGTTGCACTGAAAAACTTAGAATATAAGAAACGCACAGTGTAGTACATAGTATATGAGTGAGTTGCACTGAAAAACTTAGAATATAAGAAACGCACAGTGTAGTACATAGTATATGAGTGAGTTGCACTGAAAAACTTAGAATATAAGAAACGCACATAGTAGTACATAGTATATGAGTGAGTTGCACTTAAAAACGTAGAATATAAGAAACGCACAGTGTACTACATAGTATATGAGTGAGTTGCACTGAAAAACTTAGAATTTACTGAAAAACCCGCATTACACGAAATGCACAGTGTAGTACATAGTATATGAGTGAGTTGCACTGAAAATCTTAGAATATAAGAAACGCACAGTGTAGTACATAGTATATGAGTGAGTTGCACTGAAAAACTTAGAATATAAGAAACGCACAGTGTAGTACATAGTATATGAGTGAGTTGCACTGAAAAACTTAGAATATAAAAAACGCACAGTGTAGTACATAGTATATGAGTGTGTTGCACTGAAAAACTTAGAATTTACTAAAAAACCTGCATTACACGAAATGCACAGTGTAGTACATAGTATATGAGTGAGTTGCACTGAAAAACTTAGAATATAAGAAACGCACAGTGTAGTACATAGTATATGAGTGAGTTGCACTGAAAAACTTAGAATATAAGAAACGCACAGTGTAGTACATAGTATATGAGTGAGTTGCACTGAAAAACTTAGAATATAAGAAACGACAGTGTAGTACATACTATATGAGTGAGTTGCACTGAAAAACTCAGAATATAAGAAACGCACAGTGTAGTACATAGTATATGAGTGAGTTGCACTGAAAAACTTAGAATATAAGAAACGCACAGTGTAGTACATAGTATATGAGTGAGTTGCACTGAAAAACTTAGAATATAAGAAAGGCACAGTGTAGTACATAGTATATGAGTGAGTTGCACTGAAAAACTTAGAATATAAGAAACGCACAGTGTAGTACATAGTATATGAGTGAGTTGCACTGAAAAACTTAGAATATAAGAAACGAACAGTGTAGTACATAGTATATGAGTGAGTTGCACTGAAAAACTTAGAATATAAGAAACGCACAGTGTAGTACATAGTATATGAGTGAGTTGCACTGAAAAACTTAGAATATAAGAAACGCACAGTGTAGTACATAGTATATGAGTGAGTTGCACTGAAAAACTTAGGATATAAGAAACGCACAGTGTAGTACAAAGTATATGAGTGAGTTGCACTGAAAAACTTAGAATATAAGAAACGCACAGTGTAGTACATAGTATATGAGTGAGTTGCACTGAAAAACTTAGAATTTACTGAAAAACCCGCATTACACGAAATGCACAGTGTAGTACATAGTATATGAGTGAGTTGCACTGAAAATCTTAGAATATAAGAAACGCACAGTGTAGTACATAGTATATGAGTGAGTTGCACTGAAAAACTTAGAATATAAGAAACGCACAGTGTAGTACATAGTATATGAGTGAGTTGCACTGAAAAACTTAGAATATAAAAAACGCACAGTGTAGTACATAGTATATGAGTGTGTTGCACTGAAAAACTTAGAATTTACTAAAAAACCTGCATTACACGAAATGCACAGTGTAGTACATAGTATATGAGTGAGTTGCACTGAAAAACTTAGAATATAAGAAACGCACAGTGTAGTACATAGTATATGAGTGAGTTGCACTGAAAAACTTAGAATATAAGAAACGCACAGTGTAGTACATAGTATATGAGTGAGTTGCACTGAAAAACTTAGAATATAAGAAACGACAGTGTAGTACATACTATATGAGTGAGTTGCACTGAAAAACTCAGAATATAAGAAACGCACAGTGTAGTACATAGTATATGAGTGAGTTGCACTGAAAAACTTAGAATATAAGAAACGCACAGTATTGTACATAGTATATGAGTGAGTTGCACTGAAAAACTTAGAATATAAGAAACGCACATAGTAGTACATAGTATATGAGTGAGTTGCACTGAAAAACTTAGAATATAAGAAACGCACAGTGTAGTACATAGTATATGAGTGAGTTGCACTGAAAAACTTAGAATTTACTGAAAAACCCGCATTACACGAAATGCACAGTGTAGTACATAGAATATGAGTGAGTTGCACTGAAAATCTTAGAATATAAGAAACGCACAGTGTAGTACATAGTATATGAGTGAGTTGCACTGAAAAACTTAGAATATAAGAAACGCACAGTGTAGTACATAGTATATGAGTGAGTTTCACTGAAAAACTTAGAATATAAGAAACGCACAGTGTAGTACATAGTATATGAGTGAGTTGCACTGAAAAACTTAGAATATAAGAAACGCACAGTGCAGTACATAGTATATGAGTGAGTTGCACTGAAAAACTTAGAATATAAGAAAGGCACAGTGTAGTACATAGTATATGAGTGAGTTGCACTGAAAAACTTAGAATATAAGAAACGCACAGTGTAGTACATAGTATATGAGTGAGTTGCACTGAAAAACTTAGAATATAAGAAACGAACAGTGTAGTACATAGTATATGAGTGAGTTGCACTGAAAAACTTAGAATATAAGAAACGCACAGTGTAGTACATAGTATATGAGTGAGTTGCACTGAAAAACTTAGAATATAAGAAACGCACAGTGTAGTACATAGTATATGAGTGAGTTGCACTGAAAAACTTAGGATATAAGAAACGCACAGTGTAGTACAAAGTATATGAGTGAGTTGCACTGAAAAACTTAGAATATAAGAAACGCACAGTGTAGTACATAGTATATGAGTGAGTTGCACTGAAAAACTTAGAATTTACTGAAAAACCCGCATTACACGAAATGCACAGTGTAGTACATAGTATATGAGTGAGTTGCACTGAAAATCTTAGAATATAAGAAACGCACAGTGTAGTACATAGTATATGAGTGAGTTGCACTGAAAAACTTAGAATATAAGAAACGCACAGTGTAGTACATAGTATATGAGTGAGTTGCACTGAAAAACTTAGAATATAAAAAACGCACAGTGTAGTACATAGTATATGAGTGTGTTGCACTGAAAAACTTAGAATTTACTAAAAAACCTGCATTACACGAAATGCACAGTGTAGTACATAGTATATGAGTGAGTTGCACTGAAAAACTTAGAATATAAGAAACGCACAGTGTAGTACATAGTATATGAGTGAGTTGCACTGAAAAACTTAGAATATAAGAAACGCACAGTGTAGTACATAGTATATGAGTGAGTTGCACTGAAAAACTTAGAATATAAGAAACGACAGTGTAGTACATACTATATGAGTGAGTTGCACTGAAAAACTCAGAATATAAGAAACGCACAGTGTAGTACATAGTATATGAGTGAGTTGCACTGAAAAACTTAGAATATAAGAAACGCACAGTATTGTACATAGTATATGAGTGAGTTGCACTGAAAAACTTAGAATATAAGAAACGCACATAGTAGTACATAGTATATGAGTGAGTTGCACTGAAAAACTTAGAATATAAGAAACGCACAGTGTAGTACATAGTATATGAGTGAGTTGCACTGAAAAACTTAGAATTTACTGAAAAACCCGCATTACACGAAATGCACAGTGTAGTACATAGAATATGAGTGAGTTGCACTGAAAATCTTAGAATATAAGAAACGCACAGTGTAGTACATAGTATATGAGTGAGTTGCACTGAAAAACTTAGAATATAAGAAACGCACAGTGTAGTACATAGTATATGAGTGAGTTTCACTGAAAAACTTAGAATATAAGAAACGCACAGTGTAGTACATAGTATATGAGTGAGTTGCACTGAAAAACTTAGAATATAAGAAACGCACAGTGTAGTACATAGTATATGAGTGAGTTGCACTGAAAAACTTAGAATATAAGAAACGCACATAGTAGTACATAGTATATGAGTGAGTTGCACTTAAAAACGTAGAATATAAGAAACGCACAGTGTACTACATAGTATATGAGTGAGTTGCACTGAAAAACTTAGAATTTACTGAAAAACCCGCATTACACGAAATGCACAGTGTAGTACATAGTATATGAGTGAGTTGCACTGAAAATCTTAGAATATAAGAAACGCACAGTGTAGTACATAGTATATGAGTGAGTTGCACTGAAAAACTTAGAATATAAGAAACGCACAGTGTAGTACATAGTATATGAGTGAGTTGCACTGAAAAACTTAGAATATAAAAAACGCACAGTGTAGTACATAGTATATGAGTGTGTTGCACTGAAAAACTTAGAATTTACTAAAAAACCTGCATTACACGAAATGCACAGTGTAGTACATAGTATATGAGTGAGTTGCACTGAAAAACTTAGAATATAAGAAACGCACAGTGTAGTACATAGTATATGAGTGAGTTGCACTGAAAAACTTAGAATATAAGAAACGCACAGTGTAGTACATAGTATATGAGTGAGTTGCACTGAAAAACTTAGAATATAAGAAACGACAGTGTAGTACATACTATATGAGTGAGTTGAACTGAAAAACTCAGAATATAAGAAACGCACAGTGTAGTACATAGTATATGAGTGAGTTGCACTGAAAAACTTAGAATATAAGAAACGCACAGTGTAGTACATAGTATATGAGTGAGTTGCACTGAAAAACTTAGAATATAAGAAACGCACAGTGTAGTACATAGTATATGAGTGAGTTGCACTGAAAAACTTAGAATATAAGAAACGCACATAGTAGTACATAGTATATGAGTGAGTTGCACTTAAAAACGTAGAATATAAGAAACGCACAGTGTACTACATAGTATATGAGTGAGTTGCACTGAAAAACTTAGAATTTACTGAAAAACCCGCATTACACGAAATGCACAGTGTAGTACATAGTATATGAGTGAGTTGCACTGAAAATCTTAGAATATAAGAAACGCACAGTGTAGTACATAGTATATGAGTGAGTTGCACTGAAAAACTTAGAATATAAGAAACGCACAGTGTAGTACATAGTATATGAGTGAGTTGCACTGAAAAACTTAGAATATAAAAAACGCACAGTGTAGTACATAGTATATGAGTGTGTTGCACTGAAAAACTTAGAATTTACTAAAAAACCTGCATTACACGAAATGCACAGTGTAGTACATAGTATATGAGTGAGTTGCACTGAAAAACTTAGAATATAAGAAACGCACAGTGTAGTACATAGTATATGAGTGAGTTGCACTGAAAAACTTAGAATATAAGAAACGCACAGTGTAGTACATAGTATATGAGTGAGTTGCACTGAAAAACTTAGAATATAAGAAACGACAGTGTAGTACATACTATATGAGTGAGTTGCACTGAAAAACTCAGAATATAAGAAACGCACAGTGTAGTACATAGTATATGAGTGAGTTGCACTGAAAAACTTAGAATATAAGAAACGCACAGTGTAGTACATAGTATATGAGTGAGTTGCACTGAAAAACTTAGAATATAAGAAAGGCACAGTGTAGTACATAGTATATGAGTGAGTTGCACTGAAAAACTTAGAATATAAGAAACGCACAGTGTAGTACATAGTATATGAGTGAGTTGCACTGAAAAACTTAGAATATAAGAAACGAACAGTGTAGTACATAGTATATGAGTGAGTTGCACTGAAAAACTTAGAATATAAGAAACGCACAGTGTAGTACATAGTATATGAGTGAGTTGCACTGAAAAACTTAGAATATAAGAAACGCACAGTGTAGTACATAGTATATGAGTGAGTTGCACTGAAAAACTTAGGATATAAGAAACGCACAGTGTAGTACAAAGTATATGAGTGAGTTGCACTGAAAAACTTAGAATATAAGAAACGCACAGTGTAGTACATAGTATATGAGTGAGTTGCACTGAAAAACTTAGAATATAAGAAACGCACAGTGTAGTACATAGTATATGAGTGCGTTGCACTGAAAAACTTAGAATTTACTGAAAAACCCGCATTACACGAAATGCACAGTGTAGTACATAGAATATGAGTGAGTTGCATTGAAAATCTTAGAATATAAGAAACGCACAGTGTAGTACATAGTATATGAGTGAGTTGCACTGAAAAACTTAGAATATAAGAAACGCACAGTGTAGTACATAGTATATGAGTGAGTTGCACTGAAAAACTTAGAATATAAGAAACGCACAGTGTAGTACATAGTATATGAGTGAGTTGCACTGAAAAACTTAGAATATAAGAAACGCACAGTATAGTACAAAGTATATGAGTGAGTTGCACTGAAAAACTTAGAATATAAGAAACGCACAGTGTAGTACATAGTATATGAGTGAGTTGCACTGAAAAACTTAGAATATAAGAAACGCACAGTATTGTACATAGTATATGAGTGAGTTGCACTGAAAAACTTAGAATATAAGAAACTCACATAGTAGTACATAGTATATGAGTGAGTTGCACTGAAAAACTTAGAATATAAGAAACGCACAGTGTAGTACATAGTATATGAGTGAGTTGCACTGAAAAACTTAGAATTTACTGAAAAACCCGCATTACACGAAATGCACAGTGTAGTACATAGAATATGAGTGAGTTGCACTGAAAATCTTAGAATATAAGAAACGCACAGTGTAGTACATAGTATATGAGTGAGTTGCACTGAAAAACTTAGAATATAAGAAACGCACAGTGTAGTACATAGTATATGAGTGAGTTTCACTGAAAAACTTAGAATATAAGAAACGCACAGTGTAGTACATAGTATATGAGTGAGTTGCACTGAAAAACTTAGAATATAAGAAACGCACAGTGTAGTACATAGTATATGAGTGAGTTGCACTGAAAAACTTAGAATATAAGAAACGCACATAGTAGTACATAGTATATGAGTGAGTTGCACTTAAAAACGTAGAATATAAGAAACGCACAGTGTACTACATAGTATATGAGTGAGTTGCACTGAAAAACTTAGAATTTACTGAAAAACCCGCATTACACGAAATGCACAGTGTAGTACATAGTATATGAGTGAGTTGCACTGAAAATCTTAGAATATAAGAAACGCACAGTGTAGTACATAGTATATGAGTGAGTTGCACTGAAAAACTTAGAATATAAGAAACGCACAGTGTAGTACATAGTATATGAGTGAGTTGCACTGAAAAACTTAGAATATAAAAAACGCACAGTGTAGTACATAGTATATGAGTGTGTTGCACTGAAAAACTTAGAATTTACTAAAAAACCTGCATTACACGAAATGCACAGTGTAGTACATAGTATATGAGTGAGTTGCACTGAAAAACTTAGAATATAAGAAACGCACAGTGTAGTACATAGTATATGAGTGAGTTGCACTGAAAAACTTAGAATATAAGAAACGCACAGTGTAGTACATAGTATATGAGTGAGTTGCACTGAAAAACTTAGAATATAAGAAACGACAGTGTAGTACATACTATATGAGTGAGTTGCACTGAAAAACTCAGAATATAAGAAACGCACAGTGTAGTACATAGTATATGAGTGAGTTGCACTGAAAAACTTAGAATATAAGAAACGCACAGTGTAGTACATAGTATATGAGTGAGTTGCACTGAAAAACTTAGAATATAAGAAAGGCACAGTGTAGTACATAGTATATGAGTGAGTTGCACTGAAAAACTTAGAATATAAGAAACGCACAGTGTAGTACATAGTATATGAGTGAGTTGCACTGAAAAACTTAGAATATAAGAAACGAACAGTGTAGTACATAGTATATGAGTGAGTTGCACTGAAAAACTTAGAATATAAGAAACGCACAGTGTAGTACATAGTATATGAGTGAGTTGCACTGAAAAACTTAGAATATAAGAAACGCACAGTGTAGTACATAGTATATGAGTGAGTTGCACTGAAAAACTTAGGATATAAGAAACGCACAGTGTAGTACAAAGTATATGAGTGAGTTGCACTGAAAAACTTAGAATATAAGAAACGCACAGTGTAGTACATAGTATATGAGTGAGTTGCACTGAAAAACTTAGAATATAAGAAACGCACAGTGTAGTACATAGTATATGAGTGCGTTGCACTGAAAAACTTAGAATTTACTGAAAAACCCGCATTACACGAAATGCACAGTGTAGTACATAGAATATGAGTGAGTTGCATTGAAAATCTTAGAATATAAGAAACGCACAGTGTAGTACATAGTATATGAGTGAGTTGCACTGAAAAACTTAGAATATAAGAAACGCACAGTGTAGTACATAGTATATGAGTGAGTTGCACTGAAAAACTTAGAATATAAGAAACGCACAGTGTAGTACATAGTATATGAGTGAGTTGCACTGAAAAACTTAGAATATAAGAAACGCACAGTATAGTACAAAGTATATGAGTGAGTTGCACTGAAAAACTTAGAATATAAGAAACGCACAGTGTAGTACATAGTATATGAGTGAGTTGCACTGAAAAACTTAGAATATAAGAAACGCACAGTATTGTACATAGTATATGAGTGAGTTGCACTGAAAAACTTAGAATATAAGAAACGCACATAGTAGTACATAGTATATGAGTGAGTTGCACTGAAAAACGTAGAATATAAGAAACGCACAGTGTACTACATAGTATATGAGTGAGTTGCACTGAAAAACTTAGAATTTACTGAAAAACCCGCATTACACGAAATGCACAGTGTAGTACATAGTATATGAGTGAGTTGCACTGAAAATCTTAGAATATAAGAAACGCACAGTGTAGTACATTGTATATGAGTGAGTTGCACTGAAAAACTTAGAATATAAGAAACGCACAGTGTAGTACATAGTATATGAGTGAGTTGCACTGAAAAACTTAGAATATAAAAAACGCACAGTGTAGTACATAGTATATGAGTGTGTTGCACTGAAAAACTTAGAATTTACTAAAAAACCTCCATTACACGAAATGCACAGTGTAGTACATAGTATATGAGTGAGTTGCACTGAAAAACTTAGAATATAAGAAACGCACAGTGTAGTACATAGTATATGAGTGAGTTGCACTGAAAAACTTAGAATATAAGAAACGCACAGTGTAGTACATAGTATATGAGTGAGTTGCACTGAAAAACTTAGAATATAAGAAAGGCACAGTGTAGTACATAGTATATGAGTGAGTTGCACTGAAAAACTTAGAATATAAGAAACGCACAGTGTAGTACATAGTATATGAGTGAGTTGCACTGAAAAACTTAGAATATAAGAAACGAACAGTGTAGTACATAGTATATGAGTGAGTTGCACTGAAAAACTTAGAATATAAGAAACGCACAGTGTAGTACATAGTATATGAGTGAGTTGCACTGAAAAACTTAGAATATAAGAAACGCACAGTGTAGTACATAGTATATGAGTGAGTTGCACTGAAAAACTTAGGATATAAGAAACGCACAGTGTAGTACAAAGTATATGAGTGAGTTGCACTGAAAAACTTAGAATTTACTGAAAAACCCGCATTACACGAAATGCACAGTGTAGTACATAGAATATGAGTGAGTTGCACTGAAAATCTTAGAATATAAGAAACGCACAGTGTAGTACATAGTATATGAGTGAGTTGCACTGAAAAACTTAGAATATAAGAAACGCACAGTGTAGTACATAGTATATGAGTGAGTTTCACTGAAAAACTTAGAATATAAGAAACGCACAGTGTAGTACAAAGTATATGAGTGAGTTGCACTGAAAAACTTAGAATATAAGAAACGCACAGTGTAGTACATAGTATATGAGTGAGTTGCACTGAAAAACTTAGAATATAAGAAACGCACAGTGTAGTACATAGTATATGAGTGAGTTGCACTGAAAAACTTAGAATATAAGAAACGCACATAGTAGTACATAGTATATGAGTGAGTTGCACTTAAAAACGTAGAATATAAGAAACGCACAGTGTACTACATAGTATATGAGTGAGTTGCACTGAAAAACTTAGAATTTACTGAAAAACCCGCATTACACGAAATGCACAGTGTAGTACATAGTATATGAGTGAGTTGCACTGAAAATCTTAGAATATAAGAAACGCACAGTGTAGTACATAGTATATGAGTGAGTTGCACTGAAAAACTTAGAATATAAGAAACGCACAGTGTAGTACATAGTATATGAGTGAGTTGCACTGAAAAACTTAGAATATAAAAAACGCACAGTGTAGTACATAGTATATGAGTGTGTTGCACTGAAAAACTTAGAATTTACTAAAAAACCTGCATTACACGAAATGCACAGTGTAGTACATAGTATATGAGTGAGTTGCACTGAAAAACTTAGAATATAAGAAACGCACAGTGTAGTACATAGTATATGAGTGAGTTGCACTGAAAAACTTAGAATATAAGAAACGCACAGTGTAGTACATAGTATATGAGTGAGTTGCACTGAAAAACTTAGAATATAAGAAACGACAGTGTAGTACATACTATATGAGTGAGTTGCACTGAAAAACTCAGAATATAAGAAACGCACAGTGTAGTACAAAGTATATGAGTGAGTTGCACTGAAAAACTTAGAATATAAGAAACGCACAGTGTAGTACATAGTATATGAGTGAGTTGCACTGAAAAACTTAGAATATAAGAAACGCACAGTGTAGTACATAGTATATGAGTGAGTTGCACTGAAAAACTTAGAATATAAGAAACGCACAGTGTAGTACAAAGTATATGAGTGAGTTGCACTGAAAAACTTAGAATATAAGAAACGCACAGTGTAGTACATAGTATATGAGTGAGTTGCACTGAAAAACTTAGAATATAAGAAACGCACAGTATTGTACATAGTATATGAGTGAGTTGCACTGAAAAACTTAGAATATAAGAAACGCACATAGTAGTACATAGTATATGAGTGAGTTGCACTGAAAAACGTAGAATATATGAAACGCACAGTGTACTACATAGTATATGAGTGAGTTGCACTGAAAAACTTAGAATTTACTGAAAAACCCGCATTACACGAAATGCACAGTGTAGTACATAGTATATGAGTGAGTTGCACTGAAAATCTTAGAATATAAGAAACGCACAGTGTAGTACATTGTATATGAGTGAGTTGCACTGAAAAACTTAGAATATAAGAAATGCACAGTGTAGTACATAGTATATGAGTGAGTTGCACTGAAAAACTTAGAATATAAAAAACGCACAGTGTAGTACATAGTATATGAGTGTGTTGCACTGAAAAACTTAGAATTTACTAAAAAACCTCCATTACACGAAATGCACAGTGTAGTACATAGTATATGAGTGAGTTGCACTGAAAAACTTAGAATATAAGAAACTCACAGTGTAGTACATAGTATATGAGTGAGTTGCACTGAAAAACTTAGAATATAAGAAACGCACAGTGTAGTACATAGTATATGAGTGAGTTGCACTGAAAAACTTAGAATATAAGAAACACACAGTGTAGTACATAGTATATGAGTGAGTTGCACTGAAAAACTTAGAATATAAGAAACGCACAGTGTAGTACATAGTATATGAGTGAGTTGCACTGAAAAACTTAGAATATAAGAAACGAACAGTGTAGTACATAGTATATGAGTGAGTTGCACTGAAAAACTTAGAATATAAGAAACGCACAGTGTAGTACATAGTATATGAGTGAGTTGCACTGAAAAACTTAGAATATAAGAAACGCACAGTGTAGTACATAGTATATGAGTGAGTTGCACTGAAAAACTTAGGATATAAGAAACGCACAGTGTAGTACAAAGTATATGAGTGAGTTGCACTGAAAAACTTAGAATATAAGAAACGCACAGTGTAGTACATAGTATATGAGTGAGTTGCACTGAAAAACTTAGAATATAAGAAACGCACAGTGTAGTACATAGTATATGAGTGAGTTGCACTGAAAAACTTAGAATATAAGAAAGGCACAGTGTAGTACATAGTATATGAGTGAGTTGCACTGAAAAACTTAGAATATAAGAAACGCACAGTGTAGTACATAGTATATGAGTGAGTTGCACTGAAAAACTTAGAATATAAGAAACGAACAGTGTAGTACATAGTATATGAGTGAGTTGCACTGAAAAACTTAGAATATAAGAAACGCACAGTGTAGTACATAGTATATGAGTGAGTTGCACTGAAAAACTTAGAATATAAGAAACGCACAGTGTAGTACATAGTATATGAGTGAGTTGCACTGAAAAACTTAGGATATAAGAAACGCACAGTGTAGTACAAAGTATATGAGTGAGTTGCACTGAAAAACTTAGAATATAAGAAACGCACAGTGTAGTACATAGTATATGAGTGAGTTGCACTGAAAAACTTAGAATATAAGAAACGCACAGTGTAGTACATAGTATATGAGTGAGTTGCACTGAAAAACTTAGAATATAAGAAACGCACAGTGTAGTACATAGTATATGAGTGAGTTGCACTGAAAAACTTAGAATTTACTGAAAAACCCGCATTACACGAAATGCACAGTGTAGTACATAGAATATGAGTGAGTTGCACTGAAAATCTTAGAATATAAGAAACGCACAGTGTAGTACATAGTATATGAGTGAGTTGCACTGAAAAACTTAGAATATAAGAAACGCACAGTGTAGTACATAGTATATGAGTGAGTTGCACTGAAAAAATTAGAATATAAGAAACGCACAGTGTAGTACATAGTATATGAGTGAGTTGCACTGAAAAACTTAGAATTTACTAAAAAACCTGCATTACACGAAATGCACAGTGTAGTACATAGTATATGAGTCAGTTGCACTGAAAAACTTAGAATATAAGAAACGCACAGTGTAGTACATAGTATATGAGTGAGTTGCACTGAAAAACTTAGAATATAAGAAACGCACAGTGTAGTACATAGTATATGAGTGAGTTGCACTGAAAAACTTAGAATATAAGAAACGCACAGTGTAGTACATACTATATGAGTGAGTTGCACTGAAAAACTCAGAATATAAGAAACGCACAGTGTAGTACATAGTATATGAGTGAGTTGCACTGAAAAACTTAGAATATAAGAAACGCACAGTGTAGTACATACTGTATGAGTGAGTTGCACTGAAAAACTCAGAATATAAGAAACGCACAGTGTAGTACATAGTATATGAGTGAGTTGCACTGAAAAACTTAGAATATAAGAAACGCACAGTGTAGTACATAGTACATGAGTGAGTTGCACTGAAAAACTTAGAATTTACTGAAAAACCCGCATTACACGAAATGCACAGTGTAGTACATTTTATATGAGTGAATTTCACTGAAAAACTTAGAATATAAGAAACGCACAGTGTAGTACATAGTATATGAGTGAGTTGCACTGAAAAACTTAGAATATAAGAAACGCACAGTGTAGTACATAGTATATGAGTGAGTTGCACTGAAAAACTTAGAATATAAGAAACGCACAGTGTAGTACATAGTATATGAGTGAGTTGCACTGAAAAACTTAGAATATAAGAAACGCACAGTGTAGTACATAGTATATGAGTGAGTTGCACTGAAAAACTTAGAATATAAGAAACGCACAGTGTAGTACATAGTATATGAGTGAGTTGCACTGAAAAACTTAGAATATAAGAAACGCACAGTGTAGTACATACTATATGAGTGAGTTGCACTGAAAAACTCAGAATATAAGAAACGCACAGTGTAGTACATAGTATATGAGTGAGTTGCACTGAAAAACTTAGAATATAAGAAACGCACAGTGTAGTACATAGTATATGAGTGAGTTGCACTGAAAAACTTAGAATATAAGAAACGACAGTGTAGTACATAGTATATGAGTGAGTTGCACTGAAAAACTTAGAATTTACTGAAAAACCCGCATTACACGAAATGCACAGTGTAGTACATTTTATATGAGTGAATTTCACTGAAAAACTTAGAATATAAGAAACGCACAGTGTAGTACATAGTATATGAGTGAGTTGCACTGAAAAACTTAGAATATAAGAAACGCACAGTGTAGTACATAGTATATGAGTGAGTTGCACTGAAAAACTTAGAATATAAGAAACGCACAGTGTAGTACATAGTATATGAGTGAGTTGCACTGAAAAACTTAGACTATAAGAAACGCACAGTGTAGTACATAGTATATGAGTGAGTTGCACTGAAAAACTTAGAATATAAGAAACGCACAGTGTAGTACATAGTATATGAGTGCGTTGCACTGAAAACTTAGAATATAAGAAACGCACAGTGTAGTACATAGTATATGAGTGAGTTGCACTGAAAAACTTAGAATATAAGAAACGCACAGTGTAGTACATAGTATATGAGTGAGTTGCACTGAAAAACTTAGAATATAAGAAACGCACAGTGTAGTACATAGTATATGAGTGAGTTGCACTGAAAAACTTAGAATATAAGAAACGCACAGTGTTGTACATAGTATATGAGTGAGTTGCACTGAAAAACTTAGAATTTACTGAAAAACCCGCATTACACGAAATACACAGTGTAGTACATAGTATATGAGTGAGTTGCACTGAAAAACTTAGAATATAAGAAACGCACAGTGTAGTACATAGTATATGAATGAGTTGCACTGAAAAACTTATTATATAAGAAACGCACAGTGTAGTACATAATATATGAGTGAGTTGCACTGAAAAACTTAAAATATAAGAAACGCACAGTGTAGTACATAGTATATGAGTGAGTTGCACTGAAAAACTTAGAATATAAGAAACGCACAGTGTAGTACATAGTATATGAGTGAGTTGCACTGAAAAACTTAGAATATAAGAAACGCACAGTGTAGTACATAGTATATGAGTGAGTTGCACTGAAAAACTTAGGATATAAGAAACGCACAGTGTAGTACAAAGTATATGAGTGAGTTGCACTGAAAAACTTAGAATATAAGAAACGCACAGTGTAGTACATAGTATATGAGTGAGTTGCACTGAAAAACTTAGAATATAAGAAACGCACAGTGTAGTACATAGTATATGAGTGAGTTGCACTGAAAAACTTAGAATATAAGAAACGCACAGTGTAGTACATAGTATATGAGTGAGTTGCACTGAAAAACTTAGAATATAAGAAACGCACAGTGTAGTACAAAGTATATGAGTGAGTTGCACTGAAAAACTTAGAATATAAGAAACGCACAGTGTAGTACATAGTATATGAGTGAGTTGCACTGAAAAACTTAGAATATAAGAAACGCACAGAGTAGTACATAGTATATGAGTGAGTTGCACTGAAAAACTTAGAATATAAGAAACGCACATAGTAGTACATAGTATATGAGTGAGTTGCACTGAAAAACGTAGAATATAAGAAACGCACAGTGTACTACATAGTATATGAGTGAGTTGCACTGAAAAACTTAGAATTTACTGAAAAACCCGCATTACACGAAATGCACAGTGTAGTACATAGTATATGAGTGAGTTGCACTGAAAATCTTAGAATATAAGAAACGCACAGTGTAGTACATAGTATATGAGTGAGTTGCACTGAAAAACTTAGAATATAAGAAACGCACAGTGTAGTACATAGTATATGAGTGAGTTGCACTGAAAAACTTAGAATATAAAAAACGCACAGTGTAGTACATAGTATATGAGTGTGTTGCACTGAAAAACTTAGAATTTACTAAAAAACCTGCATTACACGAAATGCACAGTGTAGTACATAGTATATGAGTGAGTTGCACTGAAAAACTTAGAATATAAGAAACGCACAGTGTAGTACATAGTATATGAGTGAGTTGCACTGAAAAACTTAGAATATAAGAAACGCACAGTGTAGTACATAGTATATGAGTGAGTTGCACTGAAAAACTTAGAATATAAGAAACGACAGTGTAGTACATACTATATGAGTGAGTTGCACTGAAAAACTCAGAATATAAGAAACGCACAGTGTAGTACATAGTATATGAATGAGTTGCACTGAAAAACTTAGAATATAAGAAACGCAGTGTAGTACATAGTATATGAGTGAGTTGCACTGAAAAACTTAGAATTTACTGAAAAACCCGCATTACACGAAATGCACAGTGTAGTACATTTTATATGAGTGAATTTCACTGAAAAACTTAGAATATAAGAAACGCACAGTGTAGTACATAGTATATGAGTGAGTTGCACTGAAAAACTTAGAATATAAGAAACGCACAGTGTAGTACATAGTATATGAGTTAGTTGCACTGAAAAACTTAGAATATAAGAAACGCACAGTGTAGTACATAGTATATGAGTGAGTTGCACTGAAAAACTTAGACTATAAGAAACGCACAGTGTAGTACATAGTATATGAGTGAGTTGCACTGAAAAACTTAGAATATAAGAAACGCACAGTGTAGTACATAGTATATGAGTGCATTGCACTGAAAACTTAGAATATAAGAAACGCACAGTGTAGTACATAGTATATGAGTGAGTTGCACTGAAAAACTTAGAATATAAGAAACGCACAGTGTAGTACATAGTATATGAGTGAGTTGCACTGAAAAACTTAGAATATAAGAAACGCACAGTGTAGTACATAGTATATGAGTGAGTTGCACTGAAAAACTTAGAATATAAGAAACGCACAGTGTAGTACATAGTATATGAGTGAGTTGCACTGAAAAACTTAGAATATAAGAAACGCACAGTGTAGTACATAGTATATGAGTGAGTTGCACTGAAAAACTTAGAATATAAGAAACGACAGTGTAGTACATAGTATATGAGTGAGTTGCACTGAAAAACTTAGAATATAAGAAACGCACAGTGTAGTACATAGTATATGAGTGAGTTGCACTGAAAAACTTAGAATATAAGAAACGCACAGTGTAGTACATAGTATATGAGTGAGTTGCACTGAAAAACTTAGGATATAAGAAACGCACAGTGTAGTACAAAGTATATGAGTGAGTTGCACTGAAAAACTTAGAATATAAGAAACGCACAGTTTAGTACATAGTATATGAGTGAGTTGCACTGAAAAACTTAGAATATAAGAAACGCACAGTGTAGTACATAGTATATGAGTGAGTTGCACTGAAAAACTTAGAATATAAGAAACGCACAGTGTAGTACAAAGTATATGAGTGAGTTGCACTGAAAAACTTAGAATATAAGAAACGCACAGTGTAGTACATAGTATATGAGTGAGTTGCACTGAAAAACGTAGAATATAAGAAACGCACAGTGTAGTACATAGTATATGAGTGAGTTGCACTGAAAAACTTAGAATATAAGAAACGCACAGTGTAGTACATAGTATATGAGTGAGTTGCACTGAAAAACTTAGAATATAAGAAACGCACAGTGTAGTACAAAGTATATGAGTGAGTTGCACTGAAAAACTTAGAATATAAGAAACGCACAGTGTAGTACATAGTATATGAGTGAGTTGCACTGAAAAACTTAGAATATAAGAAACGCACAGTGTAGTACATAGTATATGAGTGAGTTGCACTGAAAAACTTAGAATATAAGAAACGCACATAGTAGTACATAGTATATGAGTGAGTTGCACTGAAAAACGTAGAATATAAGAAACGCACAGTGTACTACATAGTATATGAGTGAGTTGCACTGAAAAACTTAGAATATAAGAAACGCACAGTGTAGTACATAGTATATGAGTGAGTTGCACTGAAAAACTTAGAATATAAAAAACGCACAGTGTAGTACATAGTATATGAGTGTGTTGCACTGAAAAACTTAGAATTTACTAAAAAACCTGCATTACACGAAATGCACAGTGTAGTACATAGTATATGAGTGAGTTGCACTGAAAAACTTAGAATATAAGAAACGCACAGTGTAGTACATAGTATATGAGTGAGTTGCACTGAAAAACTTAGAATATAAGAAACGCACAGTGTAGTACATAGTATATGAGTGAGTTGCACTGAAAAACTTAGAATATAAGAAACGACAGTGTAGTACATACTATATGAGTGAGTTGCACTGAAAAACTCAGAATATAAGAAACGCACAGTGTAGTACATAGTATATGAATGAGTTGCACTGAAAAACTTAGAATATAAGAAACGCAGTGTAGTACATAGTATATGAGTGAGTTGCACTGAAAAACTTAGAATTTACTGAAAAACCCGCATTACACGAAATGCACAGTGTAGTACATTTTATATGAGTGAATTTCACTGAAAAACTTAGAATATAAGAAACGCACAGTGTAGTACATAGTATATGAGTGAGTTGCACTGAAAAACTTAGAATATAAGAAACGCACAGTGTAGTACATAGTATATGAGTTAGTTGCACTGAAAAACTTAGAATATAAGAAACGCACAGTGTAGTACATAGTATATGAGTGAGTTGCACTGAAAAACTTAGACTATAAGAAACGCACAGTGTAGTACATAGTATATGAGTGAGTTGCACTGAAAAACTTAGAATATAAGAAACGCACAGTGTAGTACATAGTATATGAGTGCATTGCACTGAAAACTTAGAATATAAGAAACGCACAGTGTAGTACATAGTATATGAGTGAGTTGCACTGAAAAACTTAGAATATAAGAAACGCACAGTGTAGTACATAGTATATGAGTGAGTTGCACTGAAAAACTTAGAATATAAGAAACGCACAGTGTAGTACATAGTATATGAGTGAGTTGCACTGAAAAACTTAGAATATAAGAAACGCACAGTGTAGTACATAGTATATGAGTGAGTTGCACTGAAAAACTTAGAATATAAGAAACGCACAGTGTAGTACATAGTATATGAGTGAGTTGCACTGAAAAACTTAGAATATAAGAAACGACAGTGTAGTACATAGTATATGAGTGAGTTGCACTGAAAAACTTAGAATATAAGAAACGCACAGTGTAGTACATAGTATATGAGTGAGTTGCACTGAAAAACTTAGAATATAAGAAACGCACAGTGTAGTACATAGTATATGAGTGAGTTGCACTGAAAAACTTAGGATATAAGAAACGCACAGTTTAGTACATAGTATATGAGTGAGTTGCACTGAAAAACTTAGAATATAAGAAACGCACAGTGTAGTACATAGTATATGAGTGAGTTGCACTGAAAAACTTAGAATATAAGAAACGCACAGTGTAGTACAAAGTATATGAGTGAGTTGCACTGAAAAACTTAGAATATAAGAAACGCACAGTGTAGTACATAGTATATGAGTGAGTTGCACTGAAAAACTTAGAATATAAGAAACGCACAGTGTAGTACATAGTATATGAGTGAGTTGCACTGAAAAACTTAGAATATAAGAAACGCACATAGTAGTACATAGTATATGAGTGAGTTGCACTGAAAAACGTAGAATATAAGAAACGCACAGTGTACTACATAGTATATGAGTGAGTTGCACTGAAAAACTTAGAATTTACTGAAAAACCCGCATTACACGAAATGCACAGTGTAGTACATAGTATATGAGTGAGTTGCACTGAAAATCTTAGAATATAAGAAACGCACAGTGTAGTACATAGTATATGAGTGAGTTGCACTGAAAAACTTAGAATATAAGAAACGCACAGTGTAGTACATAGTATATGAGTGAGTTGCACTGAAAAACTTAGAATATAAAAAACGCACAGTGTAGTACATAGTATATGAGTGTGTTGCACTGAAAAACTTAGAATTTACTAAAAAACCTGCATTACACGAAATGCACAGTGTAGTACATAGTATATGAGTGAGTTGCACTGAAAAACTTAGAATATAAGAAACGCACAGTGTAGTACATAGTATATGAGTGAGTTGCACTGAAAAACTTAGAATATAAGAAACGCACAGTGTAGTACATAGTATATGAGTGAGTTGCACTGAAAAACTTAGAATATAAGAAACGACAGTGTAGTACATACTATATGAGTGAGTTGCACTGAAAAACTCAGAATATAAGAAACGCACAGTGTAGTACATAGTATATGAGTGAGTTGCACTGAAAAACTTAGAATATAAGAAACGCAGTGTAGTACATAGTATATGAGTGAGTTGCACTGAAAAACTTAGAATTTACTGAAAAACCCGCATTACACGAAATGCACAGTGTAGTACATTTTATATGAGTGAATTTCACTGAAAAACTTAGAATATAAGAAACGCACAGTGTAGTACATAGTATATGAGTGAGTTGCACTGAAAAACTTAGAATATAAGAAACGCACAGTGTAGTACATAGTATATGAGTGAGTTGCACTGAAAAACTTAGAATATAAGAAACGCACAGTGTAGTACATAGTATATGAGTGAGTTGCACTGAAAAACTTAGACTATAAGAAACGCACAGTGTAGTACATAGTATATGAGTGAGTTGCACTGAAAAACTTAGAATATAAGAAACGCACAGTGTAGTACATAGTATATGAGTGCATTGCACTGAAAACTTAGAATATAAGAAACGCACCGTGTAGTACATAGTATATGAGTGAGTTGCACTGAAAAACTTAGAATATAAGAAACGCACAGTGTAGTACATAGTATATGAGTGAGTTGCACTGAAAAACTTAGAATATAAGAAACGCACAGTGTAGTACATAGTATATGAGTGAGTTGCACTGAAAAACTTAGAATATAAGAAACGCACAGTGTAGTACATAGTATATGAGTGAGTTGCACTGAAAAACTTAGAATATAAGAAACGCACAGTGTAGTACATAGTATATGAGTGAGTTGCACTGAAAAACTTAGAATATAAGAAACGACAGTGTAGTACAAAGTATATGAGTGAGTTGCACTGAAAAACTTAGAATATAAGAAACGCACAGTGTAGTACATAGTATATGAGTGAGTTGCACTGAAAAACTTAGAATATAAGAAACGCACAGTGTAGTACATAGTATATGAGTGAGTTGCACTGAAAAACTTAGAATATAAGAAACGTACATAGTAGTACATAGTATATGAGTGAGTTGCACTGAAAAACTTAGAATATAAGAAACGCACAGTGTAGTACATAGTATATGAGTGAGTTGCACTGAAAAACTTAGAATTTACTGAAAAACCCGCATTACACGAAATGCACAGTGTAGTACATAGTATATGAGTGAGTTGCACTGAAAATCTTAGAATATAAGAAACGCACAGTGTAGTACATAGTATATGAGTGAGTTGCACTGAAAAATTTAGAATATAAGAAACGCACAGTGTAGTACATAGTATATGAGTGAGTTGCACTGAAAAACTTAGAATATAAGAAACGCACAGTGTAGTACATAGTATATGAGTGAGTTGCACTGAAAAACTTAGAATTTACTAAAAAACCTGCATTACACGAAATGCACAGTGTAGTACATAGTATATGAGTGAGTTGCACTGAAAAACTTAGAATATAAGAAACGCACAGTGTAGTACATAGTATATGAGTGAGTTGCACTGAAAAACTTAGAATATAAGAAACGCACAGTGTAGTACATAGTATATGAGTGAGTTGCACTGAAAAACTTAGAATATAAGAAACGCACAGTGTAGTACATACTATATGAGTGAGTTGCACTGAAAAACTCAGAATATAAGAAACGCACAGTGTAGTACATAGTATATGAGTGAGTTGCACTGAAAAACTTAGAATATAAGAAACGCACAGTGTAGTACATAGTATATGAGTGAGTTGCACTGAAAAACTTAGAATATAAGAAACGACAGTGTAGTACATAGTATATGAGTGAGTTGCACTGAAAAACTTAGAATTTACTGAAAAACCCGCATTACACGAAATGCACAGTGTAGTACATTTTATATGAGTGAATTTCACTGAAAAACTTAGAATATAAGAAACGCACAGTGTAGTACATAGTATATGAGTGAGTTGCACTGAAAAACTTAGAATATAAGAAACGCACAGTGTAGTACATAGTATATGAGTGAGTTGCACTGAAAAACTTAGACTATAAGAAACGCACAGTGTAGTACATAGTATATGAGTGAGTTGCACTGAAAAACTTAGAATATAAGAAACGCACAGTGTAGTACATAGTATATGAGTGAGTTGCACTGAAAAACTTAGATTATAAGAAACGCACAGTGTAGTACATAGTATATGAGTGCGTTGCACTGAAAACTTAGAATATAAGAAACGCACAGTGTAGTACATAGTATATGAGTGAGTTGCACTGAAAAACTTAGAATATAAGAAACGCACAGTGTAGTACATAGTATATGAGTGAGTTGCACTGAAAAACTTAGAATATAAGAAACGCACAGTGTAGTACATAGTATATGAGTGAGTTGCACTGAAAAACTTAGAATATAAGAAACGCACAGTGTAGTACATAGTATATGAGTGAGTTGCACTGAAAAACTTAGAATATAAGAAACGCACAGTGTAGTACATAGTATATGAGTGAGTTGCACTGAAAAACTTAGAATATAAGAAACGCACAGTGTAGTACATAGTATATGAGTGAGTTGCACTGAAAAACTTAGAATATAAGAAACGACAGTGTAGTACATAGTATATGAGTGAGTTGCACTGAAAAACTTAGAATATAAGAAACGCACAGTGTAGTACATAGTATATGAGTGAGTTGCACTGAAAAACTTAGAATATAGAAACGCACAGTGTAGTACATAGTATATGAGTGAGTTGCACTGAAAAATTTAGAATATAGAAACGCACAGTGTAGTACATAGTATATGAGTGAGTTGCACTGAAAAACTTAGAATATAAGAAACGCACAGTGTAGTACATAGTATATGAGTGAGTTGCACTGAAAAACTTAGAATATAAGAAACGTACATAGTAGTACATAGTATATGAGTGAGTTGCACTGAAAAACTTAGAATATAAGAAATGCACAGTGTAGTACATAGTATATGAGTGAGTTGCACTGAAAAACTTAGAATTTACTGAAAAACCCGCATTACACGAAATGCACAGTGTAGTACATAGTATATGAGTGAGTTGCACTGAAAATCTTAGAATATAAGAAACGCACAGTGTAGTACATAGTATATGAGTGAGTTGCACTGAAAAACTTAGAATATAAGAAACGCACAGTGTAGTACATAGTATATGAGTGAGTTGCACTGAAAAACTTAGAATATAAGAAACGCACAGTGTAGTACATAGTATATGAGTGAGTTGCACTGAAAAACTTAGAATTTACTAAAAAACCTGCATTACACGAAATGCACAGTGTAGTACATAGTATATGAGTGAGTTGCACTGAAAAACTTAGAATATAAGAAACGCACAGTGTAGTACATAGTATATGAGTGAGTTGCACTGAAAAACTTAGAATATAAGAAACGCACAGTGTAGTACATAGTATATGAGTGAGTTGCACTGAAAAACTTAGAATATAAGAAACGCACAGTGTAGTACATAGTATATGAGTGAGTTGCACTGAAAAACTCAGAATATAAGAAACGCACAGTGTAGTACATAGTATATGAGTGAGTTGCACTGAAAAACTTAGAATATAAGAAACGCACAGTGTAGTACATAGTATATGAGTGAGTTGCACTGAAAAACTTAGAATATAAGAAACGACAGTGTAGTACATAGTATATGAGTGAGTTGCACTGAAAAACTTAGAATTTACTGAAAAACCCGCATTACACGAAATGCACAGTGTAGTACATTTTATATGAGTGAATTTCACTGAAAAACTTAGAATATAAGAAACGCACAGTGTAGTACATAGTATATGAGTGAGTTGCACTGAAAAACTTAGAATATAAGAAACGCACAGTGTAGTACATAGTATATGAGTGAGTTGCACTGAAAAACTTAGAATATAAGAAACGCACAGTGTAGTACATAGTATATGAGTGAGTTGCACTGAAAAACTTAGACTATAAGAAACGCACAGTGTAGTACATAGTATATGAGTGAGTTGCACTGAAAAACTTAGAATATAAGAAACGCACAGTGTAGTACATAGTATATGAGTGCGTTGCACTGAAAACTTAGAATATAAGAAACGCACAGTGTAGTACATAGTTTATGAGTGAGTTGCACTGAAAAACTTAGAATATAAGAAACGCACAGTGTAGTACATAGTATATGAGTGAGTTGCACTGAAAAACTTAGAATATAAGAAACGCACAGTGTAGTACATAGTATATGAGTGAGTTGCACTGAAAAACTTAGAATATAAGAAACGCACAGTGTAGTACATAGTATATGAGTGCGTTGCACTGAAAACTTAGAATATAAGAAACGAACAGTGTAGTACATAGTATATGAGTGAGTTGCACTGAAAAACTTAGAATATAAGAAACGCACAGTGTAGTACATAGTATATGAGTGAGTTGCACTGAAAAACTTAGAATATAAGAAACGCACAGTGTAGTACATAGTATATGAGTGAGTTGCACTGAAAAACTTAGAATATAAGAAACGCACAGTGTAGTACATAGTATATGAGTGAGTTGCACTGAAAAACTTAGAATATAAGAAACGCACAGTGTAGTACATAGTATATGAGTGAGTTGCACTGAAAAACTTAGAATATAAGAAACGCACAGTGTAGTACATAGTATATGAGTGAGTTGAGCTGAAAAACTTAGAATATAAGAAACGCACAGTGTAGTACATAGTGTATGAGTGTGTTGCACTGAAAAACTTAGAATATAAGAAACTCACAGTGTAGTACATAGTATATGAGTGAGTTGCACTGAAAAACTTAGAATATAAGAAACGCACAGTGTAGTACATAGTATATGAGTGAGTTGCACTGAAAAACTTAGAATATAAGAAACGCACAGTGTAGTACATAGTATATGAGTGAGTTGCACTGAAAAACTTAGAATATAAGAAACGCACAGTGTAGTACATAGTATATGGGTGAGTTGCACTGAAAAACTTAGAATATAAGAAACGCACAGTGTAGTACATAGTATATGAGTGAGTTGCACTGAAAAACTTAGAATATAAGAAACGCACAGTGTAGTACATAGTATATGAGTGAGTTGCACTGAAAAACTTAGAATATAAGAAACGCACAGTGTAGTACATAGTATATGAGTGAGTTGCACTGAAAAACTTAGAATATAAGAAACGCCCAGTGTAGTACATAGTATATGAGTGAGTTGCACTGAAAAACTTAGAATATAAGAAACGCACAGTGTAGTACATAGTATATGAGTGAGTTGCATTGAAAAACTTAGAATATAAGAAAGGCACAGTGTAGTGCATAGTATATGAGTGAGTTGCACTGAAAAACTTAGAATATAAGAAACGCACAGTGTAGTACATAGTATATGAGTGAGTTGCACTGAAAAACTTAGAATATAAGAAACGCACAGTGTAGTAAATAGTATATGAGTGAGTTGCACTGAAAAACTTAGAATATAAGAAACGCACAGTGTAGTACATAGTATATGAGTGAGTTGCACTGAAAAACTTAGAATATAAGAAACGCACAGTGTAGTACATAGTATATGAGTGAGTTGCACTGAAAAACTTAGAATATAAGAAACGCACAGTGTAGTACATAGTATATGAGTGAGTTGCACTGAAAAACTTAGAATTTACTGAAAAACCCGCATTACACGAAATGCACAGTGTAGTACATAGTATATGAGTGAGTTGCACTGAAAAACTTAGAATATAAGAAACGCACAGTGTAGTACATAGTATATGAGTGTTGCACTGAAAAACTTAGAATATAAGAAACGCACAGTGTAGTACATAGTATATGAGTGAGTTGCACTGAAAAACTTAGAATATAAGAAACGCACAGTGTAGTACATAGTATATGAGTGAGTTGCACTGAAAAACTTAGAATATAAGAAACGCACAGTGTAGTACATAGTATATGAGTGAGTTGCACTGAAAAACTTAGAACTTAAGAAACGCACAGTGTAGTACATAGTATATGAGTGAGTTGCACTGAAAAACTTAGAATATAAGAAACGCACAGTGTAGTACATAGTATATGAGTGAGTTGCACTGAAAAACTTAGAATATAAGTAACGCACAGTGTAGTACATAGTATATGAGTGAGTTGCACTGAAAAACTTAGAATTTAAGAAACGCACAGTGTAGTACATAGTATATGAGTGAGTTGCACTGAAAAACTTAGAATATAAGAAACGCACAGTGTAGTACATAGTATATGAGTGAGTTGCACTGAAAAACTTAGAATATAAGAAACGCACAGTGTAGTACATAGTATATGAGTGAGTTGCACTGAAAAACTTAGAATATAAGAAACACACAGTGTAGTACATAGTATATGAGTGAGTTGCACTGAAAAACTTAGAATATAAGAAACACACAGTGTAGTACATAGTATATGAGTGAGTTGCACTGAAAAACTTAGAATATAAGAAACGCACAGTGTAGTACATAGTATATGAGTGAGTTGCACTGAAAAACTTAGAATTTAGAGAAACGCACAGTGTAGTACATAGTATATGAGTGAGTTGCACTGAAAAACTTAGAATATAAGAAACGCACAGTGTAGTACATAGTATATGAGTGAGTTGCACTGAAAAACTTAGAATATAAGAAACGCACAGTGTAGTACATAGTATATGAGTGAGTTGCACTGAAAAACTTAGAATATAAGAAACGCACAGTGTAGTACATAGTATATGAGTGAGTTGCACTGAAAAACTTAGAATTTACTGAAAAACCCGCATTACACGAAATGCACAGTGTAGTACATAGTATATGAGTGAGTTGCACTGAAAAACTTGGAATATAAGAAACGCACAGTGTAGTACATAGTATATGAGTGAGTTGCACTGAAAATCTTAGAATATAAGAAACGCACAGTGTAGTACATAGTATATGAGTGAGTTGCACTGAAAAACTTAGAATATAAGAAACGCACAGTGTAGTACATAGTATATGAGTGAGTTGCACTGAAAAACTTAGAATATAAGAAACGCACAGTGTAGTACATAGTATATGAGTGAGTTGCACTGAAAAACTTAGAATATAAGAAACGCACAGTGTAGTACATAGTATATGAGTGAGTTGCACTGAAAAACTTAGAATATAAGAAACGCACAGTGTAGTACATAGTATATGAGTGAGTTGCACTGAAAAACTTAGAATATAAGAAACGCACAGTGTAGTACATAGTATATGAGTGAGTTGCACTGAAAAACTTAGAATATAAGAAACGCACAGTGTAGTACATAGTATATGAGTGAGTTGCACTGAAAAACTTAGAATATAAGAAACGCACAGTGTAGTACATAGTATATGAGTGAGTTGCACTGAAAAACTTAGAATATAAGAAACGCACAGTGTAGTACATAGTATATGAGTGAGTTGCACTGAAAAACTTAGAATTTAGAGAAACGCACAGTGTAGTACATAGTATATGAGTGAGTTGCACTGAAAAACTTCGAATTTAGAGAAACGCACAGTGTAGTACATAGTATATGAGTGAGTTGCACTGAAAAACTTAGGATATAAGAAACGCACAGTGTAGTACATAGTATATGAGTGAGTTGCACTGAAAAACTTAGAATATAAGAAACGCACAGTGTAGTACATTGTATATGAGTGAGTTGCACTGAAAAACTTAGAATTTAAGAAACGCACAGTGTAGTACATAGTATATGAGTGAGTTGCACTGAAAAACTTAGAATATAAGAAACGCACAGTGTAGTACATAGTATATGAGTGAGTTGCACTGAAAAACTTAGAATATAAGAAACGCACAGTGTAGTACATAGTATATGAGTGAGTTGCACTGAAAAACTTAGAATATAAGAAACGCACAGTGTAGTACATAGTATATGAGTGAGTTGCACTGAAAAACTTAGAATATAAGAAACGCACAGTGTAGTACATAGTATATGAGTGAGTTGCACTGAAAAACTTAGAATATAAGAAACGCACAGTGTAGTACATAGTATATGAGTGAGTTGCACTGAAAAACTTAGAATATAAGAAACGCACAGTGTAGTACATAGTATATGAGTGAGTTGCACTGAAAAACTTAGAATATAAGAAACGCACAGTGTAGTACATAGTATATGAGTGAGTTGCACTGAAAAACTTAGAATATAAGAAACGCACAGTGTAGTACATAGTATATGAGTGAGTTGCACTGAAAAACTTAGAATATAAGAAACGCACAGTGTAGTACATAGTATATGAGTGAGTTGCACTGAAAAACTTAGAATTTAGAGAAACGCACAGTGTAGTACATAGTATATGAGTGAGTTGCACTGAAAAACTTAGAATATAAGAATCGCACAGTGTAGTACATAGTATATGAGTGAGTTGCACTGAAAAACTTAGAATATAAGAAACGCACAGTGTAGTACATAGTATATGAGTGAGTTGCACTGAAAAACTTAGAATTTACTGAAAAACCCGCATTACACGAAATGCACAGTGTAGTACATAGTATATGAGTGAGTTGCACTGAAAAACTTGGAATATAAGAAACGCACAGTGTAGTACATAGTATATGAGTGAGTTGCACTGAAAATCTTAGAATATAAGAAACGCACAGTGTAGTACATGTATTTGAGTGAGTTGCACTGAAAAACTTAGAATATAAGAAACGCACAGTGTAGTACATAGTATATGAGTGAGTTGCACTGAAAAACTTAGAATATAAGAAACGCACAGTGTAGTACATAGTATATGAGTGAGTTGCACTGAAAAACTTAGAATATAAGAAACGCACAGTGTAGTACATAGTATATGAGTGAGTTGCACTGAAAAACTTAGAATATAAGAAACGCACAGTGTAGTACATAGTATATGAGTGAGTTGCACTGAAAAACTTAGAATATAAGAAACGCACAGTAGAGTACATAGTATATGAGTGAGTTGCACTGAAAAACTTAGAATATAAGAAACGCACAGTGTAGTACATAGTATATGAGTGAGTTGCACTGAAAAACTTAGAATATAAGTAACGCACAGTGTAGTACATAGTATATGAGTGAGTTGCACTGAAAAACTTAGAATATAAGAAACGCACAGTGTAGTACATAGTATATGAGTGAGTTGCACTGAAAAACTTAGAATATAAGAAACGCACAGTGTAGTACATAGTATATGAGTGAGTTGCACTGAAAAACTTAGAATTTAGAGAAACGCACAGTGTAGTACATAGTATATGAGTGAGTTGCACTGAAAAACTTAGAATATAAGAAACGCACAGTGTAGTACATAGTATATGAGTGAGTTGCACTGAAAAACTTAGGATATAAGAAACGCACAGTGTAGTACATAGTATATGAGTGAGTTGCACTGAAAAACTTAGAATATAAGAAACGCACAGTGTAGTACATTGTATATGAGTGAGTTGCACTGAAAAACTTAGAATATAAGAAACGCACAGTGTAGTACATAGTATATGAGTGAGTTGCACTGAAAAACTTAGAATATAAGAAACGCACAGTGTAGTACATAGTATATGAGTGAGTTGCACTGAAAAACTTAGAATATAAGAAACGCACAGTGTAGTACATAGTATATGAGTGAGTTGCACTGAAAAACTTAGAATATAAGAAACGCACAGTGTAGTACATAGTATATGAGTGAGTTGCACTGAAAAACTTAGAATATAAGAAACGCACAGTGTAGTACATAGTATATGAGTGAGTTGCACTGAAAAACTTAGAATATAAGAAACGCACAGTGTAGTACATAGTATATGAGTGAGTTGCACTGAAAAACTTAGAATATAAGAAACGCACAGTGTAGTACATAGTATATGAGTGAGTTGCACTGAAAAACTTAGAATATAAGAAACGCACAGTGTAGTACATAGTATATGAGTGAGTTGCACTGAAAAACTTAGAATATAAGAAACGCACAGTGTAGTACATAGTATATGAGTGAGTTGCACTGAAAAACTTAGAATATAAGAAACGCACAGTGTAGTACATAGTATATGAGTGAGTTGCACTGAAAAACTTAGAATTTACTGAAAAACCCGCATTACACGAAATGCACAGTGTAGTACATAGTATATGAGTGAGTTGCACTGAAAACTTAGAATATAAGAAACGCACAGTGTAGTACATAGTATATGAGTGAGTTGCACTGAAAATCTTAGAATATAAGAAACGCACAGTGTAGTACATAGTATATGAGTGAGTTGCACTGAAAAACTTAGAATATAAGAAACGCACAGTGTAGTACATAGTATATGAGTGAGTTGCACTGAAAAACTTAGAATATAAGAAACGCACAGTGTAGTACATAGTATATGAGTGAGTTGCACTGAAAAACTTAGAATATAAGAAACGCACAGTGTAGTACATAGTATATGAGTGAGTTGCACTGAAAAACTTAGAATATAAGAAACGCACAGTGTAGTACATAGTATATGAGTGAGTTGCACTGAAAAACTTAGAATATAAGAAACGCACAGTGTAGTACATAGTATATGAGTGAGTTGCACTGAAAAACTTAGAATATAAGAAACGCACAGTGTAGTACATAGTATATGAGTGAGTTGCACTGAAAAACTTAGAATATAAGTAACGCACAGTGTAGTACATAGTATATGAGTGAGTTGCACTGAAAAACTTAGAATATAAGAAACGCACAGTGTAGTACATAGTATATGAGTGAGTTGCACTGAAAAACTTAGAATATAAGAAACGCACAGTGTAGTACATAGTATATGAGTGAGTTGCACTGAAAAACTTAGAATTTAGAGAAACGCACAGTGTAGTACATAGTATATGAGTGAGTTGCACTGAAAAACTTAGAATATAAGAAACGCACAGTGTAGTACATAGTATATGAGTGAGTTGCACTGAAAAACTTAGGATATAAGAAACGCACAGTGTAGTACATAGTATATGAGTGAGTTGCACTGAAAAACTTAGAATATAAGAAACGCACAGTGTAGTACATTGTATATGAGTGAGTTGCACTGAAAAACTTAGAATATAAGAAACGCACAGTGTAGTACATAGTATATGAGTGAGTTGCACTGAAAAACTTAGAATATAAGAAACGCACAGTGTAGTACATAGTATATGAGTGAGTTGCACTGAAAAACTTAGAATATAAGAAACGCACAGTGTAGTACATAGTATATGAGTGAGTTGCACTGAAAAACTTAGAATATAAGAAACGCACAGTGTAGTACATAGTATATGAGTGAGTTGCACTGAAAAACTTAGAATATAAGAAACGCACAGTGTAGTACATAGTATATGAGTGAGTTGCACTGAAAAACTTAGAATATAAGAAACGCACAGTGTAGTACATAGTATATGAGTGAGTTGCACTGAAAAACTTAGAATATAAGAAACGCACAGTGTAGTACATAGTATATGAGTGAGTTGCACTGAAAAACTTAGAATATAAGAAACGCACAGTGTAGTACATAGTATATGAGTGAGTTGCACTGAAAAACTTAGAATATAAGAAACGCACAGTGTAGTACATAGTATATGAGTGAGTTGCACTGAAAAACTTAGAATATAAGAAACGCACAGTGTAGTACATAGTATATGAGTGAGTTGCACTGAAAAACTTAGAATTTACTGAAAAACCCGCATTACACGAAATGCACAGTGTAGTACATAGTATATGAGTGAGTTGCACTGAAAACTTAGAATATAAGAAACGCACAGTGTAGTACATAGTATATGAGTGAGTTGCACTGAAAAACTTAGAATATAAGAAACGCACAGTGTAGTACATAGTATATGAGTGAGTTGCACTGAAAAACTTAGAATATAAGAAACGCACAGTGTAGTACATAGTATATGAGTGAGTTGCACTGAAAAACTTAGAATATAAGAAACGCACAGTGTAGTACATAGTATATGAGTGAGTTGCACTGAAAAACTTAGAATATAAGAAACGCACAGTGTAGTACATAGTATATGAGTGAGTTGCACTGAAAAACTTAGAATATAAGAAACGCACAGTGTAGTACATAGTATATGAGTGAGTTGCACTGAAAAACTTAGAATTTAGAGAAATGCACAGTGTAGTACATAGTATATGAGTGAGTTGCACTGAAAAACTTAGAATATAAGAAACGCACAGTGTAGTACATAGTATATGAGTGAGTTGCACTGAAAAACTTAGAATATAAGAAACGCACAGTGTAGTACATAGTATATGAGTGAGTTGCATTGAAAAACTTAGAATATAAGTAACGCACGGTGTAGTACATAGTATATGAGTGAGTTGCACTGAAAAACTTAGAATATAAGAAACGCACAGTGTAGTACATAGTATATGAGTGAGTTGCACTGAAAAACTTAGAATATAAGAAACGCACAGTGTAGTACATAGTATATGAGTGAGTTGCACTGAAAAACTAAGAATTTACTGAAAAACCCGCATTACACGAAATGCACAGTGTAGTACATAGTATATGAGTGAGTTGCACTGAAAACTTAGAATATAAGAAACGCACAGTGTAGTACATAGTATATGAGTGAGTTGCACTGAAAAACTTAGAATATAAGAAACGCACAGTGTAGTACATAGTATATGAGTGAGTTGCACTGAAAAACTTAGAATATAAGAAACGCACAGTGTAGTACATAGTATATGAGTGAGTTGCACTGAAAAACTTAGAATATAAGAAACGCACAGTGTAGTACATAGTATATGAGTGAGTTGCACTGAAAAACTTAGAATATAAGAAACGCACAGTGTAGTACATAGTATATGAGTGAGTTGCACTGAAAAACTTAGAATATAAGAAACGCACAGTGTAGTACATAGTATATGAGTGAGTTGCACTGAAAAACTTAGAATATAAGAAACGCACAGTGTAGTACATAGTATATGAGTGAGTTGCACTGAAAAACTTAGAATATAAGAAACGCACAGTGTAGTACATAGTATATGAGTGAGTTGCACTGAAAAACTTAGAATATAAGAAACGCACAGTGTAGTACATAGTATATGAGTGAGTTGCACTGAAAAACTTAGAATATAAGAAACGCACAGTGTAGTCCATAGTATATGAGTGAGTTGCACTGAAAAACTTAGAATTTACTGAAAAACCCGCATTACACGAAATGCACAGTGTAGTACATAGTATATGAGTGAGTTGCACTGAAAAACTTAGAATATAAGAAACGCACAGTGTAGTACATAGTATATGAGTGAGTTGCACTGAAAAACTTAGAATATAAGAAACGCACAGTGTAGTACATAGTATATGAGTGAGTTGCACTGAAAAACTTAGAATATAAGAAACGCACAGTGTAGTACATAGTATATGAGTGAGTTGCACTGAAAAACTTAGAATTTACTGAAAAACCCGCATTACACGAAATTCACAGTGTAGTACATAGTATATGAGTGAGTTGCACTGAAAAACTTAGAATATAAGAAACGCACAGTGTAGTACATAGTATATGAGTGAGTTGCACTGAAAAACTTAGAATATAAGAAACGCACAGTGTAGTACATAGTATATGAGTGAGTTGCACTGAAAAACTTAGAATATAAGAAACGCACAGTGTAGTACATAGTATATGAGTGAGATGCACTGAAAAACTTAGAATATAAGAAACGCACAGTGTAGTACATAGTATATGAGTGAGTTGCACTGAAAAACTTAGAATATAAGAAACGCACAGTGTAGTACATAGTATATGAGTGAGTTGCACTGAAAAACTTAGAATATAAGAAACGCACAGTGTAGTACATAGTATATGAGTGAGTTGCACTGAAAAACTTAGAATATAAGAAACGCACAGTGTAGTACATAGTATATGAGTGAGTTGCACTGAAAAACTTAGAATTTACTGAAAAACCCGCATTACACGAAATGCACAGTGTAGTACATAGTATATGAGTGAGTTGCACTGAAAAACTTAGAATATAAGAAACGCACAGTGTAGTACATAGTATATGAGTGAGTTGCACTGAAAAACTTAGAATATAAGAAACGCACAGTGTAGTACATAGTATATGAGTGAGTTGCACTGAAAAACTTAGAATATAAGAAACGCACAGTGTAGTACATAGTATATGAGTGAGTTGCACTGAAAAACTTAGAATATAAGAAACGCACAGTGTAGTACATAGTATATGAGTGAGTTGCACTGAAAAACGTAGAATTTAAGAAACGCACAGTGTAGTACATAGTATATGAGTGAGTTGCACTGAAAAACTTAGAATATAAGAAACGCACAGTGTAGTACATAGTATATGAGTGAGTTGCACTGAAAAACTTAGAATATAAGTAACGCACAGTGTAGTACATAGTATATGAGTGAGTTGCACTGAAAAACTTAGAATTTAAGAAACGCACAGTGTAGTACATAGTATATGAGTGAGTTGCACTGAAAAACTTAGAATATAAGAAACGCACAGTGTAGTACATAGTATATGAGTGAGTTGCACTGAAAAACTTAGAATATAAGAAACGCACAGTGTAGTACATAGTATATGAGTGAGTTGCACTGAAAAATTTAGAATATAAGAAACGCACAGTGTAGTACATAGTATATGAGTGAGTTGCACTGAAAAACTTAGAATATAAGAAACGCACAGTGTAGTACATAGTATATGAGTGAGTTGCACTGAAAAACTTAGAATATAAGAAACGCACAGTGTAGTACATAGTATATGAGTGAGTTGCACTGAAAAACTTAGAATATAAGAAACGCACAGTGTAGTACATAGTATATGAGTGAGTTGCACTGAAAAACTTAGAATATAAGAAACGCACAGTGTAGTACATAGTATATGAGTGAGTTGCACTGAAAAACTTAGAATTTACTGAAAAACCCGCATTACACGAAATGCACAGTGTAGTACATAGTATATGAGTGAGTTGCACTGAAAAACTTGGAATATAAGAAACGCACAGTGTAGTACATAGTATATGAGTGAGTTGCACTGAAAAACTTAGAATATAAGAAACGCACAGTGTAGTACATAGTATATGAGTGAGTTGCACTGAAAAACTTAGAATATAAGAAACGCACAGTGTAGTACATAGTATATGAGTGAGTTGCACTGAAAAACTTAGAATATAAGAAACGCACAGTGTAGTACATAGTATATGAGTGAGTTGCACTGAAAAACTTAGAATATAAGAAACGCACAGTGTAGTACATAGTATATGAGTGAGTTGCACTGAAAAACTTAGAATATAAGAAACGCACAGTGTAGTACATAGTATATGAGTGAGTTGCACTGAAAAACTTAGAATATAAGAAACGCACAGTGTAGTACATAGTATATGAGTGAGTTGCACTGAAAAACTTAGAATATAAGAAACGCACAGTGTAGTACATAGTATATGAGTGAGTTGCACTGAAAAACTTAGAATATAAGAAACGCACAGTGTAGTACATAGTATATGAGTGAGTTGCACTGAAAAACTTAGAATTTAGAGAAACGCACAGTGTAGTACATAGTATATGAGTGAGTTGCACTGAAAAACTTCGAATTTAGAGAAACGCACAGTGTAGTACATAGTATATGAGTGAGTTGCACTGAAAAACTTAGGATATAAGAAACGCACAGTGTAGTACATAGTATATGAGTGAGTTGCACTGAAAAACTAAGAATATAAGAAACGCACAGTGTAGTACATTGTATATGAGTGAGATGCACTGAAAAACTTAGAATTTAAGAAACGCACAGTGTAGTACATAGTATATGAGTGAGTTGCACTGAAAAACTTAGAATATAAGAAACGCACAGTGTAGTACAGTGTATATGAGTGAGTTGCACTGAAAAACTTAGAATATAAGAAACGCACAGTGTAGTACATAGTATATGAGTGAGTTGCACTGAAAAACTTAGAATATAAGAAACGCACAGTGTAGTACATAGTATATGAGTGAGTTGCACTGAAAAACTTAGAATATAAGAAACGCACAGTGTAGTACATAGTATATGAGTGAGTTGCACTGAAAAACTTAGAATATAAGAAACGCACAGTGTAGTACATAGTATATGAGTGAGTTGCACTGAAAAACTTAGAATATAAGAAACGCACAGTGTAGTACATAGTATATGAGTGAGTTGCACTGAAAAACTTAGAATTTAGAGAAACGCACAGTGTAGTACATAGTATATGAGTGAGTTGCACTGAAAAACTTCGAATTTAGAGAAACGCACAGTGTAGTACATAGTATATGAGTGAGTTGCACTGAAAAACTTAGGATATAAGAAACGCACAGTGTAGTACATAGTATATGAGTGAGTTGCACTGAAAAACTTAGAATATAAGAAACGCACAGTGTAGTACATTGTATATGAGTGAGTTGCACTGAAAAACTTAGAATTTAAGAAACGCACAGTGTAGTACATAGTATATGAGTGAGTTGCACTGAAAAACTTAGAATATAAGAAACGCACAGTGTAGTACATAGTATATGAGTGAGTTGCACTGAAAAACTTAGAATATAAGAAACGCACAGTGTAGTACATAGTATATGAGTGAGTTGCACTGAAAAACGTAGAATATAAGAAACGCACAGTGTAGTACATATTATATGAGTGAGTTGCACTGAAAAACTTAGAATATAAGAAACGCACAGTGTAGTACATAGTATATGAGTGAGTTGCACTGAAAAACTTAGAATATAAGAAACGCACAGTGTAGTACATAGTATATGAGTGAGTTGCACTGAAAAACTTAGAATATAAGAAACGCACAGTGTAGTACATAGTATATGAGTGAGTTGCACTGAAAAACTTAGAATATAAGAAACGCACAGTGTAGTACATAGTATATGAGTGAGTTGCACTGAAAAACTTAGAATATAAGAAACACACAGTGTAGTACATAGTATATGAGTGAGTTGCACTGAAAAACTTAGAATTTACTGAAAAACCCGCATTACACGAAATGCACAGTGTAGTACATAGTATATGAGTGAGTTGCACTGACAACTTAGAATATAAGAAACGCACAGTGTAGTACATAGTATATGAGTGAGTTGCACTGAAAAACTTAGAATATAAGAAACGCACAGTGTAGTACATAGTATATGAGTGAGTTGCACTGAAAAACTTAGAATATAAGAAACGCACAGTGTAGTACATAGTATATGAGTGAGTTGCACTGAAAAACTTAGAATATAAGAAACGCACAGTGTAGTACATAGTATATGAGTGAGTTGCACTGAAAAACTTAGAATATAAGAAACGCACAGTGTAGTACATAGTATATGAGTGAGTTGCACTGAAAAACTTAGAATTTAGAGAAATGCACAGTGTAGTACATAGTATATGAGTGAGTTGCACTGAAAAACTTAGAATATAAGAAACGCACAGTGTAGTACATAGTATATGAGTGAGTTGCACTGAAAAACTTAGAATATAAGAAACGCACAGTGTAGTACATAGTATATGAGTGAGTTGCATTGAAAAACTTAGAATATAAGTAACGCACGGTGTAGTACATAGTATATGAGTGAGTTGCACTGAAAAACTTAGAATATAAGAAACGCACAGTGTAGTACATAGTATATGAGTGAGTTGCACTGAAAAACTTAGAATATAAGAAACGCACAGTGTAGTACATAGTATATGAGTGAGTTGCACTGAAAAACTTAGAATTTACTGAAAAACCCGCATTACACGAAATGCACAGTGTAGTACATAGTATATGAGTGAGTTGCACTGAAAACTTAGAATATAAGAAACGCACAGTGTAGTACATAGTATATGAGTGAGTTGCACTGAAAAACTTAGAATATAAGAAACGCACAGTGTAGTACATAGTATATGAGTGAGTTGCACTGAAAAACTTAGAATATAAGAAACGCACAGTGTAGTACATAGTATATGAGTGAGTTGCACTGAAAAACTTAGAATATAAGAAACGCACAGTGTAGTACATAGTATATGAGTGAGTTGCACTGAAAAACTTAGAATATAAGAAACGCACAGTGTAGTACATAGTATATGAGTGAGTTGCACTGAAAAACTTAGAATATAAGAAACGCACAGTGTAGTACATAGTATATGAGTGAGTTGCACTGAAAAACTTAGAATATAAGAAACGCACAGTGTAGTACATAGTATATGAGTGAGTTGCACTGAAAAACTTAGAATATAAGAAACGCACAGTGTAGTACATAGTATATGAGTGAGTTGCACTGAAAAACTTAGAATATAAGAAACGCACAGTGTAGTACATAGTATATGAGTGAGTTGCACTGAAAAACTTAGAATATAAGAAACGCACAGTGTAGTACATAGTATATGAGTGAGTTGCACTGAAAAACTTAGAATTTACTGAAAAACCCGCATTACACGAAATGCACAGTGTAGTACATAGTATATGAGTGAGTTGCACTGAAAAACTTAGAATATAAGAAACGCACAGTGTAGTACATAGTATATGAGTGAGTTGCACTGAAAAACTTAGAATATAAGAAACGCACAGTGTAGTACATAGTATATGAGTGAGTTGCACTGAAAAACTTAGAATATAAGAAACGCACAGTGTAGTACATAGTATATGAGTGAGTTGCACTGAAAAACTTAGAATATAAGAAACGCACAGTGTAGTACATAGTATATGAGTGAGTTGCACTGAAAAACTTAGAATTTAAGAAACGCACAGTGTAGTACATAGTATATGAGTGAGTTGCACTGAAAAACTTAGAATATAAGAAACGCACAGTGTAGTACATAGTATATGAGTGAGTTGCACTGAAAAACTTAGAATATGAGTAACGCACAGTGTAGTACATAGTATATGAGTGAGTTGCACTGAAAAACTTAGAATTTAAGAAACGCACAGTGTAGTACATAGTATATGAGTGAGTTGCACTGAAAAACTTAGAATATAAGAAACGCACAGTGTAGTACATAGTATATGAGTGAGTTGCACTGAAAAACTTAGAATATAAGAAACGCACAGTGTAGTACATAGTATATGAGTGAGTTGCACTGAAAAACTTAGAATATAAGAAACACACAGTGTAGTACATAGTATATGAGTGAGTTGCACTGAAAAACTTAGAATTTAGAGAAACGCACAGTGTAGTACATAGTATATGAGTGAGTTGCACTGAAAAACTTAGAATATAAGAAACGCACAGTGTAATACATAGTATATGAGTGAGTTGCACTGAAAAACTTAGAATATAAGAAACGCACAGTGCAGTACATAGTATATGAGTGAGTTGCACTGAAAAACTTAGAATATAAGAAACGCACAGTGTAGTACATAGTATATGAGTGAGTTGCACTGAAAAACTTAGAATTTACTGAAAAACCCGCATTACACGAAATGCACAGTGTAGTACATAGTATATGAGTGAGTTGCACTGAAAACTTAGAATATAAGAAACGCACAGTGTAGTACATAGTATATGAGTGAGTTGCACTGAAAAACTTAGAATATAAGAAACGCACAGTGTAGTACATAGTATATGAGTGAGTTGCACTGAAAAACTTAGAATATAAGAAACGCACAGTGTAGTACATAGTATATGAGTGAGTTGCACTGAAAAACTTAGAATATAAGAAACGCACAGTGTAGTACATAGTATATGAGTGAGTTGCACTGAAAAACTTAGAATATAAGAAATATAAGAAACGCACAGTGTAGTACATAGTATATGAGTGAGTTGCACTGAAAAACTTATAATTTAGAGAAATGCACAGTGTAGTACATAGTATATGAGTGAGTTGCACTGAAAAACTTAGAATATAAGAAACGCACAGTGTAGTACATAGTATATGAGTGAGTTGCATTGAAAAACTTAGAATATAAGTAACGCACGGTGTAGTACATAGTATATGAGTGAGTTGCACTGAAAAACTTAGAATATAAGAAACGCACAGTGTAGTACATAGTATATGAGTGAGTTGCACTGAAAAACTTAGAATATAAGAAACGCACAGTGTAGTACATAGTATATGAGTGAGTTGCACTGAAAAACTTAGAATTTACTGAAAAACCCGCATTACACGAAATGCACAGTGTAGTACATAGTATATGAGTGAGTTGCACTGAAAACTTAGAATATAAGAAACGCACAGTGTAGTACATAGTATATGAGTGAGTTGCACTGAAAAACTTAGAATATAAGAAACGCACAGTGTAGTACATAGTATATGAGTGAGTTGCACTGAAAAACTTAGAATATAAGAAACGCACAGTGTAGTACATAGTATATGAGTGAGTTGCACTGAAAAACTTAGAATATAAGAAACGCACAGTGTAGTACATAGTATATGAGTGAGTTGCACTGAAAAACTTAGAATATAAGAAACGCACAGTGTAGTACATAGTATATGAGTGAGTTGCACTGAAAAACTTAGAATATAAGAAATATAAGAAACGCACAGTGTAGTACATAGTATATGAGTGAGTTGCACTGAAAAACTTAGAATATAAGAAACGCACAGTGTAGTACATAGTATATGAGTGAGTTGCACTGAAAAACTTAGAATATAAGAAACGCACAGTGTAGTACATAGTATATGAGTGAGTTGCATTGAAAAACTTAGAATATAAGTAACGCACGGTGTAGTACATAGTATATGAGTGAGTTGCACTGAAAAACTTAGAATTTACTGAAAAACCCGCATTACACGAAATGCACAGTGTAGTACATAGTATATGAGTGAGTTGCACTGAAAACTTAGAATATAAGAAACGCACAGTGTAGTACATAGTATATGAGTGAGTTGCACTGAAAAACTTAGAATATAAGAAACGCACAGTGTAGTACATAGTATATGAGTTAGTTGCACTGAAAAACTTAGAATATAAGAAACGCACAGTGTAGTACATAGTATATGAGTGAGTTGCACTGAAAAACTTAGAATATAAGAAACGCACAGTGTAGTACATAGTATATGAGTGAGTTGCACTGAAAAACTTAGAATATAAGAAACGCACAGTGTAGTACATAGTATATGAGTGAGTTGCACTGAAAAACTTAGAATATAAGAAACGCACAGTGTAGTACATAGTATATGAGTGAGTTGCACTGAAAAACTTAGAATATAAGAAACGCACAGTGTAGTACATAGTATATGAGTGTGTTGGACTGAAAAACTTAGAATATAAGAAACGCACAGTGTAGTACATAGTATATGAGTGAGTTGCACTGAAAAACTTAGAATATAAGAAACGCACAGTGTAGTACATAGTATATGAGTGAGTTGCACTGAAAAACTTAGAATATAAGAAACGCACAGTGTAGTACATAGTATATGAGTGAGTTGCACTGAAAAACTTAGAATTTACTGAAAAACCCGCATTACACGAAATGCACAGTGTAGTACATAGTATATGAGTGAGTTGCACTGAAAAACTTAGAATATAAGAAACGCACAGTGTAGTACATAGTATATGAGTGAGTTGCACTGAAAAACTTGGAATATAAGAAACGCACAGTGTAGTACATAGTATATGAGTGAGTTGCACTGAAAAACTTAGAATATAAGAAACGCACAGTGTAGTACATAGTATATGAGTGAGTTGCACTGAAAAACTTAGAATATAAGAAACGCACAGTGTAGTACATAGTATATGAGTGAGTTGCACTGAAAAACTTAGAATTTAAGAAACGCACAGTGTAGTACATAGTATATGAGTGAGTTGCACTGAAAAACTTAGAATATAAGAAACGCACAGTGTAGTACATAGTATATGAGTGAGTTGCACTGAAAACTTAGAATTTACTGAAAAACCCGCATTACACGAAATGCAAAGTGTAGTACATAGTATATGAGTGAGTTGCACTGAAAACTTAGAATATAAGAAACGCACAGTGTAGTACATAGTATATGAGTGAGTTGCACTGAAAAACTTAGAATATAAGAAACGCACAGTGTAGTACATAGTATATGAGTGAGTTGCATTGAAAAACTTAGAATATAAGTAACGCACGGTGTAGTACATAGTATATGAGTGAGTTGCACTGAAAAACTTAGAATATAAGAAACGCACAGTGTAGTACATAGTATATGAGTGAGTTGCACTGAAAAACTTAGAATATAAGAAACGCACAGTGTAGTACATAGTATATGAGTGAGTTGCACTGAAAAACTTAGAATTTACTGAAAAACCCGCATTACACGAAATGCACAGTGTAGTACATAGTATATGAGTGAGTTGCACTGAAAACTTAGAATATAAGAAACGCACAGTGTAGTACATAGTATATGAGTGAGTTGCACTGAAAAACTTAGAATATAAGAAACGCACAGTGTAGTACATAGTATATGAGTGAGTTGCACTGAAAAACTTAAAATTTACTGAAAAACCCGCATTACACGAAATGCACAGTGTAGTACATAGTATATGAGTGAGTTGCACTGACAACTTAGAATATAAGAAACGCACAGTGTAGTACATAGTATATGAGTGAGTTGCACTGAAAAACTTAGAATATAAGAAACGCACAGTGTAGTACATAGTATATGAGTGAGTTGCACTGAAAAACTTAGAATATAAGAAACGCACAGTGTAGTACATAGTATATGAGTGAGTTGCACTGAAAAACTTAGAATATAAGAAACGCACAGTGTAGTACATAGTATATGAGTGAGTTGCACTGAAAAACTTAGAATATAAGAAACGCACAGTGTAGTACATAGTATATGAGTGAGTTGCACTGAAAAACTTAGAATTTAGAGAAATGCACAGTGTAGTACATAGTATATGAGTGAGTTGCACTGAAAAACTTAGAATATAAGAAACGCACAGTGTAGTACATAGTATATGAGTGAGTTGCACTGAAAAACTTAGAATATAAGAAACGCACAGTGTAGTACATAGTATATGAGTGAGTTGCATTGAAAAACTTAGAATATAAGTAACGCACGGTGTAGTACATAGTATATGAGTGAGTTGCACTGAAAAACTTAGAATATAAGAAACGCACAGTGTAGTACATAGTATATGAGTGAGTTGCACTGAAAAACTTAGAATATAAGAAACGCACAGTGTAGTACATAGTATATGAGTGAGTTGCACTGAAAAACTTAGAATTTACTGAAAAACCCGCATTACACGAAATGCACAGTGTAGTACATAGTATATGAGTGAGTTGCACTGAAAACTTAGAATATAAGAAACGCACAGTGTAGTACATAGTATATGAGTGAGTTGCACTGAAAAACTTAGAATATAAGAAACGCACAGTGTAGTACATAGTATATGAGTGAGTTGCACTGAAAAACTTAGAATATAAGAAACGCACAGTGTAGTACATAGTATATGAGTGAGTTGCACTGAAAAACTTAGAATATAAGAAACGCACAGTGTAGTACATAGTATATGAGTGAGTTGCACTGAAAAACTTAGAATATAAGAAACGCACAGTGTAGTACATAGTATATGAGTGAGTTGCACTGAAAAACTTAGAATATAAGAAACGCACAGTGTAGTACATAGTATATGAGTGAGTTGCACTGAAAAACTTAGAATATAAGAAACGCACAGTGTAGTACATAGTATATGAGTGAGTTGCACTGAAAAACTTAGAATTTACTGAAAAACCCGCATTACACGAAATGCACAGTGTAGTACATAGTATATGAGTGAGTTGCACTGAAAAACTTAGAATATAAGAAACGCACAGTGTAGTACATAGTATATGAGTGAGTTGCACTGAAAAACTTAGAATATAAGAAACGCACAGTGTAGTACATAGTATATGAGTGAGTTGCACTGAAAAACTTAGAATATAAGAAACGCACAGTGTAGTACATAGTATATGAGTGAGTTGCACTGAAAAACTTAGAATATAAGAAACGCACAGTGTAGTACATAGTATATGAGTGAGTTGCACTGAAAAACTTAGAATTTAAGAAACGCACAGTGTAGTACATAGTATATGAGTGAGTTGCACTGAAAAACTTAGAATATAAGAAACGCACAGTGTAGTACATAGTATATGAGTGAGTTGCACTGAAAAACTTAGAATATAAGAAACGCACAGTGTAGTACATAGTATATGAGTGAGTTGCACTGAAAAACTTAGAATTTAGAGAAACGCACAGTGTAGTACATAGTATATGAGTGAGTTGCACTGAAAAACTTAGAATATAAGAAACGCACAGTGTAATACATAGTATATGAGTGAGTTGCACTGAAAATCTTAGAATATAAGAAACGCACAGTGCAGTACATAGTATATGAGTGAGTTGCACTGAAAAACTTAGAATTTACTGAAAAACCCGCATTACACGAAATGCACAGTGTAGTACATAGTATATGAGTGAGTTGCACTGAAAACTTAGAATATAAGAAACGCACAGTGTAGTACATAGTATATGAGTGAGTTGCACTGAAAAACTTAGAATATAAGAAACGCACAGTGTAGTACATAGTATATGAGTGAGTTGCACTGAAAAACTTAGAATTTACTGAAAAACCCGCATTACACGAAATGCACAGTGTAGTACATAGTATATGAGTGAGTTGCACTGAAAACTTAGAATATAAGAAACGCACAGTGTAGTACATAGTATATGAGTGAGTTGCACTGAAAAACTTAGAATATAAGAAACGCACAGTGTAGTACATAGTATATGAGTGAGTTGCACTGAAAAACTTAGAATATAAGAAACGCACAGTGTAGTACATAGTATATGAGTGAGTTGCACTGAAAAACTTAGAATATAAGAAACGCACAGTGTAGTACATAGTATATGAGTGAGTTGCACTGAAAAACTTAGAATATAAGAAACGCACAGTGTAGTACATAGTATATGAGTGAGTTGCACTGAAAAACTTAGAATATAAGAAACGCACAGTGTAGTACATAGTATATGAGTGAGTTGCACTGAAAAACTTAGAATATAAGAAACGCACAGTGTAGTACATAGTATATGAGTGAGTTGCACTGAAAAACTTAGAATTTACTGAAAAACCCGCATTACACGAAATGCACAGTGTAGTACATAGTATATGAGTGAGTTGCACTGAAAAACTTAGAATATAAGAAACGCACAGTGTAGTACATAGTATATGAGTGAGTTGCACTGAAAAACTTAGAATATAAGAAACGCACAGTGTAGTACATAGTATATGAGTGAGTTGCACTGAAAAACTTAGAATATAAGAAACGCACAGTGTAGTACATAGTATATGAGTGAGTTGCACTGAAAAACTTAGAATATAAGAAACGCACAGTGTAGTACATAGTATATGAGTGAGTTGCACTGAAAAACTTAGAATTTAAGAAACGCACAGTGTAGTACATAGTATATGAGTGAGTTGCACTGAAAAACTTAGAATATAAGAAACGCACAGTGTAGTACATAGTATATGAGTGAGTTGCACTGAAAAACTTAGAATATAAGAAACGCACAGTGTAGTACATAGTATATGAGTGAGTTGCACTGAAAAACTTAGAATTTAGAGAAACGCACAGTGTAGTACATAGTATATGAGTGAGTTGCACTGAAAAACTTAGAATATAAGAAACGCACAGTGTAATACATAGTATATGAGTGAGTTGCACTGAAAAACTTAGAATATAAGAAACGCACAGTGCAGTACATAGTATATGAGTGAGTTGCACTGAAAAACTTAGAATATAAGAAACGCACAGTGTAGTACATAGTATATGAGTGAGTTGCACTGAAAAACTTAGAATTTACTGAAAAACCCGCATTACACGAAATGCACAGTGTAGTACATAGTATATGAGTGAGTTGCACTGAAAACTTAGAATATAAGAAACGCACAGTGTAGTACATAGTATATGAGTGAGTTGCACTGAAAAACTTAGAATATAAGAAACGCACAGTGTAGTACATAGTATATGAGTGAGTTGCACTGAAAAACTTAGAATATAAGAAACGCACAGTGTAGTACATAGTATATGAGTGAGTTGCACTGAAAAACTTAGAATATAAGAAACGCACAGTGTAGTACATAGTATATGAGTGAGTTGCACTGAAAAACTTAGAATATAAGAAATATAAGAAACGCACAGTGTAGTACATAGTATATGAGTGAGTTGCACTGAAAAACTTATAATTTAGAGAAATGCACAGTGTAGTACATAGTATATGAGTGAGTTGCACTGAAAAACTTAGAATATAAGAAACGCACAGTGTAGTACATAGTATATGAGTGAGTTGCATTGAAAAACTTAGAATATAAGTAACGCACGGTGTAGTACATAGTATATGAGTGAGTTGCACTGAAAAACTTAGAATATAAGAAACGCACAGTGTAGTACATAGTATATGAGTGAGTTGCACTGAAAAACTTAGAATATAAGAAACGCACAGTGTAGTACATAGTATATGAGTGAGTTGCACTGAAAAACTTAGAATTTACTGAAAAACCCGCATTACACGAAATGCACAGTGTAGTACATAGTATATGAGTGAGTTGCACTGAAAACTTAGAATATAAGAAACGCACAGTGTAGTACATAGTATATGAGTGAGTTGCACTGAAAAACTTAGAATATAAGAAACGCACAGTGTAGTACATAGTATATGAGTGAGTTGCACTGAAAAACTTAGAATATAAGAAACGCACAGTGTAGTACATAGTATATGAGTGAGTTGCACTGAAAAACTTAGAATATAAGAAACGCACAGTGTAGTACATAGTATATGAGTGAGTTGCACTGAAAAACTTAGAATATAAGAAACGCACAGTGTAGTACATAGTATATGAGTGAGTTGCACTGAAAAACTTAGAATATAAGAAATATAAGAAACGCACAGTGTAGTACATAGTATATGAGTGAGTTGCACTGAAAAACTTAGAATATAAGAAACGCACAGTGTAGTACATAGTATATGAGTGAGTTGCATTGAAAAACTTAGAATATAAGTAACGCACGGTGTAGTACATAGTATATGAGTGAGTTGCACTGAAAAACTTAGAATATAAGAAACGCACAGTGTAGTACATAGTATATGAGTGAGTTGCACTGAAAAACTTAGAATATAAGAAACGCACAGTGTAGTACATAGTATATGAGTGAGTTGCACTGAAAAACTTAGAATTTACTGAAAAACCCGCATTACACGAAATGCACAGTGTAGTACATAGTATATGAGTGAGTTGCACTGAAAACTTAGAATATAAGAAACGCACAGTGTAGTACATAGTATATGAGTGAGTTGCACTGAAAAACTTAGAATATAAGAAACGCACAGTGTAGTACATAGTATATGAGTTAGTTGCACTGAAAAACTTAGAATATAAGAAACGCACAGTGTAGTACATAGTATATGAGTGAGTTGCACTGAAAAACTTAGAATATAAGAAACGCACAGTGTAGTACATAGTATATGAGTGAGTTGCACTGAAAAACTTAGAATATAAGAAACGCACAGTGTAGTACATAGTATATGAGTGAGTTGCACTGAAAAACTTAGAATATAAGAAACGCACAGTGTAGTACATAGTATATGAGTGAGTTGCACTGAAAAACTTAGAATATAAGAAACGCACAGTGTAGTACATAGTATATGAGTGTGTTGGACTGAAAAACTTAGAATATAAGAAACGCACAGTGTAGTACATAGTATATGAGTGAGTTGCACTGAAAAACTTAGAATATAAGAAACGCACAGTGTAGTACATAGTATATGAGTGAGTTGCACTGAAAAACTTAGAATATAAGAAACGCACAGTGTAGTACATAGTATATGAGTGAGTTGCACTGAAAAACTTAGAATTTACTGAAAAACCCGCATTACACGAAATGCACAGTGTAGTACATAGTATATGAGTGAGTTGCACTGAAAAACTTAGAATATAAGAAACGCACAGTGTAGTACATAGTATATGAGTGAGTTGCACTGAAAAACTTAGAATATAAGAAACGCACAGTGTAGTACATAGTATATGAGTGAGTTGCACTGAAAAACTTAGAATATAAGAAACGCACAGTGTAGTACATAGTATATGAGTGAGTTGCACTGAAAAACTTAGAATATAAGAAACGCACAGTGTAGTACATAGTATATGAGTGAGTTGCACTGAAAAACTTAGAATTTAAGAAACGCACAGTGTAGTACATAGTATATGAGTGAGTTGCACTGAAAAACTTAGAATATAAGAAACGCACAGTGTAGTACATAGTATATGAGTGAGTTGCACTGAAAACTTAGAATTTACTGAAAAACCCGCATTACACGAAATGCACAGTGTAGTACATAGTATATGAGTGAGTTGCACTGAAAACTTAGAATATAAGAAACGCACAGTGTAGTACATAGTATATGAGTGAGTTGCACTGAAAAACTTAGAATATAAGAAACGCACAGTGTAGTACATAGTATATGAGTGAGTTGCATTGAAAAACTTAGAATATAAGTAACGCACGGTGTAGTACATAGTATATGAGTGAGTTGCACTGAAAAACTTAGAATATAAGAAACGCACAGTGTAGTACATAGTATATGAGTGAGTTGCACTGAAAAACTTAGAATATAAGAAACGCACAGTGTAGTACATAGTATATGAGTGAGTTGCACTGAAAAACTTAGAATTTACTGAAAAACCCGCATTACACGAAATGCACAGTGTAGTACATAGTATATGAGTGAGTTGCACTGAAAACTTAGAATATAAGAAACGCACAGTGTAGTACATAGTATATGAGTGAGTTGCACTGAAAAACTTAGAATATAAGAAACGCACAGTGTAGTACATAGTATATGAGTGAGTTGCACTGAAAAACTTAAAATTTACTGAAAAACCCGCATTACACGAAATGCACAGTGTAGTACATAGTATATGAGTGAGTTGCACTGACAACTTAGAATATAAGAAACGCACAGTGTAGTACATAGTATATGAGTGAGTTGCACTGAAAAACTTAGAATATAAGAAACGCACAGTGTAGTACATAGTATATGAGTGAGTTGCACTGAAAAACTTAGAATATAAGAAACGCACAGTGTAGTACATAGTATATGAGTGAGTTGCACTGAAAAACTTAGAATATATGAAACGCACAGTGTAGTACATAGTATATGAGTGAGTTGCACTGAAAAACTTAGAATATAAGAAACGCACAGTGTAGTACATAGTATATGAGTGAGTTGAACTGAAAAACTTAGAATTTAGAGAAATGCACAGTGTAGTACATAGTATATGAGTGAGTTGCACTGAAAAACTTAGAATATAAGAAACGCACAGTGTAGTACATAGTATATGAGTGAGTTGCACTGAAAAACTTAGAATATAAGAAACGCACAGTGTAGTACATAGTATATGAGTGAGTTGCATTGAAAAACTTAGAATATAAGTAACGCACGGTGTAGTACATAGTATATGAGTGAGTTGCACTGAAAAACTTAGAATATAAGAAACGCACAGTGTAGTACATAGTATATGAGTGAGTTGCACTGAAAAACTTAGAATATAAGAAACGCACAGTGTAGTACATAGTATATGAGTGAGTTGCACTGAAAAACTTAGAATTTACTGAAAAACCCGCATTACACGAAATGCACAGTGTAGTACATAGTATATGAGTGAGTTGCACTGAAAACTTAGAATATAAGAAACGCACAGTGTAGTACATAGTATATGAGTGAGTTGCACTGAAAAACTTAGAATATAAGAAACGCACAGTGTAGTACATAGTATATGAGTGAGTTGCACTGAAAAACTTAGAATATAAGAAACGCACAGTGTAGTACATAGTATATGAGTGAGTTGCACTGAAAAACTTAGAATATAAGAAACGCACAGTGTAGTACATAGTATATGAGTGAGTTGCACTGAAAAACTTAGAATATAAGAAACGCACAGTGTAGTACATAGTATATGAGTGAGTTGCACTGAAAAACTTAGAATATAAGAAACGCACAGTGTAGTACATAGTATATGAGTGAGTTGCACTGAAAAACTTAGAATATAAGAAACGCACAGTGTAGTACATAGTATATGAGTGAGTTGCACTGAAAAACTTAGAATTTACTGAAAAACCCGCATTACACGAAATGCACAGTGTAGTACATAGTATATGAGTGAGTTGCACTGAAAAACTTAGAATATAAGAAACGCACAGTGTAGTACATAGTATATGAGTGAGTTGCACTGAAAAACTTAGAATATAAGAAACGCACAGTGTAGTACATAGTATATGAGTGAGTTGCACTGAAAAACTTAGAATATAAGAAAGGCACAGTGTAGTACATAGTATATGAGTGAGTTGCACTGAAAAACTTAGAATATAAGAAACGCACAGTGTAGTACATAGTATATGAGTGAGTTGCACTGAAAAACTTAGAATTTAAGAAACGCACAGTGTAGTACATAGTATATGAGTGAGTTGCACTGAAAAACTTAGAATATAAGAAACGCACAGTGTAGTACATAGTATATGAGTGAGTTGCACTGAAAAACTTAGAATATGAGTAACGCACAGTGTAGTACATAGTATATGAGTGAGTTGCACTGAAAAACTTAGAATTTAAGAAACGCACAGTGTAGTACATAGTATATGAGTGAGTTGCACTGAAAAACTTAGAATATAAGAAACGCACAGTGTAGTACATAGTATATGAGTGAGTTGCACTGAAAAACTTAGAATATAAGAAACGCACAGTGTAGTACATAGTATATGAGTGAGTTGCACTGAAAAACTTAGAATATAAGAAACACACAGTGTAGTACATAGTATATGAGTGAGTTGCACTGAAAAACTTAGAATATAAGAAACGCACAGTGTAGTACATAGTATATGAGTGAGTTGCACTGAAAAACTTAGAATATAAGAAACGCACAGTGTAGTACATAGTATATGAGTGAGTTGCACTGAAAAACTTAGAATTTAGAGAAACGCACAGTGTAGTACATAGTATATGAGTGAGTTGCACTGAAAAACTTAGAATATAAGAAACGCATAGTGTAATACATAGTATATGAGTGAGTTGCACTGAAAAACTTAGAATATAAGAAACGCACAGTGTAGTACATAGTATATGAGTGAGTTGCACTGAAAAACTTAGAATATAAGAAACGCACAGTGTAGTACATAGTATATGAGTGAGTTGCACTGAAAAACTTAGAATTTACTGAAAAACCCGCATTACACGAAATGCACAATGTAGTACATAGTATATGAGTGAGTTGCACTGAAAACTTAGAATATAAGAAACGCACAGTGTAGTACATAGTATATGAGTGAGTTGCACTGAAAAACTTAGAATATAAGAAACGCACAGTGTAGTACATAGTATATGAGTGAGTTGCACTGAAAAACTTAGAATATAAGAAACGCACAGTGTAGTACATAGTATATGAGTGAGTTGCACTGAAAAACTTAGAATATAAGAAACGCACAGTGTAGTACATAGTATATGAGTGAGTTGCACTGAAAAACTTAGAATTTACTGAAAAACCCGCATTACACGAAATGCACAGTGTAGTACATAGTATATGAGTGAGTTGCACTGAAAACTTAGAATATAAGAAACGCACAGTGTAGTACATAGTATATGAGTGAGTTGCACTGAAAAACTTAGAATATAAGAAACGCACAGTGTAGTACATAGTATATGAGTGAGTTGCACTGAAAAACTTAGAATATAAGAAACGCACAGTGTAGTACATAGTATATGAGTGAGTTGCACTGAAAAACTTAGAATATAAGAAATATAAGAAACGCACAGTGTAGTACATAGTATATGAGTGAGTTGCACTGAAAAACTTAGAATTTAGAGAAATGCACAGTGTAGTACATAGTATATGAGTGAGTTGCACTGAAAAACTTAGAATATAAGAAACGCACAGTGTAGTACATAGTATATGAGTGAGTTGCACTGAAAAACTTAGAATTTAGAGAAATGCACAGTGTAGTACATAGTATATGAGTGAGTTGCACTGAAAAACTTAGAATATAAGAAACGCACAGTGTAGTACATAGTATATGAGTGAGTTGCATTGAAAAACTTAGAATATAAGTAACGCACGGTGTAGTACATAGTATATGAGTGAGTTGCACTGAAAAACTTAGAATATAAGAAACGCACAGTGTAGTACATAGTATATGAGTGAGTTGCACTGAAAAACTTAGAATATAAGAAACGCACAGTGTAGTACATAGTATATGAGTGAGTTGCACTGAAAAACTTAGAATATAAGAAACGCACAGTGTAGTACATAGTATATGAGTGAGTTGCACTGAAAAACTTAGAATATAAGAAACGCACAGTGTAGTACATAGTATATGAGTGAGTTGCACTGAAAAACTTAGAATATAAGAAACGCACAGTGTAGTACATAGTATATGAGTGTGTTGGACTGAAAAACTTAGAATATAAGAAACGCACAGTGTAGTACATAGTATATGAGTGAGTTGCACTGAAAAACTTAGAATATAAGAAACGCACAGTGTAGTACATAGTATATGAGTGAGTTGCACTGAAAAACTTAGAATATAAGAAACGCACAGTGTAGTACATAGTATATGAGTGAGTTGCACTGAAAAACTTAGAATTTACTGAAAAACCCGCATTACACGAAATGCACAGTGTAGTACATAGTATATGAGTGAGTTGCACTGAAAAACTTAGAATATAAGAAACGCACAGTGTAGTACATAGTATATGAGTGAGTTGCACTGAAAAACTTAGAATATAAGAAACGCACAGTGTAGTACATAGTATATGAGTGAGTTGCACTGAAAAACTTAGAATATAAGAAACGCACAGTGTAGTACATAGTATATGAGTGAGTTGCACTGAAAAACTTAGAATATAAGTAACGCACAGTGTAGTACATAGTATATGAGTGAGTTGCACTGAAAAACTTAGAATTTAAGAAACGCACAGTGTAGTACATAGTATATGAGTGAGTTGCACTGAAAAACTTAGAATATAAGAAACGCACAGTGTAGTACATAGTATATGAGTGAGTTGCACTGAAAACTTAGAATTTACTGAAAAACCTGCATTACACGAAATGCACAGTGTAGTACATAGTATATGAGTGAGTTGCACTGAAAACTTAGAATATAAGAAACGCACAGTGTAGTACATAGTATATGAGTGAGTTGCACTGAAAAACTTAGAATATAAGAAACGCACAGTGTAGTACATAGTATATGAGTGAGTTGCACTGAAAAACTTAGAATATAAGAAACGCACAGTGTAGTACATAGTATATGAGTGAGTTGCACTGAAAAACTTAGAATATAAGAAACGCACAGTGTAGTACATAGTATATGAGTGAGTTGCACTGAAAAACTTAGAATATAAGAAACGCACAGTGTAGTACATAGTATATGAGTGAGTTGCACTGAAAAACTTAGAATTTAGAGAAATGCACAGTGTAGTACATAGTATATGAGTGAGTTGCACTGAAAAACTTAGAATATAAGAAACGCACAGTGTAGTACATAGTATATGAGTGAGTTGCACTGAAAAACTTAGAATATAAGAAACGCACAGTGTAGTACATAGTATATGAGTGAGTTGCATTGAAAAACTTAGAATATAAGTAACGCACGGTGTAGTACATAGTATATGAGTGAGTTGCACTGAAAAACTTAGAATATAAGAAACGCACAGTGTAGTACATAGTATATGAGTGAGTTGCACTGAAAAACTTAGAATATAAGAAACGCACAGTGTAGTACATAGTATATGAGTGAGTTGCACTGAAAAACTTAGAATATAAGAAACGCACAGTGTAGTACATAGTATATGAGTGAGTTGCACTGAAAAACTTAGAATATAAGAAACGCACAGTGTAGTACATAGTATATGAGTGAGTTGCACTGAAAAACTTAGAATATAAGAAACGCACAGTGTAGTACATAGTATATGAGTGAGTTGCACTGAAAAACTTAGAATATAAGTAACGCACAGTGTAGTACATAGTATATGAGTGAGTTGCACTGAAAAACTTAGAATTTAAGAAACGCACAGTGTAGTACATAGTATATGAGTGAGTTGCACTGAAAAACTTAGAATATAAGAAACGCACAGTGTAGTACATAGTATATGAGTGAGTTGCACTGAAAACTTAGAATTTACTGAAAAACCCGCATTACACGAAATGCACAGTGTAGTACATAGTATATGAGTGAGTTGCACTGAAAACTTAGAATATAAGAAACGCACAGTGTAGTACATAGTATATGAGTGAGTTGCACTGAAAAACTTAGAATATAAGAAACGCACAGTGTAGTACATAGTATATGAGTGAGTTGCACTGAAAAACTTAGAATATAAGAAACGCACAGTGTAGTACATAGTATATGAGTGAGTTGCACTGAAAAACTTAGAATATAAGAAACGCACAATGTAGTACATAGTATATGAGTGAGTTGCACTGAAAAACTTAGAATATAAGAAACGCACAGTGTAGTACATAGTATATGAGTGAGTTGCACTGAAAAACTTAGAATATAAGAAACGCACAGTGTAGTACATAGTATATGAGTGAGTTGCACTGAAAAACTTAGAATATAAGAAACGCACAGTGTAGTACATAGTATATGAGTGAGTTGCACTGAAAAACTTAGAATTTACTGAAAAACCCGCATTACACGAAATGCACAGTGTAGTACATAGTATATGAGTGAGTTGCACTGAAAAACTTAGAATATAAGAAACGCACAGTGTAGTACATAGTATATGAGTGAGTTGCACTGAAAAACTTAGAATATAAGAAACGCACAGTGTAGTACATAGTATATGAGTGAGTTGCACTGAAAAACTTAGAATATAAGAAACGCACAGTGTAGTACATAGTATATGAGTGAGTTGCACTGAAAAACTTAGAATATAAGAAACGCACAGTGTAGTACATAGTATATGAGTGAGTTGCACTGAAAAACTTAGAATTTAAGAAACGCACAGTGTAGTACAAGTATATGAGTGAGTTGCACTGAAAAACTTAGAATATAAGAAACGCACAGTGTAGTACATAGTATATGAGTGAGTTGCACTGAAAAACTTAGAATATAAGAAACGCACAGTGTAGTACATAGTATATGAGTGAGTTGCACTGAAAAACTTAGAATATAAGAAACGCACAGTGTAGTACATAGTATATGAGTGTGTTGGACTGAAAAACTTAGAATATAAGAAACGCACAGTGTAGTACATAGTATATGAGTGAGTTGCACTGAAAAACTTAGAATATAAGAAACGCACAGTGTAGTACATAGTATATGAGTGAGTTGCACTGAAAAACTTAGAATATAAGAAACGCACAGTGTAGTACATAGTATATGAGTGAATTGCACTGAAAAACTTAGAATTTACTGAAAAACCCGCATTACACGAAATGCACAGTGTAGTACATAGTATATGAGTGAGTTGCACTGAAAAACTTAGAATATAAGAAACGCACAGTGTAGTACATAGTATATGAGTGAGTTGCACTGAAAAACTTAGAATATAAGAAACGCACAGTGTAGTACATAGTATATGAGTGAGTTGCACTGAAAAACTTAGAATATAAGAAACGCACAGTGTAGTACATAGTATATGAGTGAGTTGCACTGAAAAACTTAGAATATAAGTAACGCACAGTGTAGTACATAGTATATGAGTGAGTTGCACTGAAAAACTTAGAATTTAAGAAACGCACAGTGTAGTACATAGTATATGAGTGAGTTGCACTGAAAAACTTAGAATATAAGAAACGCACAGTGTAGTACATAGTATATGAGTGAGTTGCACTGAAAACTTAGAATTTACTGAAAAACCCGCATTACACGAAATGCACAGTGTAGTACATAGTATATGAGTGAGTTGCACTGAAAACTTAGAATATAAGAAACGCACAGTGTAGTACATAGTATATGAGTGAGTTGCACTGAAAAACTTAGAATATAAGAAACGCACAGTGTAGTACATAGTATATGAGTGAGTTGCACTGAAAAACTTAGAATATAAGAAACGCACAGTGTAGTACATAGTATATGAGTGAGTTGCACTGAAAAACTTAGAATATAAGAAACGCACAGTGTAGTACATAGTATATGAGTGAGTTGCACTGAAAAACTTAGAATATAAGAAACGCACAGTGTAGTACATAGTATATGAGTGAGTTGCACTGAAAAACTTAGAATTTAGAGAAATGCACAGTGTAGTACATAGTATATGAGTGAGTTGCACTGAAAAACTTAGAATATAAGAAACGCACAGTGTAGTACATAGTATATGAGTGAGTTGCACTGAAAAACTTAGAATATAAGAAACGCACAGTGTAGTACATAGTATATGAGTGAGTTGCATTGAAAAACTTAGAATATAAGTAACGCACGGTGTAGTACATAGTATATGAGTGAGTTGCACTGAAAAACTTAGAATATAAGAAACGCACAGTGTAGTACATAGTATATGAGTGAGTTGCACTGAAAAACTTAGAATATAAGAAACGCACAGTGTAGTACATAGTATATGAGTGAGTTGCACTGAAAAACTTAGAATTTACTGAAAAACCCGCATTACACGAAATGCACAGTGTAGTACATAGTATATGAGTGAGTTGCACTGAAAACTTAGAATATAAGAAACGCACAGTGTAGTACATAGTATATGAGTGAGTTGCACTGAAAAACTTAGAATATAAGAAACGCACAGTGTAGTACATAGTATATGAGTGAGTTGCACTGAAAAACTTAGAATATAAGAAACGCACAGTGTAGTACATAGTATATGAGTGAGTTGCACTGAAAAACTTAGAATATAAGAAACGCACAATGTAGTACATAGTATATGAGTGAGTTGCACTGAAAAACTTAGAATATAAGAAACGCACAGTGTAGTACATAGTATATGAGTGAGTTGCACTGAAAAACTTAGAATATAAGAAACGCACAGTGTAGTACATAGTATATGAGTGAGTTGCACTGAAAAACTTAGAATATAAGAAACGCACAGTGTAGTACATAGTATATGAGTGAGTTGCACTGAAAAACTTAGAATATAAGAAACGCACAGTGTAGTACATAGTATATGAGTGAGTTGCACTGAAAAACTTAGAATATAAGAAACGCACAGTGTAGTACATAGTATATGAGTGAGTTGCACTGAAAAACTTAGAATATAAGAAACGCACAGTGTAGTACATAGTATATGAGTGAGTTGCACTGAAAAACTTAGAATTTACTGAAAAACCCGCATTACACGAAATGCACAGTGTAGTACATAGTATATGAGTGAGTTGCACTGAAAAACTTAGAATATAAGAAACGCACAGTGTAGTACATAGTATATGAGTGAGTTGCACTGAAAAACTTAGAATATAAGAAACGCACAGTGTAGTACATAGTATATGAGTGAGTTGCACTGAAAAACTTAGAATATAAGAAACGCACAGTGTAGTACATAGTATATGAGTGAGTTGCACTGAAAAACTTAGAATATAAGAAACGCACAGTGTAGTACATAGTATATGAGTGAGTTGCACTGAAAAACTTAGAATTTAAGAAACGCACAGTGTAGTACAAGTATATGAGTGAGTTGCACTGAAAAACTTAGAATATAAGAAACGCACAGTGTAGTACATAGTATATGAGTGAGTTGCACTGAAAAACTTAGAATATGAGTAACGCACAGTGTAGTACATAGTATATGAGTGAGTTGCACTGAAAAACTTAGAATTTAAGAAACGCACAGTGTAGTACATAGTATATGAGTGAGTTGCACTGAAAAACTTAGAATATAAGAAACGCACAGTGTAGTACATAGTATATGAGTGAGTTGCACTGAAAAACTTAGAATATAAGAAACGCACAGTGTAGTACATAGTATATGAGTGAGTTGCACTGAAAAACTTAGAATATAAGAAACACACAGTGTAGTACATAGTATATGAGTGAGTTGCACTGAAAAACTTAGAATATAAGAAACGCACAGTGTAGTACATAGTATATGAGTGAGTTGCACTGAAAAACTTAGAATATAAGAAACGCACAGTGTAGTACATAGTATATGAGTGAGTTGCACTGAAAAACTTAGAATTTAGAGAAACGCACAGTGTAGTACATAGTATATGAGTGAGTTGCACTGAAAAACTTAGAATATAAGAAACGCACAGTGTAGTACATAGTATATGAGTGAGTTGCACTGAAAAACTTAGAATATAAGAAACGCACAGTGTAGTACATAGTATATGAGTGAGTTGCACTGAAAAACTTAGAATATAAGAAACGCACAGTGTAGTACATAGTATATGAGTGAGTTGCACTGAAAAACTTAGAATTTACTGAAAAACCCGCATTACACGAAATGCACAGTGTAGTACATAGTATATGAGTGAGTTGCACTGAAAACTTAGAATATAAGAAACGCACAGTGTAGTACATAGTATATGAGTGAGTTGCACTGAAAAACTTAGAATATAAGAAACGCACAGTGTAGTACATAGTATATGAGTGAGTTGCACTGAAAAACTTAGAATATAAGAAACGCACAGTGTAGTACATAGTATATGAGTGAGTTGCACTGAAAAACTTAGAATATAAGAAACGCACAGTGTAGTACATAGTATATGAGTGAGTTGCACTGAAAAACTTAGAATTTACTGAAAAACCCGCATTACACGAAATGCACAGTGTAGTACATAGTATATGAGTGAGTTGCACTGAAAACTTAGAATATAAGAAACGCACAGTGTAGTACATAGTATATGAGTGAGTTGCACTGAAAAACTTAGAATATAAGAAACGCACAGTGTAGTACATAGTATATGAGTGAGTTGCACTGAAAAACTTAGAATATAAGAAACGCACAGTGTAGTACATAGTATATGAGTGAGTTGCACTGAAAAACTTAGAATATAAGAAATATAAGAAACGCACAGTGTAGTACATAGTATATGAGTGAGTTGCACTGAAAAACTTAGAATTTAGAGAAATGCACAGTGTAGTACATAGTATATGAGTGAGTTGCACTGAAAAACTTAGAATATAAGAAACGCACAGTGTAGTACATAGTATATGAGTGAGTTGCATTGAAAAACTTAGAATATAAGTAACGCACGGTGTAGTACATAGTATATGAGTGAGTTGCACTGAAAAACTTAGAATATAAGAAACGTACAGTGTAGTACATAGTATATGAGTGAGTTGGACTGAAAAACTTAGAATATAAGAAACGCACAGTGTAGTACATAGTATATGAGTGAGTTGCACTGAAAAACTTAGAATTTACTGAAAAACCCGCATTACACGAAATGCACAGTGTAGTACATAGTATATGAGTGAGTTGCACTTAAAACTTAGAATATAAGAAACGCACAGTGTAGTACATAGTATATGAGTGAGTTGCACTGAAAAACTTAGAATATAAGAAACGCACAGTGTAGTACATAGTATATGAGTGAGTTGCACTGAAAAACTTAGAATATAAGAAACGCACAGTGTAGTACATAGTATATGAGTGAGTTGCACTGAAAAACTTAGAATATAAGAAACGCACAGTGTAGTACATAGTATATGAGTGAGTTGCACTGAAAAACTTAGAATATAAGAAACGCACAGTGTAGTACATAGTATATGAGTGAGTTGCACTGAAAAACTTAGAATATAAGAAACGCACAGTGTAGTACATAGTATATGAGTGAGTTGCACTGAAAAACTTAGAATATAAGAAACGCACAGTGTAGTACATAGTATATGAGTGTGTTGGACTGAAAAACTTAGAATATAAGAAACGCACAGTGTAGTACATAGTATATGAGTGAGTTGCACTGAAAAACTTAGAATATAAGAAACGCACAGTGTAGTACATAGTATATGAGTGAGTTGCACTGAAAAACTTAGAATATAAGAAACGCACAGTGTAGTACATAGTATATGAGTGAGTTGCACTGAAAAACTTAGAATATAAGAAACGCACAGTGTAGTACATAGTATATGAGTGAGTTGCACTGAAAAACTTAGAATATAAGAAACGCACAGTGTAGTACATAGTATATGAGTGAGTTGCACTGAAAAACTTAGAATATAAGAAACGCACAGTGTAGTACATAGTATATGAGTGAGTTGCACTGAAAAACTTAGAATATAAGAAACGCACAGTGTAGTACATAGTATATGAGTGAGTTGCACTGAAAAACTTAGAATTTAGAGAAATGCACAGTGTAGTACATAGTATATGAGTGAGTTGCACTGAAAAACTTAGAATATAAGAAACGCACAGTGTAGTACATAGTATATGAGTGAGTTGCACTGAAAAACTTAGAATATAAGAAACGCACAGTGTAGTACATAGTATATGAGTGAGTTGCATTGAAAAACTTAGAATATAAGTAACGCACGGTGTAGTACATAGTATATGAGTGAGTTGCACTGAAAAACTTAGAATATAAGAAACGCACAGTGTAGTACATAGTATATGAGTGAGTTGCACTGAAAAACTTAGAATATAAGAAACGCACAGTGTAGTACATAGTATATGAGTGAGTTGCACTGAAAAACTTAGAATTTACTGAAAAACCCGCATTACACGAAATGCACAGTGTAGTACATAGTATATGAGTGAGTTGCACTGAAAACTTAGAATATAAGAAACGCACAGTGTAGTACATAGTATATGAGTGAGTTGCACTGAAAAACTTAGAATATAAGAAACGCACAGTGTAGTACATAGTATATGAGTGAGTTGCACTGAAAAACTTAGAATTTACTGAAAAACCCGCATTACACGAAATGCACAGTGTAGTACATAGTATATGAGTGAGTTGCACTGAAAATTTAGAATATAAGAAACGCACAGTGTAGTACATAGTATATGAGTGAGTTGCACTGAAAAACTTAGAATATAAGAAACGCACAGTGTAGTACATAGTATATGAGTGAGTTGCACTGAAAAACTTAGAATATAAGAAACGCACAGTGTAGTACATAGTATATGAGTGAGTTGCACTGAAAAACTTAGAATATAAGAAACGCACAGTGTAGTACATAGTATATGAGTGAGTTGCACTGAAAAACTTAGAATATAAGAAACGCACAGTGTAGTACATAGTATATGAGTGAGTTGCACTGAAAAACTTAGAATATAAGAAACGCACAGTGTAGTACATAGTATATGAGTGAGTTGCACTGAAAAACTTAGAATATAAGAAACGCACAGTGTAGTACATAGTATATGAGTGAGTTGCACTGAAAAACTTAGAATATAAGAAACGCACAGTGTAGTACATAGTATATGAGTGAGTTGCACTGAAAAACTTAGAATATAAGAAACGCACAGTGTAGTACATAGTATATGAGTGAGTTGCACTGAAAAACTTAGAATATAAGAAACGCACAGTGTAGTACATAGTATATGAGTGAGTTGCACTGAAAAACTTAGAATTTACTGAAAAACCCGCATTACACGAAATGCACAGTGTAGTACATAGTATATGAGTGAGTTGCACTGAAAAACTTAGAATATAAGAAACGCACAGTGTAGTACATAGTATATGAGTGAGTTGCACTGAAAAACTTAGAATATAAGAAACGCACAGTGTAGTACATAGTATATGAGTGAGTTGCACTGAAAAACTTAGAATATAAGAAACGCACAGTGTAGTACATAGTATATGAGTGAGTTGCACTGAAAAACTTAGAATATAAGTAACGCACAGTGTAGTACATAGTATATGAGTGAGTTGCACTGAAAAACTTAGAATTTAAGAAACGCACAGTGTAGTACATAGTATATGAGTGAGTTGCACTGAAAAACTTAGAATATAAGAAACGCACAGTGTAGTACATAGTATATGAGTGAGTTGCACTGAAAAACTTAGAAATTACTGAAAAACCCGCATTACACGAAATGCACAGTGTAGTACATAGTATATGAGTGAGTTGCACTGAAAACTTAGAATATAAGAAACGCACAGTGTAGTACATAGTATATGAGTGAGTTGCACTGAAAAACTTAGAATATAAGAAACGCACAGTGTAGTACATAGTATATGAGTGAGTTGCACTGAAAAACTTAGAATATAAGAAACGCACAGTGTAGTACATAGTATATGAGTGAGTTGCACTGAAAAACTTAGAATATAAGAAACGCACAGTGTAGTACATAGTATATGAGTGAGTTGCACTGAAAAACTTAGAATATAAGAAACGCACAGTGTAGTACATAGTATATGAGTGAGTTGCACTGAAAAACTTAGAATTTAGAGAAATGCACAGTGTAGTACATAGTATATGAGTGAGTTGCACTGAAAAACTTAGAATATAAGAAACGCACAGTGTAGTACATAGTATATGAGTGAGTTGCACTGAAAAAATTAGAATATAAGAAACGCACAGTGTAGTACATAGTATATGAGTGAGTTGCATTGAAAAACTTAGAATATAAGTAACGCACGGTGTAGTACATAGTATATGAGTGAGTTGCACTGAAAAACTTAGAATATAAGAAACGCACAGTGTAGTACATAGTATATGAGTGAGTTGCACTGAAAAACTTAGAATATAAGAAACGCACAGTGTAGTACATAGTATATGAGTGAGTTGCACTGAAAAACTTAGAATTTACTGAAAAACCCGCATTACACGAAATGCACAGTGTAGTACATAGTATATGAGTGAGTTGCACTGAAAACTTAGAATATAAGAAACGCACAGTGTAGTACATAGTATATGAGTGAGTTGCACTGAAAAACTTACAATATAAGAAACGCACAGTGTAGTACATAGTATATGAGTGAGTTGCACTGAAAAACTTAGAATATAAGAAACGCACAGTGTAGTACATAGTATATGAGTGAGTTGCACTGAAAAACTTAGAATATAAGAAACGCACAGTGTAGTACATAGTATATGAGTGAGTTGCACTGAAAAACTTAGAATATAAGAAACGCACAGTGTAGTACATAGTATATGAGTGAGTTGCACTGAAAAACTTAGAATATAAGAAACGCACAGTGTAGTACATAGTATATGAGTGAGTTGCACTGAAAAACTTAGAATATAAGAAACGCACAGTGTAGTACATAGTATATGAGTGAGTTGCACTGAAAAACTTAGAATATAAGAAACGCACAGTGTAGTACATAGTATATGAGTGAGTTGCACTGAAAAACTTAGAATATAAGAAACGCACAGTGTAGTACATAGTATATGAGTGAGTTGCACTGAAAAACTTAGAATATAAGAAACGCACAGTGTAGTACATAGTATATGAGTGAGTTGCACTGAAAAACTTAGAATATAAGAAACGCACAGTGTAGTACATAGTATATGAGTGAGTTGCACTGAAAAACTTAGAATTTAAGAAACGCACAGTGTAGTACATAGTATATGAGTGAGTTGCACTGAAAAACTTAGAATTTAAGAAACGCACAGTGTAGTACATAGTATATGAGTGAGTTGCACTGAAAAACTTAGAATATAAGAAACGCACAGTGTAGTACATAGTATATGAGTGAGTTGCACTGAAAAACTTAGAATATAAGAAACGCACAGTGTAGTACATAGTATATGAGTGAGTTGCACTGAAAAACTTAGAATATGAGTAACGCACAGTGTAGTACATAGTATATGAGTGAGTTGCACTGAAAAACTTAGAATTTAAGAAACGCACAGTGTAGTACATAGTATATGAGTGAGTTGCACTGAAAAACTTAGAATATAAGAAACGCACAGTGTAGTACATAGTATATGAGTGAGTTGCACTGAAAAACTTAGAATATAAGAAACGCACAGTGTAGTACATAGTATATGAGTGAGTTGCACTGAAAAACTTAGAATATAAGAAACACACAGTGTAGTACATAGTATATGAGTGAGTTGCACTGAAAAACTTAGAATATAAGAAACGCACAGTGTAGTACATAGTATATGAGTGAGTTGCACTGAAAAACTTAGAATTTAGAGAAACGCACAGTGTAGTACATAGTATATGAGTGAGTTGCACTGAAAAACTTAGAATATAAGAAACGCACAGTGTAGTACATAGTATATGAGTGAGTTGCACTGAAAAACTTAGAATATAAGAAACGCACAGTGTAGTACATAGTATATGAGTGAGTTGCACTGAAAAACTTAGAATATAAGAAACGCACAGTGTAGTACATAGTATATGAGTGAGTTGCACTGAAAAACTTAGAATTTACTGAAAAACCCGCATTACACGAAATGCACAGTGTAGTACATAGTATATGAGTGAGTTGCACTGAAAACTTAGAATATAAGAAACGCACAGTGTAGTACATAGTATATGAGTGAGTTGCACTGAAAAACTTAGAATATAAGAAACGCACAGTGTAGTACATAGTATATGAGTGAGTTGCACTGAAAAACTTAGAATATAAGAAACGCACAGTGTAGTACATAGTATATGAGTGAGTTGCACTGAAAAACTTAGAATATAAGAAACGCACAGTGTAGTACATAGTATATGAGTGAGTTGCACTGAAAAACTTAGAATTTACTGAAAAACCCGCATTACACGAAATGCACAGTGTAGTACATAGTATATGAGTGAGTTGCACTGAAAACTTAGAATATAAGAAACGCACAGTGTAGTACATAGTATATGAGTGAGTTGCACTGAAAAACTTAGAATATAAGAAACGCACAGTGTAGTACATAGTATATGAGTGAGTTGCACTGAAAAACTTAGAATATAAGAAACGCACAGTGTAGTACATAGTATATGAGTGAGTTGCACTGAAAAACTTAGAATTTAGAGAAATGCACAGTGTAGTACATAGTATATGAGTGAGTTGCTCTGAAAAACTTAGAATATAAGAAACGCACAGTGTAGTATATAGTATATGAGTGAGTTGCACTGAAAAACTTAGAATATAAGAAACGCACAGTGTAGTACATAGTATATGAGTGAGTTGCATTGAAAAACTTAGAATATAAGTAACGCACGGTGTAGTACATAGTATATGAGTGAGTTGCACTGAAAAACTTAGAATATAAGAAACGCACAGTGTAGTACATAGTATATGAGTGAGTTGCACTGAAAAACTTAGAATATAAGAAACGCACAGTGTAGTACATAGTATATGAGTGAGTTGCACTGAAAAACTTAGAATTTACTGAAAAACCCGCATTACACGAAATGCACAGTGTAGTACATAGTATATGAGTGTGTTGCACTGAAAACTTAGAATATAAGAAACGCACAGTGTAGTACATAGTATATGAGTGAGTTGCACTGAAAAACTTAGAATATAAGAAACGCACAGTGTAGTACATAGTATATGAGTGAGTTGCACTGAAAAACTTAGAATATAAGAAACGCACAGTGTAGTACATAGTATATGAGTGAGTTGCACTGAAAAACTTAGAATATAAGAAACGCACAGTGTAGTACATAGTATATGAGTGAGTTGCACTGAAAAACTTAGAATATAAGAAACGCACAGTGTAGTACATAGTATATGAGTGAGTTGCACTGAAAAACTTAGAATATAAGAAACGCACAGTGTAGTACATAGTATATGAGTGAGTTGCACTGAAAAACTTAGAATATAAGAAACGCACAGTGTAGTACATAGTATATGAGTGAGTTGCACTGAAAAACTTAGAATATAAGAAACGCACAGTGTAGTACATAGTATATGAGTGAGTTGCACTGAAAAACTTAGAATATAAGAAACGCACAGTGTAGTACATAGTATATGAGTGAGTTGCACTGAAAAACTTAGAATATAAGAAACGCACAGTGTAGTACATAGTATATGAGTGAGTTGCACTGAAAAACTTAGAATATAAGAAACACACAGTGTAGTACATAGTATATGAGTGAGTTGCACTGAAAAACTTAGAATATAAGAAACGCACAGTGTAGTACATAGTATATGAGTGAGTTGCACTGAAAAACTTAGAATATAAGAAACGCACAGTGTAGTACATAGTATATGAGTGAGTTGCACTGAAAAACTTAGAATTTAGAGAAATGCACAGTGTAGTACATAGTATATGAGTGAGTTGCACTGAAAAACTTAGAATATAAGAAACGCACAGTGTAGTACATAGTATATGAGTGAGTTGCACTGAAAAACTTAGAATATAAGAAACGCACAGTGTAGTACATAGTATATGAGTGAGTTGCACTGAAAAACTTAGAATATAAGAAACGCACAGTGTAGTACATAGTATATGAGTGAGTTGCACTGAAAAACTTAGAATTTACTGAAAAACCCGCATTACACGAAATGCACAGTGTAGTACATAGTATATGAGTGAGTTGCACTGAAAACTTAGAATATAAGAAACGCACAGTGTAGTACATAGTATATGAGTGAGTTGCACTGAAAAACTTAGAATATAAGAAACGCACAGTGTAGTACATAGTATATGAGTGAGTTGCACTGAAAAACTTAGAATATAAGAAACGCACAGTGTAGTACATAGTATATGAGTGAGTTGCACTGAAAAACTTAGAATATAAGAAACGCACAGTGTAGTACATAGTATATGAGTGAGTTGCACTGAAAAACTTAGAATATAAGAAACGCACAGTGTAGTACATAGTATATGAGTGAGTTGCACTGAAAAACTTAGAATATAAGAAACGCACAGTGTAGTACATAGTATATGAGTGAGTTGCACTGAAAAACTTAGAATATAAGAAACGCACAGTGTAGTACATAGTATATGAGTGAGTTGCACTGAAAAACTTAGAATATAAGAAACGCACAGTGTAGTACATAGTATATGAGTGAGTTGCACTGAAAAACTTAGAATATAAGAAACGCACAGTGTAGTACATAGTATATGAGTGAGTTGCACTGAAAAATTTAGAATATAAGAAACGCACAGTGTAGTACATAGTATATGAGTGAGTTGCACTGAAAAACTTAGAATTTACTGAAAAACCCGCATTACACGAAATGCACAGTGTAGTACATAGTATATGAGTGAGTTGCACTGAAAAACTTAGAATATAAGAAACGCACAGTGTAGTACATAGTATATGAGTGAGTTGCACTGAAAAACTTAGAATATAAGAAACGCACAGTGTAGTACATAGTATATGAGTGAGTTGCATTGAAAAACTTAGAATATAAGTAACGCACGGTGTAGTACATAGTATATGAGTGAGTTGCACTGAAAAACTTAGAATATAAGAAACGCACAGTGTAGTACATAGTATATGAGTGAGTTGCACTGAAAAACTTAGAATATAAGAAACGCACAGTGTAGTACATAGTATATGAGTGAGTTGCATTGAAAAACTTAGAATATAAGTAACGCACGGTGTAGTACATAGTATATGAGTGAGTTGCACTGAAAAACTTAGAATATAAGAAACGCACAGTGTAGTACATAGTATATGAGTGAGTTGCACTGAAAAACTTAGAATATAAGAAACGCACAGTGTAGTACATAGTATATGAGTGAGTTGCACTGAAAAACTTAGAATTTACTGAAAAACCCGCATTACACGAAATGCACAGTGTAGTACATAGTATATGAGTGAGTTGCACTGAAAACTTAGAATATAAGAAACGCACAGTGTAGTACATAGTATATGAGTGAGTTGCACTGAAAAACTTAGAATATAAGAAACGCACAGTGTAGTACATAGTATATGAGTGAGTTGCACTGAAAAACTTAGAATATAAGAAACGCACAGTGTAGTATATAGTATATGAGTGAGTTGCACTGAAAAACTTAGAATATGAGAAACGCACAGTGTAGTACATAGTATATGAGTGAGTTGCACTGAAAAACTTAGAATATAAGAAACGCACAGTGTAGTACATAGTATATGAGTGAGTTGCACTGAAAAACTTAGAATATAAGAAACGCACAGTGTAGTACATAGTATATGAGTGAGTTGCACTGAAAAACTTAGAATATAAGAAACGCACAGTGTAGTACATAGTATATGAGTGAGTTGCACTGAAAAACTTAGAATATAAGAAACGCACAGTGTAGTACATAGTATATGAGTGAGTTGCACTGAAAAACTTAGAATATAAGAAACGCACAGTGTAGTACATAGTATATGAGTGAGTTGCACTGAAAAACTTAGAATATAAGAAACGCACAGTGTAGTACATAGTATATGAGTGAGTTGCACTGAAAAACTTAGAATATAAGAAACGCACAGTGTAGTACATAGTATATGAGTGAGTTGCACTGAAAAACTTAGAATTTACTGAAAAACCCGCATTACACGAAATGCACAGTGTAGTACATAGTATATGAGTGAGTTGCACTGAAAAACTTAGAATATAAGAAACGCACAGTGTAGTACATAGTATATGAGTGAGTTGCACTGAAAAACTTAGAATATAAGAAACGCACAGTGTAGTACATAGTATATGAGTGAGTTGCATTGAAAAACTTAGAATATAAGTAACGCACGGTGTAGTACATAGTATATGAGTGAGTTGCACTGAAAAACTTAGAATATAAGAAACGCACAGTGTAGTACATAGTATATGAGTGAGTTGCACTGAAAAACTTAGAATATAAGAAACGCACAGTGTAGTACATAGTATATGAGTGAGTTGCACTGAAAAACTTAGAATTTACTGAAAAACCCGCATTACACGAAATGCACAGTGTAGTACATAGTATATGAGTGAGTTGCACTGAAAACTTAGAATATAAGAAACGCACAGTGTAGTACATAGTATATGAGTGAGTTGCACTGAAAAACTTAGAATATAAGAAACGCACAGTGTAGTACATAGTATATGAGTGAGTTGCACTGAAAAACTTAGAATATAAGAAACGCACAGTGTAGTACATAGTATATGAGTGAGTTGCACTGAAAAACTTAGAATATAAGAAACGCACAGTGTAGTACATAGTATATGAGTGAGTTGCACTGAAAAACTTAGAATATAAGAAACGCACAGTGTAGTACATAGTATATGAGTGAGTTGCACTGAAAAACTTAGAATATAAGAAACGCACAGTGTAGTACATAGTATATGAGTGAGTTGCACTGAAAAACTTAGAATATAAGAAACGCACAGTGTAGTACATAGTATATGAGTGAGTTGCACTGAAAAACTTAGAATATAAGAAACGCACAGTGTAGTACATAGTATATGAGTGAGTTGCACTGAAAAACTTAGAATATAAGAAACGCACAGTGTAATACATAGTATATGAGTGAGTTGCACTGAAAAACTTAGAATATAAGAAACGCACAGTGTAGTACATAGTATATGAGTGAGTTGCACTGAAAAACTTAGAATTTACTGAAAAACCCGCATTACACGAAATGCACAGTGTAGTACATAGTATATGAGTGAGTTGCACTGAAAAACTTAGAATATAAGAAACGCACAGTGTAGTACATAGTATATGAGTGAGTTGCACTGAAAAACTTAGAATTTACTGAAAAACCCGCATTACACGAAATGCACAGTGTAGTACATAGTATATGAGTGAGTTGCACTGAAAACTTAGAATATAAGAAACGCACAGTGTAGTACATAGTATATGAGTGAGTTGCACTGAAAAACTTAGAATATAAGAAACGCACAGTGTAGTACATAGTATATGAGTGAGTTTCACTGAAAAACTTAGAATATAAGAAACGCACAGTGTAGTACATAGTATATGAGTGAGTTGCACTGAAAAACTTAGAATATAAGAAACGCACAGTGTAGTACATAGTATATGAGTGAGTTGCACTGAAAAACTTAGAATATAAGAAACGCAGAGTGTAGTACATAGTATATGAGTGAGTTGCACTGAAAAACTTAGAATATAAGAAACGCACAGTGTAGTACATAGTATATGAGTGAGTTGCACTGAAAAACTTAGAATATAAGAAACGCACAGTGTAGTACATAGTATATGAGTGAGTTGCACTGAAAAACTTAGAATATAAGAAACGCACAGTGTAGTACATAGTATATGAGTGAGTTGCACTGAAAAACTTAGAATATAAGAAACGCACAGTGTAGTACATAGTATATGAGTGAGTTGCACTGAAAAACTTAGAATATAAGAAACGCACAGTGTAGTACATAGTATATGAGTGAGTTGCACTGAAAAACTTAGAATTTACTGAAAAACCCGCATTACACGAAATGCACAGTGTAGTACATAGTATATGAGTGAGTTGCACTGAAAAACTTAGAATATAAGAAACGCACAGTGTAGTACATAGTATATGAGTGAGTTGCACTGAAAAACTTAGAATATAAGAAACGCACAGTGTAGTACATAGTATATGAGTGAGTTGCATTGAAAAACTTAGAATATAAGTAAAGCACGGTGTAGTACATAGTATATGAGTGAGTTGCACTGAAAAACTTAGAATATAAGAAACGCACAGTGTAGTACATAGTATATGAGTGAGTTGCACTGAAAAACTTAGAATATAAGAAACGCACAGTGTAGTACATAGTATATGAGTGAGTTGCACTGAAAAACTTAGAATATAAGAAACGCACAGTGTAGTACATAGTATATGAGTGAGTTGCACTGAAAAACTTAGAATATAAGAAACGCACAGTGTAGTACATAGTATATGAGTGAGTTGCACTGAAAAACTTAGAATATAAGAAACGCACAGTGTAGTACATAGTATATGAGTGAGTTGCACTGAAAAACTTAGAATATAAGAAACGCACAGTGTAGTACATAGTATATGAGTGAGTTGCACTGAAAAACTTAGAATATAAGAAACGCACAGTGTAGTACATAGTATATGAGTGAGTTGCACTGAAAAACTTAGAATATAAGAAACGCACAGTGTAATACATAGTATATGAGTGAGTTGCACTGAAAAACTTAGAATATAAGAAACGCACAGTGTAGTACATAGTATATGAGTGAGTTGCACTGAAAAACTTAGAATTTACTGAAAAACCCGCATTACACGAAATGCACAGTGTAGTACATAGTATATGAGTGAGTTGCACTGAAAAACTTAGAATATAAGAAACGCACAGTGTAGTACATAGTATATGAGTGAGTTGCACTGAAAAACTTAGAATTTACTGAAAAACCCGCATTACACGAAATGCACAGTGTAGTACATAGTATATGAGTGAGTTGCACTGAAAACTTAGAATATAAGAAACGCACAGTGTAGTACATAGTATATGAGTGAGTTGCACTGAAAAACTTAGAATATAAGAAACGCACAGTGTAGTACATAGTATATGAGTGAGTTTCACTGAAAAACTTAGAATATAAGAAACGCACAGTGTAGTACATAGTATATGAGTGAGTTGCACTGAAAAACTTAGAATATAAGAAACGCACAGTGTAGTACATAGTATATGAGTGAGTTGCACTGAAAAACTTAGAATATAAGAAACGCAGAGTGTAGTACATAGTATATGAGTGAGTTGCACTGAAAAACTTAGAATATAAGAAACGCACAGTGTAGTACATAGTATATGAGTGAGTTGCACTGAAAAACTTAGAATATAAGAAACGCACAGTGTAGTACATAGTATATGAGTGAGTTGCACTGAAAAACTTAGAATATAAGAAACGCACAGTGTAGTACATAGTATATGAGTGAGTTGCACTGAAAAACTTAGAATATAAGAAACGCACAGTGTAGTACATAGTATATGAGTGAGTTGCACTGAAAAACTTAGAATATAAGAAACGCACAGTGTAGTACATAGTATATGAGTGAGTTGCACTGAAAAACTTAGAATTTACTGAAAAACCCGCATTACACGAAATGCACAGTGTAGTACATAGTATATGAGTGAGTTGCACTGAAAAACTTAGAATATAAGAAACGCACAGTGTAGTACATAGTATATGAGTGAGTTGCACTGAAAAACTTAGAATATAAGAAACGCACAGTGTAGTACATAGTATATGAGTGAGTTGCATTGAAAAACTTAGAATATAAGTAAAGCACGGTGTAGTACATAGTATATGAGTGAGTTGCACTGAAAAACTTAGAATATAAGAAACGCACAGTGTAGTACATAGTATATGAGTGAGTTGCACTGAAAAACTTAGAATATAAGAAACGCACAGTGTAGTACATAGTATATGAGTGAGTTGCACTGAAAAACTTAGAATTTACTGAAAAACCCGCATTACACGAAATGCACAGTGTAGTACATAGTATATGAGTGAGTTGCACTGAAAACTTAGAATATAAGAAACGCACAGTGTAGTACATAGTATATGAGTGAGTTGCACTGAAAAACTTAGAATATAAGAAACGCACAGTGTAGTACATAGTATATGAGTGAGTTGCACTGAAAAACTTAGAATATAAGAAACGCACAGTGTAGTACATAGTATATGAGTGAGTTGCACTGAAAAACTTAGAATATAAGAAACGCACAGTGTAGTACATAGTATATGAGTGAGTTGCACTGAAAAACTTAGAATATAAGAAACGCACAGTGTAGTACATAGTATATGAGTGAGTTGCACTGAAAAACTTAGAATATAAGAAACGCACAGTGTAGTACATAGTATATGAGTGAGTTGCACTGAAAAACTTAGAATATAAGAAACGCACAGTGTAGTACATAGTATATGAGTGAGTTGCACTGAAAAACTTAGAATATAAGAAACGCACAGTGTAGTACATAGTATATGAGTGAGTTGCACTGAAAAACTTAGAATTTAAGAAACGCACAGTGTAGTACATAGTATATGAGTGAGTTGCACTGAAAAACTTAGAATTTACTGAAAAACCCGCATTACACGAAATGCACAGTGTAGTACATAGTATATGAGTGAGTTGCACTGAAAAACTTAGAATATAAGAAACGCACAGTGTAGTACATAGTATATGAGTGAGTTGCACTGAAAAACTTAGAATATAAGAAACGCACAGTGTAGTACATAGTATATGAGTGAGTTGCACTGAAAAACTTAGAATATAAGAAACGCACAGTGTAGTACATAGTATATGAGTGAGTTGCACTGAAAAACTTAGAATATAAGAAACGCACAGTGTAGTACATAGTATATGAGTGAGTTGCACTGAAAAACTTAGAATTTACTGAAAAACCCGCATTACACGAAATGCACAGTGTAGTACATAGTATATGAGTGAGTTGCACTGAAAACTTAGAATATAAGAAACGCACAGTGTAGTACATAGTATATGAGTGAGTTGCACTGAAAAACTTAGAATATAAGAAACGCACAGTGTAGTACATAGTATATGAGTGAGTTGCACTGAAAAACTTAGAATATAAGAAACGCACAGTGTAGTACATAGTATATGAGTGAGTTGCACTGAAAAACTTAGAATATAAGAAACGCACAGTGTAGTACATAGTATATGAGTGAGTTGCACTGAAAAACTTAGAATTTACTGAAAAACCCGCATTACACGAAATGCACAGTGTAGTACATAGTATATGAGTGAGTTGCACTGAAAACTTAGAATATAAGAAACGCACAGTGTAGTACATAGTATATGAGTGAGTTGCAGTGAAAAACTTAGAATATAAGAAACGCACAGTGTAGTACATAGTATATGAGTGAGTTGCACTGAAAAACTTAGAATATAAGAAACGCACAGTGTAGTACATAGTATATGAGTGAGTTGCACTGAAAAACTTAGAATATAAGAAACGCACAGTGTAGTACAGAGTATATGAGTGAGTTGCACTGAAAAACTTAGAATATAAGAAACGCACAGTGTAGTACATAGTATATGAGTGAGTTGCACTGAAAAACTTAGAATATAAGAAACGCACAGTGTAGTACATAGTATATGAGTGAGTTGCACTGAAAAACTTAGAATATAAGAAACGCACAGTGTAGTACATAGTATATGAGTGAGTTGCACTGAAAAACTTAGAATATAAGAAATGCACAGTGTAGTACATAGTATATGAGTGAGTTGCACTGAAATACTTAGAATATAAGAAACGCACAGTGTAGTACATAGTATATGAGTGAGTTGCACTGAAAAACTTAGAATATAAGAAACGCACAGTGTAGTACATAGTATATGAGTGAGTTGCACTGAAAAACTTAGAATTTACTGAAAAACCCGCATTACACGAAATGCACAGTGTAGTACATAGTATATGAGTGAGTTGCACTGAAAAACTTAGAATATAAGAAACGCACAGTGTAGTACATAGTATATGAGTGAGTTGCACTGAAAAACTTAGAATATAAGAAACGCACAGTGTAGTACATAGTATATGAGTGAGTTGCACTGAAAAACTTAGAATATAAGAAACGCACAGTGTAGTACATAGTATATGAGTGAGTTGCACTGAAAAACTTAGAATATAAATAACGCACAGTGTAGTACATAGTATATGAGTGAGTTGCACTGAAAAACTTAGAATTTAAGAAACGCACAGTGTAGTACATAGTATATGAGTGAGTTGCACTGAAAAACTTAGAATATAAGAAACGCACAGTGTAGTACATAGTATATGAGTGAGTTGCACTGAAAAACTTAGAATATAAGAAACGCACAGTGTAGTACATAGTATATGAGTGAGTTGCACTGAAAAACTTAGAATATAAGAAACACACAGTGTAGTACATAGTATATGAGTGAGTTGCACTGAAAAACTTAGAATATAAGAAACGCACAGTGTAGTACATAGTATATGAGTGAGTTGCACTGAAAAACTTAGAATATAAGAAACGCACAGTGTAGTACATAGTATATGAGTGAGTTGCACTGAAAAACTTAGAATTTAGAGAAACGCACAGTGTAGTACATAGTATATGAGTGAGTTGCACTGAAAAACTTAGAATATAAGAAACGCACAGTGTAGTACATAGTATATGAGTGAGTTGCACTGAAAAACTTAGAATATAAGAAACGCACAGTGTAGTACATAGTATATGAGTGAGTTGCACTGAAAAACTTAGAATATAAGAAACGCACAGTGTAGTACATAGTATATGAGTGAGTTGCACTGAAAAACTTAGAATTTACTGAAAAACCCGCATTACACGAAATGCACAGTGTAGTACATAGTATATGAGTGAGTTGCACTGAAAACTTAGAATATAAGAAACGCACAGTGTAGTACATAGTATATGAGTGAGTTGCACTGAAAAACTTAGAATATAAGAAACGCACAGTGTAGTACATAGTATATGAGTGAGTTGCACTGAAAAACTTAGAATATAAGAAACGCACAGTGTAGTACATAGTATATGAGTGAGTTGCACTGAAAAACTTAGAATATAAGAAACGCACAGTGTAGTACATAGTATATGAGTGAGTTGCACTGAAAAACTTAGAATATAAGAAACGCACAGTGTAGTACATAGTATATGAGTGAGTTGCACTGAAAAACTTAGAATATAAGAAACGCACAGTGTAGTACATAGTATATGAGTGAGTTGCACTGAAAAACTTAGAATATAAGAAACGCACAGTGTAGTACATAGTATATGAGTGAGTTGCACTGAAAAACTTAGAATATAAGAAACGCACAGTGTAGTACATAGTATATGAGTGAGTTGCACTGAAAAACTTAGAATATAAGAAACGCACAGTGTAGTACATAGTATATGAGTGAGTTGCACTGAAAAACTTAGAATATAAGAAACGCACAGTGTAGTACATAGTATATGAGTGAGTTGCACTGAAAAACTTAGAATTTACTGAAAAACCCGCATTACACGAAATGCACAGTGTAGTACATAGTATATGAGTGAGTTGCACTGAAAAACCTAGAATATAAGAAACGCACAGTGTAGTACATAGTATATGAGTGAGTTGCACTGAAAAACTTAGAATATAAGAAACGCACAGTGTAATACATAGTATATGAGTGAGTTGCACTGAAAAACTTAGAATATAAGAAACGCACAGTGTAGTACATAGTATATGAGTGAGTTGTACTGAAAAACTTAGAATATAAGAAACGCACAGTGTAGTACATAGTATATGAGTGAGTTGCACTGAAAAACTTAGAATATAAGAAACGCACAGTGTAGTACATAGTATATGAGTGAGTTGCACTGAAAAACTTAGAATATAAGAAACGCACAGTGTAGTACATAGTATATGAGTGAGTTGCACTGAAAAACTTAGAATATAAGAAACGCACAGTGTAGTACATAGTATATGAGTGAGTTGCACTGAAAAACTTAGAATATAAGAAACGCACAGTGTAGTACATAGTATATGAGTGAGTTGCACTGAAAAACTTAGAATATAAGAAACGCACAGTGTAGTACATAGTATATGAGTGAGTTGCACTGAAAAACTTAGAATATAAGAAACGCACAGTGTAGTACATAGTATATGAGTGAGTTGCACTGAAAAACTTAGAATTTACTGAAAAACCCGCATTACACGAAATGCACAGTGTAGTACATAGTATATGAGTGAGTTGCACTGAAAAACTTAGAATATAAGAAACGCACAGTGTAGTACATAGTATATGAGTGAGTTGCACTGAAAAACTTAGAATATAAGAAACGCACAGTGTAGTACATAGTATATGAGTGAGTTGCACTGAAAAACTTAGAATATAAGAAACGCACAGTGTAGTACATAGTATATGAGTGAGTTGCACTGAAAAACTTAGAATATAAGAAACGCACAGTGTAGTACATAGTATATGAGTGAGTTGCACTGAAAAACTTAGAATTTAAGAAACGCACAGTGTAGTACATAGTATATGAGTGAGTTGCACTGAAAAACTTAGAATATAAGAAACGCACAGTGTAGTACATAGTATATGAGTGAGTTGCACTGAAAAACTTAGAATATAAGTAACGCACAGTGTAGTACATAGTATATGAGTGAGTTGCACTGAAAAACTTAGAATTTAAGAAACGCACAGTGTAGTACATAGTATATGAGTGAGTTGCACTGAAAAACTTAGAATATAAGAAACGCACAGTGTAGTACATAGTATATGAGTGAGTTGCACTGAAAAACTTAGAATATAAGAAACGCACAGTGTAGTACATAGTATATGAGTGAGTTGCACTGAAAACCTTAGAATATAAGAAACGCACAGTGTAGTACATAGTATATGAGTGAGTTGCACTGAAAAACTTAGAATATAAGAAACGCACAGTGTAGTACATAGTATATGAGTGAGTTGCACTGAAAAACTTAGAATATAAGAAACGCACAGTGTAGTACATAGTATATGAGTGAGTTGCACTGAAAAACTTAGAATTTAGAGAAACGCACAGTGTAGTACATAGTATATGAGTGAGTTGCACTGAAAAACTTAGAATATAAGAAACGCACAGTGTAGTACATAGTATATGAGTGAGTTGCACTGAAAAACTTAGAATATAAGAAACGCACAGTGTAGTACATAGTATATGAGTGAGTTGCACTGAAAAACTTAGAATATAAGAAACGCACAGTGTAGTACATAGTATATGAGTGAGTTGCACTGAAAAACTTAGAATTTACTGAAAAACCCGCATTACACGAAATGCACAGTGTAGTACATAGTATATGAGTGAGTTGCACTGAAAAACTTGGAATATAAGAAACGCACAGTGTAGTACATAGTATATGAGTGAGTTGCACTGAAAAACTTAGAATATAAGAAACGCACAGTGTAGTACATAGTATATGAGTGAGTTGCACTGAAAAACTTAGAATATAAGAAACGCACAGTGTAGTACATAGTATATGAGTGAGTTGCACTGAAAAACTTAGAATATAAGAAACGCACAGTGTAGTAATAGTATATGAGTGAGTTGCACTGAAAAACTTAGAATATAAGAAACGCACAGTGTAGTACATAGTATATGAGTGAGTTGCACTGAAAAACTTAGAATATAAGAAACGCACAGTGTAGTACATAGTATATGAGTGAGTTGCACTGAAAAACTTAGAATATAAGAAACGCACAGTGTAGTACATAGTATATGAGTGAGTTGCACTGAAAAACTTAGAATATAAGAAACGCACAGTGTAGTACATAGTATATGAGTGAGTTGCACTGAAAAACTTAGAATATAAGAAACGCACAGTGTAGTACATAGTATATGAGTGAGTTGCACTGAAAAACTTAGAATATAAGAAACGCACAGTGTAGTACATAGTATATGAGTGAGTTGCACTGAAAAACTTAGAATATAAGAAACGCACAGTGTAGTACATAGTATATGAGTGAGTTGCACTGAAAAACTTAGAATTTAGAGAAACGCACAGTGTAGTACATAGTATATGAGTGAGTTGCACTGAAAAACTTCGAATTTAGAGAAACGCACAGTGTAATACATAGTATATGAGTGAGTTGCACTGAAAAACTTAGGATATAAGAAACGCACAGTGTAGTACATAGTATATGAGTGAGTTGCACTGAAAAACTTAGAATATAAGAAACGCACAGTGTAGTACATTGTATATGAGTGAGTTGCACTGAAAAACTTAGAATTTAAGAAACGCACAGTGTAGTACATAGTATATGAGTGAGTTGCACTGAAAAACTTAGAATATAAGAAACGCACAGTGTAGTACATAGGATATGAGTGAGTTGCACTGAAAAACTTAGAATATAAGAAACGCACAGTGTAGTACATAGTATATGAGTGAGTTGCACTGAAAAACTTAGAATATAAGAAACGCACAGTGTAGTACATAGTATATGAGTGAGTTGCACTGAAAAACTTAGAATATAAGAAACGCACAGTGTAGTACATAGTATATGAGTGAGTTGCACTGAAAAACTTAGAATATAAGAAACGCACAGTGTAGTACATAGTATATGAGTGAGTTGCACTGAAAAACTTAGAATATAAGAAACGCACAGTGTAGTACATAGTATATGAGTGAGTTGCACTGAAAAACTTAGAATATAAGAAACGCACAGTGTAGTACATAGTATATGAGTGAGTTGCACTGAAAAACTTAGAATATAAGAAACGCACAGTGTAGTACATAGTATATGAGTGAGTTGCACTGAAAAACTTAGAATTTACTGAAAAACCCGCATTACACGAAATGCACAGTGTAGTACATAGTATATGAGTGAGTTGCACTGAAAAACTTAGAATATAAGAAACGCACAGTGTAGTACATAGTATATGAGTGAGTTGCACTGAAAAACTTAGAATATAAGAAACGCACAGTGTAGTACATAGTATATGAGTGAGTTGCACTGAAAAACTTAGAATATAAGAAACGCACAGTGTAGTACATAGTATATGAGTGAGTTGCACTGAAAAACTTAGAATATAAGAAACGCACAGTGTAGTACATAGTATATGAGTGAGTTGCACTGAAAAACCTAGAATTTAAGAAACTCACAGTGTAGTACATAGTATATGAGTGAGTTGCACTGAAAAACTTAGAATATAAGAAACGCACAGTGTAGTACATAGTATATGAGTGAGTTGCACTGAAAAACTTAGAATATAAGTAACGCACAGTGTAGTACATAGTATATGAGTGAGTTGCACTGAAAAACTTAGAATTCAAGAAACGCACAGTGTAGTACATAGTATATGAGTGAGTTGCACTGAAAAACTTAGAATATAAGAAACGCACAGTGTAGTACATAGTATATGAGTGAGTTGCACTGAAAAACTTAGAATATAAGAAACGCACAGTGTAGTACATAGTATATGAGTGAGTTGCACTAAAAACTTAGAAGAAACACACAGTGTAGTACATAGTATATGAGTGAGTTGCACTGAAAAACTTAGAATATAAGAAACGCACAGTGTAGTACATAGTATATGAGTGAGTTGCACTGAAAAACTTAGAATATAAGAAACGCACAGTGTAGTACATAGTATATTAGTGAGTTGCTCTGAAAAACTTAGAATTTAGAGAAACGCACAGTGTAGTACATAGTATATGGGTGAGTTGCACTGAAAAACTTAGAATATAAGAAACGCACAGTGTAGTACATAGTATATGAGTGAGTTGCACTGAAAAACTTAGAATATAAGAAACGCACAGTGTAGTACATAGTATATGAGTGAGTTGCACTGAAAAACTTAGAATATAAGAAACGCACAGTGTAGTACATAGTATATGAGTGAGTTGCACTGAAAAACTTAGAATATAAGAAACGCACAGTGTAGTACATAGTATATGAGTGAGTTGCACTGAAAAACTTAGAATATAAGAAACGCACAGTGTAGTACATAGTATATGAGTGAGTTGCACTGAAAAACTTAGAATATAAGAAACGCACAGTGTAGTACATAGTATATGAGTGAGTTGCACTGAAAAACTTAGAATATAAGAAACGCACAGTGTAGTACATAGTATATGAGTGAGTTGCACTGAAAAACTTAGAATTTAAGAAACGCACAGTGTAGTACATAGTATATGAGTGAGTTGCACTGAAAAACTTAGAATATAAGAAACGCACAGTGTAGTACATAGTATATGAGTGAGTTGCACTGAAAAACTTAGAATATAAGTAACGCACAGTGTAGTACATAGTATATGAGTGAGTTGCACTGAAAAACTTAGAATTTAAGAAACGCACAGTGTAGTACATAGTATATGAGTGAGTTGCACTGAAAAACTTAGAATATAAGAAACGCACAGTGTAGTACATAGTATATGAGTGAGTTGCACTGAAAAACTTAGAATATAAGAAACGCACAGTGTAGTACATAGTATATGAGTGAGTTGCACTGAAAACCTTAGAATATAAGAAACGCACAGTGTAGTACATAGTATATGAGTGAGTTGCACTGAAAAACTTAGAATATAAGAAACGCACAGTGTAGTACATAGTATATGAGTGAGTTGCACTGAAAAACTTAGAATATAAGAAACGCACAGTGTAGTACATAGTATATGAGTGAGTTGCACTGAAAAACTTAGAATTTAGAGAAACGCACAGTGTAGTACATAGTATATGAGTGAGTTGCACTGAAAAACTTAGAATATAAGAAACGCACAGTGTAGTACATAGTATATGAGTGAGTTGCACTGAAAAACTTAGAATATAAGAAACGCACAGTGTAGTACATAGTATATGAGTGAGTTGCACTGAAAAACTTAGAATATAAGAAACGCACAGTGTAGTACATAGTATATGAGTGAGTTGCACTGAAAAACTTAGAATTTACTGAAAAACCCGCATTACACGAAATGCACAGTGTAGTACATAGTATATGAGTGAGTTGCACTGAAAAACTTGGAATATAAGAAACGCACAGTGTAGTACATAGTATATGAGTGAGTTGCACTGAAAAACTTAGAATATAAGAAACGCACAGTGTAGTACATAGTATATGAGTGAGTTGCACTGAAAAACTTAGAATATAAGAAACGCACAGTGTAGTACATAGTATATGAGTGAGTTGCACTGAAAAACTTAGAATATAAGAAACGCACAGTGTAGTAATAGTATATGAGTGAGTTGCACTGAAAAACTTAGAATATAAGAAACGCACAGTGTAGTACATAGTATATGAGTGAGTTGCACTGAAAAACTTAGAATATAAGAAACGCACAGTGTAGTACATAGTATATGAGTGAGTTGCACTGAAAAACTTAGAATATAAGAAACGCACAGTGTAGTACATAGTATATGAGTGAGTTGCACTGAAAAACTTAGAATATAAGAAACGCACAGTGTAGTACATAGTATATGAGTGAGTTGCACTGAAAAACTTAGAATATAAGAAACGCACAGTGTAGTACATAGTATATGAGTGAGTTGCACTGAAAAACTTAGAATATAAGAAACGCACAGTGTAGTACATAGTATATGAGTGAGTTGCACTGAAAAACTTAGAATATAAGAAACGCACAGTGTAGTACATAGTATATGAGTGAGTTGCACTGAAAAACTTAGAATTTAGAGAAACGCACAGTGTAGTACATAGTATATGAGTGAGTTGCACTGAAAAACTTCGAATTTAGAGAAACGCACAGTGTAATACATAGTATATGAGTGAGTTGCACTGAAAAACTTAGGATATAAGAAACGCACAGTGTAGTACATAGTATATGAGTGAGTTGCACTGAAAAACTTAGAATATAAGAAACGCACAGTGTAGTACATTGTATATGAGTGAGTTGCACTGAAAAACTTAGAATTTAAGAAACGCACAGTGTAGTACATAGTATATGAGTGAGTTGCACTGAAAAACTTAGAATATAAGAAACGCACAGTGTAGTACATAGGATATGAGTGAGTTGCACTGAAAAACTTAGAATATAAGAAACGCACAGTGTAGTACATAGTATATGAGTGAGTTGCACTGAAAAACTTAGAATATAAGAAACGCACAGTGTAGTACATAGTATATGAGTGAGTTGCACTGAAAAACTTAGAATATAAGAAACGCACAGTGTAGTACATAGTATATGAGTGAGTTGCACTGAAAAACTTAGAATATAAGAAACGCACAGTGTAGTACATAGTATATGAGTGAGTTGCACTGAAAAACTTAGAATATAAGAAACGCACAGTGTAGTACATAGTATATGAGTGAGTTGCACTGAAAAACTTAGAATATAAGAAACGCACAGTGTAGTACATAGTATATGAGTGAGTTGCACTGAAAAACTTAGAATATAAGAAACGCACAGTGTAGTACATAGTATATGAGTGAGTTGCACTGAAAAACTTAGAATTTACTGAAAAACCCGCATTACACGAAATGCACAGTGTAGTACATAGTATATGAGTGAGTTGCACTGAAAAACTTAGAATATAAGAAACGCACAGTGTAGTACATAGTATATGAGTGAGTTGCACTGAAAAACTTAGAATATAAGAAACGCACAGTGTAGTACATAGTATATGAGTGAGTTGCACTGAAAAACTTAGAATATAAGAAACGCACAGTGTAGTACATAGTATATGAGTGAGTTGCACTGAAAAACTTAGAATATAAGAAACGCACAGTGTAGTACATAGTATATGAGTGAGTTGCACTGAAAAACCTAGAATTTAAGAAACTCACAGTGTAGTACATAGTATATGAGTGAGTTGCACTGAAAAACTTAGAATATAAGAAACGCACAGTGTAGTACATAGTATATGAGTGAGTTGCACTGAAAAACTTAGAATATAAGTAACGCACAGTGTAGTACATAGTATATGAGTGAGTTGCACTGAAAAACTTAGAATTCAAGAAACGCACAGTGTAGTACATAGTATATGAGTGAGTTGCACTGAAAAACTTAGAATATAAGAAACGCACAGTGTAGTACATAGTATATGAGTGAGTTGCACTGAAAAACTTAGAATATAAGAAACGCACAGTGTAGTACATAGTATATGAGTGAGTTGCACTAAAAACTTAGAAGAAACACACAGTGTAGTACATAGTATATGAGTGAGTTGCACTGAAAAACTTAGAATATAAGAAACGCACAGTGTAGTACATAGTATATGAGTGAGTTGCACTGAAAAACTTAGAATATAAGAAACGCACAGTGTAGTACATAGTATATTAGTGAGTTGCTCTGAAAAACTTAGAATTTAGAGAAACGCACAGTGTAGTACATAGTATATGGGTGAGTTGCACTGAAAAACTTAGAATATAAGAAACGCACAGTGTAGTACATAGTATATGAGTGAGTTGCACTGAAAAACTTAGAATATAAGAAACGCACAGTGTAGTACATAGTATATGAGTGAGTTGCACTGAAAAACTTAGAATATAAGAAACGCACAGTGTAGTACATAGTATATGAGTGAGTTGCACTGAAAAACTTAGAATTTACTGAAAAACCCGCATTACACGAAATGCACAGTGTAGTACATAGTATATGAGTGAGTTGCACTGAAAAACTTGGAATATAAGAAACGCACAGTGTAGTACATAGTATATGAGTGAGTTGCACTGAAAAACTTAGAATATAAGAAACGCACAGTGTAGTACATAGTATATGAGTGAGTTGCACTGAAAAACTTAGAATATAAGAAACGCACAGTGTAGTACATAGTATATGAGTGAGTTGCACTGAAAAACTTAGAATATAAGAAACGCACAGTGTAGTAATAGTATATGAGTGAGTTGCACTGAAAAACTTAGAATATAAGAAACGCACAGTGTAGTACATAGTATATGAGTGAGTTGCACTGAAAAAATTAGAATATAAGAAACGCACAGTGTAGTACATAGTATATGAGTGAGTTGCACTGAAAAACTTAGAATATAAGAAACGCACAGTGTAGTACATAGTATATGAGTGAGTTGCACTGAAAAACTTAGAATATAAGAAACGCACAGTGTAGTATATAGTATATGAGTGAGTTGCACTGAAAAACTTAGAATATAAGAAACGCACAGTGTAGTACATAGTATATGAGTGAGTTGCACTGAAAAACTTAGAATATAAGAAACGCACAGTGTAGTACATAGTATATGAGTGAGTTGCACTGAAAAACTTAGAATATAAGAAACGCACAGTGTAGTACATAGTATATGAGTGAGTTGCACTGAAAAACTTAGAATATAAGAAACGCACAGTGTAGTACATAGTATATGAGTGAGTTGCACTAAAAACTTAGAAGAAACACACAGTGTAGTACATAGTATATGAGTGAGTTGCACTGAAAAACTTAGAATATAAGAAACGCACAGTGTAGTACATAGTATATGAGTGAGTTGCACTGAAAAACTTAGAATATAAGAAACGCACAGTGTAGTACATAGTATATTAGTGAGTTGCTCTGAAAAACTTAGAATTTAGAGAAACGCACAGTGTAGTACATAGTATATGAGTGAGTTGCACTGAAAAACTTAGAATATAAGAAACGCACAGTGTAGTACATAGTATATGAGTGAGTTGCACTGAAAAACTTAGAATATAAGAAACGCACAGTGTAGTACATAGTATATGAGTGAGTTGCACTGAAAAACTTAGAATATAAGAAACGCACAGTGTAGTACATAGTATATGAGTGAGTTGCACTGAAAAACTTAGAATTTACTGAAAAACCCGCATTACACGAAATGCACAGTGTAGTACATAGTATATGAGTGAGTTGCACTGAAAAACTTGGAATATAAGAAACGCACAGTGTAGTACATAGTATATGAGTGAGTTGCACTGAAAAACTTAGAATATAAGAAACGCACAGTGTAGTACATAGTATATGAGTGAGTTGCACTGAAAAACTTAGAATATAAGAAACGCACAGTGTAGTACATAGTATATGAGTGAGTTGCACTGAAAAACTTAGAATATAAGAAACGCACAGTGTAGTAATAGTATATGAGTGAGTTGCACTGAAAAACTTAGAATATAAGAAACGCACAGTGTAGTACATAGTATATGAGTGAGTTGCACTGAAAAAATTAGAATATAAGAAACGCACAGTGTAGTACATAGTATATGAGTGAGTTGCACTGAAAAACTTAGAATATAAGAAACGCACAGTGTAGTACATAGTATATGAGTGAGTTGCACTGAAAAACTTAGAATATAAGAAACGCACAGTGTAGTATATAGTATATGAGTGAGTTGCACTGAAAAACTTAGAATATAAGAAACGCACAGTGTAGTACATAGTATATGAGTGAGTTGCACTGAAAAACTTAGAATATAAGAAACGCACAGTGTAGTACATAGTATATGAGTGAGTTGCACTGAAAAACTTAGAATATAAGAAACGCACAGTGTAGTACATAGTATATGAGTGAGTTGCACTGAAAAACTTAGAATTTAGAGAAACGCACAGTGTAGTACATAGTATATGAGTGAGTTGCACTGAAAAACTTCGAATTTAGAGAAACGCACAGTGTAGTACATAGTATATGAGTGAGTTGCACTGAAAAACTTAGGATATAAGAAACGCACAGTGTAGTACATAGTATATGAGTGAGTTGCACTGAAAAACTTAGAATATAAGAAACGCAAGTGTAGTACATTGTATATGAGTGAGTTGCACTGAAAAACTTAGAATTTAAGAAACGCACAGTGTAGTACATAGTATATGAGTGAGTTGCACTGAAAAACTTAGAATATAAGAAACGCACAGTGTAGTACATAGGATATGAGTGAGTTGCACTGAAAAACTTAGAATATAAGAAACGCACAGTGTAGTACATAGTATATGAGAGAGTTGCACTGAAAAACTTAGAATATAAGAAACGCACAGTGTAGTACATAGTATATGAGTGAGTTGCACTGAAAAACTTAGAATATAAGAAACGCACAGTGTAGTACATAGTATATGAGTGAGTTGCACTGAAAAACTTAGAATATAAGAAACGCACAGTGTAGTACATAGTATATGAGTGAGTTGCACTGAAAAACTTAGAATATAAGAAACGCACAGTGTAGTACATAGTATATGAGTGAGTTGCACTGAAAAACTTAGAATATAAGAAACGCACAGTGTAGTACATAGTATATGAGTGAGTTGCACTGAAAAACTTAGAATATAAGAAACGGACAGTGTAGTACATAGTATATGAGTGAGTTGCACTGAAAAACTTAGAATATAAGAAACGCACAGTGTAGTACATAGTATATGAGTGAGTTGCACTGAAAAACTTAGAATTTACTGAAAAACCCGCATTACACGAAATGCACAGTGTAGTACATAGTATATGAGTGAGTTGCACTGAAAACTTAGAATATAAGAAACGCACAGTGTAGTACATAGTATATGAGTGAGTTGCACTGAAAAACTTAGAATATAAGAAACGCACAGTGTAGTACATAGTATATGAGTGAGTTGCACTGAAAAACTTAGAATATAAGAAACGCACAGTGTAGTACATAGTATATGAATGAGTTGCACTGAAAAACTTAGAATATAAGAAACGCACAGTGTAGTACATAGTATATGAGTGAGTTGCACTGAAAAACTTAGAATATAAGAAACGCACAGTGTAGTACATAGTATATGAGTGAGTTGCACTGAAAAACTTAGAATTTAGAGAAATGCGCAGTGTAGTACATAGTATATGAGTGAGTTGCACTGAAAAACTTAGAATATAAGAAACGCACAGTGTAGTACATAGTATATGAGTGAGTTGCACTGAAAAACTTAGAATATAAGAAACGCACAGTGTCGTACATAGTATATGAGTGAGTTGCATTGAAAAACTTAGAATATAAGAAACGCACGGTGTAGTACATAGTATATGAGTGAGTTGCACTGAAAAACTTAGAATATAAGAAACGCACAGTGTAGTACATAGTATATGAGTGAGTTGCACTGAAAAACTTAGAATATAAGAAACGCACAGTGTAGTACATAGTATATGAGTGAGTTGCACTGAAAAACTTAGAATTTACTGAAAAACCCGCATTACACGAAATGCACAGTGTAGTACATAGTATATGAGTGAGTTGCACTGAAAACTTGGAATATAAGAAACGCACAGTGTAGTACATAGTATATGAGTGAGTTGCACTGAAAAACTTAGAATATAAGAAACGCACAGTGTAGTACATAGTATATGAGTGAGTTGCACTGAAAAACTTAGAATATAAGAAACGCACAGTGTAGTACATAGTATATGAGTGAGTTGCACTGAAAAACTTAGAATATAAGAAACGCACAGTGTAGTACATAGTATATGAGTGAGTTGCACTGAAAAACTTAGAATATAAGAAACGCACAGTGTAGTACATAGTATATGAGTGAGTTGCACTGAAAAACTTAGAATATAAGAAACGCACAGTGTAGTACATAGTATATGAGTGAGTTGCACTGAAAAACTTAGAATATAAGAAACGCACAGTGTAGTAGATAGTATATGAGTGAGTTGCACTGAAAAACTTAGAATATAAGAAACGCACAGTGTAGTACATAGTACATGAGTGAGTTGCACTGAAAAACTTAGAATATAAGAAACGCACAGTGTAGTACATAGTATATGAGTGAGTTGCACTGAAAAACTTAGAATTTAGAGAAACGCACAGTGTAGTACATAGTATATGAGTGAGTTACACTGAAAAACTTCGAATTTAGAGAAACGCACAGTGTAGTACATAGTATATGAGTGAGTTGCACTGAAAAACTTAGAATATAAGAAACGCACAGTGTAGTACATAGTATATGAGTGAGTTGCACTGAAAAACTTAGAATATAAGAAACGCACAGTGTAGTACATAGTATATGAGAGAGTTGCACTGAAAAACTTAGAATATAAGAAACGCACAGTGTAGTACATAGTATATGAGTGAGTTGCACTGAAAAACTTAGAATATAAGAAACGCACAGTGTAGTACATAGTATATGAGTGAGTTGCACTGAAAAACTTAGAATATAAGAAACGCACAGTGTAGTACAGAGTATATGAGTGAGTTGCACTGAAAAACTTAGAATTTAGAGAAACGCACAGTGTAGTACATAGTATATGAGTGAGTTGCACTGAAAAACTTAGAATATAAGAAACGCACAGTGTAGTACATAGTATATGAGTGAGTTGCACTGAAAAACTTAGAATATAAGAAACGCACAGTGTAGTACATAGTATATGAGTGAGTTGCACTGAAAAACTTAGAATATAAGAAACGCACAGTGTAGTACATAGTATATGAGTGAGTTGCACTGAAAAACTTAGAATATAAGAAACGCACAGTGTAGTACATAGTATATGAGTGAGTTGCACTGAAAAACTTAGAATATAAGAAACGCACAGTGTAGTACATAGTATATGAGTGAGTTGCACTGAAAAACTTAGAATATAAGAAACCCACAGTGTAGTACATAGTATATGAGTGAGTTGCACTGAAAAACTTAGAATATAAGAAACGCACAGTGTAGTACATAGTATATGAGTGAGTTGCACTGAAAAACTTAGAATATAAGAAACGCACAGTGTAGTACATAGTATATGAGTGAGTTGCACTGAAAAACTTAGAATTTACTGAAAAACCCGCATTACACGAAATGCACAGTGTAGTACATAGTATATGAGTGAGTTGCACTGAAAACTTAGAATATAAGAAACACACAGTGTAGTACATAGTATATGAGTGAGTTGCACTGAAAAACTTAGAATATAAGAAACGCACAGTGTAGTACATAGTATATGAGTGAGTTGCACTGAAAAACTAAGAATATAAGAAACGCACAGTGTAGTACATAGTATATGAGTGAGTTGCACTGAAAAACTTAGAATATAAGAAACGCACAGTGTAGTACATAGTATATGAGTGAGTTGCACTGAAAAACTTAGAATTTACTGAAAAACCCGCATTACACGAAATGCACAGTGTAGTACATAGTATATGAGTGAGTTGCACTGAAAACTTAGAATATAAGAAACGCACAGTGTAGTACATAGTATATGAGTGAGTTGCACTGAAAAACTTAGAATATAAGAAACGCACAGTGTAGTACATAGTATATGAGTGAGTTGCACTGAAAAACTTAGAATATAAGAAACGCACAGTGTAGTACATAGTATATGAGTGAGTTGCACTGAAAAACTTAGAATATAAGAAACGCACAGTGTAGTACATAGTATATGAGTGAGTTGCACTGAAAAACTTAGAATATAAGAAACGCACAGTGTAGTACATAGTATATGAGTGAGTTGCACTGAAAAACTTAGAATTTACTGAAAAACCCGCATTACACGAAATGCACAGTGTAGTACATAGTATATGAGTGAGTTGCACTGAAAACTTAGAATATAAGAAACGCACAGTGTAGTACATAGTATATGAGTGAGTTGCACTGAAAAACTTAGAATATAAGATACGCACAGTGTAGTACATAGTATATGAGTGAGTTGCACTGAAAAACTTAGAATATAAGAAACGCACAGTGTAGTACATAGTATATGAATGAGTTGCACTGAAAAACTTAGAATATAAGAAACGCACAGTGTAGTACATAGTATATGAGTGAGTTGCACTGAAAAACTTAGAATATAAGAAACGCACAGTGTAGTACATAGTATATGAGTGAGTTGCACTGAAAAACTTAGAATTTAGAGAAATGCGCAGTGTAGTACATAGTATATGAGTGAGTTGCACTGAAAAACTTAGAATATAAGAAACGCACAGTGTAGTACATAGTATATGAGTGAGTTGCACTGAAAAACTTAGAATATAAGAAACGCACAGTGTCGTACATAGTATATGAGTGAGTTGCATTGAAAAACTTAGAATATAAGAAACGCACGGTGTAGTACATAGTATATGAGTGAGTTGCACTGAAAAACTTAGAATATAAGAAACGCACAGTGTAGTACATAGTATATGAGTGAGTTGCACTGAAAAACTTAGAATATAAGAAACGCACAGTGTAGTACATAGTATATGAGTGAGTTGCACTGAAAAACTTAGAATTTACTGAAAAACCCGCATTACACGAAATGCACAGTGTAGTACATAGTATATGAGTGAGTTGCACTGAAAACTTGGAATATAAGAAACGCACAGTGTAGTACATAGTATATGAGTGAGTTGCACTGAAAAACTTAGAATATAAGAAACGCACAGTGTAGTACATAGTATATGAGTGAGTTGCACTGAAAAACTTAGAATATAAGAAACGCACAGTGTAGTACATAGTATATGAGTGAGTTGCACTGAAAAACTTAGAATATAAGAAACGCACAGTGTAGTACATAGTATATGAGTGAGTTGCACTGAAAAACTTAGAATATAAGAAACGCACAGTGTAGTACATAGTATATGAGTGAGTTGCACTGAAAAACTTAGAATATAAGAAACGCACAGTGTAGTACATAGTATATGAGTGAGTTGCACTGAAAAACTTAGAATATAAGAAACGCACAGTGTAGTAGATAGTATATGAGTGAGTTGCACTGAAAAACTTAGAATATAAGAAACGCACAGTGTAGTACATAGTACATGAGTGAGTTGCACTGAAAAACTTAGAATATAAGAAACGCACAGTGTAGTACATAGTATATGAGTGAGTTGCACTGAAAAACTTAGAATTTAGAGAAACGCACAGTGTAGTACATAGTATATGAGTGAGTTACACTGAAAAACTTCGAATTTAGAGAAACGCACAGTGTAGTACATAGTATATGAGTGAGTTGCACTGAAAAACTTAGAATATAAGAAACGCACAGTGTAGTACATAGTATATGAGTGAGTTGCACTGAAAAACTTAGAATATAAGAAACGCACAGTGTAGTACATAGTATATGAGAGAGTTGCACTGAAAAACTTAGAATATAAGAAACGCACAGTGTAGTACATAGTATATGAGTGAGTTGCACTGAAAAACTTAGAATATAAGAAACGCACAGTGTAGTACATAGTATATGAGTGAGTTGCACTGAAAAACTTAGAATATAAGAAACGCACAGTGTAGTACAGAGTATATGAGTGAGTTGCACTGAAAAACTTAGAATTTAGAGAAACGCACAGTGTAGTACATAGTATATGAGTGAGTTGCACTGAAAAACTTAGAATATAAGAAACGCACAGTGTAGTACATAGTATATGAGTGAGTTGCACTGAAAAACTTAGAATATAAGAAACGCACAGTGTAGTACATAGTATATGAGTGAGTTGCACTGAAAAACTTAGAATATAAGAAACGCACAGTGTAGTACATACTATATGAGTGAGTTGCACTGAAAAACTTAGAATATAAGAAACGCACAGTGTAGTACATAGTATATGAGTGAGTTGCACTGAAAAACTTAGAATATAAGAAACGCACAGTGTAGTACATAGTATATGAGTGAGTTGCACTGAAAAACTTAGAATATAAGAAACCCACAGTGTAGTACATAGTATATGAGTGAGTTGCACTGAAAAACTTAGAATATAAGAAACGCACAGTGTAGTACATAGTATATGAGTGAGTTGCACTGAAAAACTTAGAATATAAGAAACGCACAGTGTAGTACATAGTATATGAGTGAGTTGCACTGAAAAACTTAGAATTTACTGAAAAACCCGCATTACACGAAATGCACAGTGTAGTACATAGTATATGAGTGAGTTGCACTGAAAACTTAGAATATAAGAAACACACAGTGTAGTACATAGTATATGAGTGAGTTGCACTGAAAAACTTAGAATATAAGAAACGCACAGTGTAGTACATAGTATATGAGTGAGTTGCACTGAAAAACTAAGAATATAAGAAACGCACAGTGTAGTACATAGTATATGAGTGAGTTGCACTGAAAAACTTAGAATATAAGAAACGCACAGTGTAGTACATAGTATATGAGTGAGTTGCACTGAAAAACTTAGAATTTACTGAAAAACCCGCATTACACGAAATGCACAGTGTAGTACATAGTATATGAGTGAGTTGCACTGAAAACTTAGAATATAAGAAACGCACAGTGTAGTACATAGTATATGAGTGAGTTGCACTGAAAAACTTAGAATATAAGAAACGCACAGTGTAGTACATAGTATATGAGTGAGTTGCACTGAAAAACTTAGAATATAAGAAACGCACAGTGTAGTACATAGTATATGAGTGAGTTGCACTGAAAAACTTAGAATATAAGAAACGCACAGTGTAGTACATAGTATATGAGTGAGTTGCACTGAAAAACTTAGAATTTACTGAAAAACCCGCATTACACGAAATGCACAGTGTAGTACATAGTATATGAGTGAGTTGCACTGAAAACTTGGAATATAAGAAACGCACAGTGTAGTACATAGTATATGAGTGAGTTGCACTGAAAAACTTAGAATATAAGAAACGCACAGTGTAGTACATAGTATATGAGTGAGTTGCACTGAAAAACTTAGAATATAAGAAACGCACAGTGTAGTACATAGTATATGAGTGAGTTGCACTGAAAAACTTAGAATATAAGAAACGCACAGTGTAGTACATAGTATATGAGTGAGTTGCACTGAAAAACTTAGAATATAAGAAACGCACAGTGTAGTACATAGTATATGAGTGAGTTGCACTGAAAAACTTAGAATATAAGAAACGCACAGTGTAGTACATAGTATATGAGTGAGTTGCACTGAAAAACTTAGAATATAAGAAACGCACAGTGTAGTAGATAGTATATGAGTGAGTTGCACTGAAAAACTTAGAATATAAGAAACGCACAGTGTAGTACATAGTACATGAGTGAGTTGCACTGAAAAACTTAGAATATAAGAAACGCACAGTGTAGTACATAGTATATGAGTGAGTTGCACTGAAAAACTTAGAATTTAGAGAAACGCACAGTGTAGTACATAGTATATGAGTGAGTTACACTGAAAAACTTCGAATTTAGAGAAACGCACAGTGTAGTACATAGTATATGAGTGAGTTGCACTGAAAAACTTAGAATATAAGAAACGCACAGTGTAGTACATAGTATATGAGTGAGTTGCACTGAAAAACTTAGAATATAAGAAACGCACAGTGTAGTACATAGTATATGAGAGAGTTGCACTGAAAAACTTAGAATATAAGAAACGCACAGTGTAGTACATAGTATATGAGTGAGTTGCACTGAAAAACTTAGAATATAAGAAACGCACAGTGTAGTACATAGTATATGAGTGAGTTGCACTGAAAAACTTAGAATATAAGAAACGCACAGTGTAGTACAGAGTATATGAGTGAGTTGCACTGAAAAACTTAGAATTTAGAGAAACGCACAGTGTAGTACATAGTATATGAGTGAGTTGCACTGAAAAACTTAGAATATAAGAAACGCACAGTGTAGTACATAGTATATGAGTGAGTTGCACTGAAAAACTTAGAATATAAGAAACGCACAGTGTAGTACATAGTATATGAGTGAGTTGCACTGAAAAACTTAGAATATAAGAAACGCACAGTGTAGTACATACTATATGAGTGAGTTGCACTGAAAAACTTAGAATATAAGAAACGCACAGTGTAGTACATAGTATATGAGTGAGTTGCACTGAAAAACTTAGAATATAAGAAACGCACAGTGTAGTACATAGTATATGAGTGAGTTGCACTGAAAAACTTAGAATATAAGAAACCCACAGTGTAGTACATAGTATATGAGTGAGTTGCACTGAAAAACTTAGAATATAAGAAACGCACAGTGTAGTACATAGTATATGAGTGAGTTGCACTGAAAAACTTAGAATATAAGAAACGCACAGTGTAGTACATAGTATATGAGTGAGTTGCACTGAAAAACTTAGAATTTACTGAAAAACCCGCATTACACGAAATGCACAGTGTAGTACATAGTATATGAGTGAGTTGCACTGAAAACTTAGAATATAAGAAACACACAGTGTAGTACATAGTATATGAGTGAGTTGCACTGAAAAACTTAGAATATAAGAAACGCACAGTGTAGTACATAGTATATGAGTGAGTTGCACTGAAAAACTAAGAATATAAGAAACGCACAGTGTAGTACATAGTATATGAGTGAGTTGCACTGAAAAACTTAGAATATAAGAAACGCACAGTGTAGTACATAGTATATGAGTGAGTTGCACTGAAAAACTTAGAATTTACTGAAAAACCCGCATTACACGAAATGCACAGTGTAGTACATAGTATATGAGTGAGTTGCACTGAAAACTTAGAATATAAGAAACGCACAGTGTAGTACATAGTATATGAGTGAGTTGCACTGAAAAACTTAGAATATAAGAAACGCACAGTGTAGTACATAGTATATGAGTGAGTTGCACTGAAAAACTTAGAATATAAGAAACGCACAGTGTAGTACATAGTATATGAGTGAGTTGCACTGAAAAACTTAGAATATAAGAAACGCACAGTGTAGTACATAGTATATGAGTGAGTTGCACTGAAAAACTTAGAATATAAGAAACGCACAGTGTAGTACATAGTATATGAGTGAGTTGCACTGAAAAACTTAGAATATAAGAAACGCACAGTGTAGTACATAGTATATGAGTGAGTTGCACTGAAAAACTTAGAATATAAGAAACGCACAGTGTAGTAGATAGTATATGAGTGAGTTGCACTGAAAAACTTAGAATATAAGAAACGCACAGTGTAGTACATAGTATATGAGTGAGTTGCACTGAAAAACTTAGAATATAAGAAACGCACAGTGTAGTACATAGTATATGAGTGAGTTGCACTGAAAAACTTAGAATTTAGAGAAACGCACAGTGTAGTACATAGTATATGAGTGAGTTACACTGAAAAACTTCGAATTTAGAGAAACGCACAGTGTAGTACATAGTATATGAGTGAGTTGCACTGAAAAACTTAGAATATAAGAAACGCACAGTGTAGTACATAGTATATGAGTGAGTTGCACTGAAAAACTTAGAATATAAGAAACGCACAGTGTAGTACATTGTATATGAGTGAGTTGCACTGAAAAACTTAGAATTTAAGAAACGCACAGTGTAGTACATAGTATATGAGTGAGTTGCACTGAAAAACTTAGAACATAAGAAACGCACAGTGTAGTACATAGTATATGAGTGAGTTGCACTGAAAAACTTAGAATATAAGAAAGGCACAGTGTAGTACATAGTATATGAGTGAGTTGCACTGAAAAACTTAGAATATAAGAAACGCACAGTGTAGTACATAGTATATGAGTGAGTTGCACTGAAAAACTTAGAATATAAGAAACGCACAGTGTAGTACATAGTATATGAGTGAGTTGCACTGAAAAACTTAGAATATAAGAAACGCACAGTGTAGTACATAGTATATGAGTGAGTTGCACTGAAAAACTTAGAATATAAGAAACGCACAGTGTAGTACAGAGTATATGAGTGAGTTGCACTGAAAAACTTAGAATTTAGAGAAACGCACAGTGTAGTACATAGTATATGAGTGAGTTGCACTGAAAAACTTAGAATATAAGAAACGCACAGTGTAGTACATAGTATATGAGTGAGTTGCACTGAAAAACTTAGAATATAAGAAACGCACAGTGTAGTACATAGTATATGAGTGAGTTGCACTGAAAAACTTAGAATATAAGAAACGCACAGTGTAGTACATACTATATGAGTGAGTTGCACTGAAAAACTTAGAATATAAGAAACGCACAGTGTAGTACATAGTATATGAGTGAGTTGCACTGAAAAACTTAGAATATAAGAAACGCACAGTGTAGTACATAGTATATGAGTGAGTTGCACTGAAAAACTTAGAATATAAGAAACCCACAGTGTAGTACATAGTATATGAGTGAGTTGCACTGAAAAACTTAGAATATAAGAAACGCACAGTGTAGTACATAGTATATGAGTGAGTTGCACTGAAAAACTTAGAATATAAGAAACGCACAGTGTAGTACATAGTATATGAGTGAGTTGCACTGAAAAACTTAGAATATAAGAAACGCACAGTGTAGTACATAGTATATGAGTGAGTTGCACTGAAAAACTTAGAATTTAGAGAAAAGCACAGTGTAGTACATAGTATATGAGTGAGTTGCACTGAAAAACTTCGAATTTAGAGAAACGCACAGTGTAGTACATAGTATATGAGTGAGTTGCACTGAAAAACTTAGAATATAAGAAACGCACAGTGTAGTACATAGTATATGAGTGAGTTGCACTGAAAAACTTAGAATATAAGAAACGCACAGTGTAGTACATTGTATATGAGTGAGTTGCACTGAAAAACTTAGAATTTAAGAAACGCACAGTGTAGTACATAGTATATGAGTGAGTTGCACTGAAAAACTTAGAATATAAGAAACGCACAGTGTAGTACATAGTATATGAGTGAGTTGCACTGAAAAAATTTGAATATAAGAAACGCACAGTGTAGTACATAGTATATGAGTGAGTTGCACTGAAAAACTTAGAATATAAGAAACGCACAGTGTAGTACATAGTATATGAGTGAGTTGCACTGAAATACTTAGAATATAAGAAACGCACAGTGTAGTACATAGTATATGAGTGAGTTGCACTGAAAAACTTAGAATATAAGAAACGCACAGTGTAGTACATAGTATATGAGTGAGTTGCACTGAAAAACTTAGAATTTACTGAAAAACCCGCATTACACGAAATGCACTGTGTAGTACATAGTATATGAGTGAGTTGCACTGAAAAACTAAGAATATAAGAAACGCACAGTGTAGTACATAGTATATGAGTGAGTTGCACTGAAAAACTTAGAATATAAGAAACGCACAGTGTAGTACATAGTATATGAGTGAGTTGCACTGAAAAACTTAGAATATAAGAAACGCACAGTGTAGTACATAGTATATGAGTGAGTTGCACTGAAAAACTTAGAATATAAGAAACGCACAGTGTAGTACATAGTATATGAGTGAGTTGCACTGAAAAACTTAGAATATAAGAAACCCACAGTGTAGTACATAGTATATGAGTGAGTTGCACTGAAAAACTTAGAATATAAGAAACGCACAGTGTAGTACATAGTATATGAGTGAGTTGCACTGAAAAACTTAGAATATAAGAAACGCACAGTGTAGTACATAGTATATGAGTGAGTTGCACTGAAAAACTTAGAATTTACTGAAAAACCCGCATTACACGAAATGCACAGTGTAGTACATAGTATATGAGTGAGTTGCACTGAAAACTTAGAATATAAGAAACACACAGTGTAGTACATAGTATATGAGTGAGTTGCACTGAAAAACTTAGAATATAAGAAACGCACAGTGTAGTACATAGTATATGAGTGAGTTGCACTGAAAAACTAAGAATATAAGAAACGCACAGTGTAGTACATAGTATATGAGTGAGTTGCACTGAAAAACTTAGAATATAAGAAACGCACAGTGTAGTACATAGTATATGAGTGAGTTGCACTGAAAAACTTAGAATTTACTGAAAAACCCGCATTACACGAAATGCACAGTGTAGTACATAGTATATGAGTGAGTTGCACTGAAAACTTAGAATATAAGAAACGCACAGTGTAGTACATAGTATATGAGTGAGTTGCACTGAAAAACTTAGAATATAAGAAACGCACAGTGTAGTACATAGTATATGAGTGAGTTGCACTGAAAAACTTAGAATATAAGAAACGCACAGTGTAGTACATAGTATATGAGTGAGTTGCACTGAAAAACTTAGAATATAAGAAACGCACAGTGTAGTACATAGTATATGAGTGAGTTGCACTGAAAAACTTAGAATATAAGAAACGCACAGTGTAGTACATAGTATATGAGTGAGTTGCACTGAAAAACTTAGAATATAAGAAACGCACAGTGTAGTACATAGTATATGAGTGAGTTGCACTGAAAAACTTAGAATATAAGAAACGCACAGTGTAGTAGATAGTATATGAGTGAGTTGCACTGAAAAACTTAGAATATAAGAAACGCACAGTGTAGTACATAGTATATGAGTGAGTTGCACTGAAAAACTTAGAATATAAGAAACGCACAGTGTAGTACATAGTATATGAGTGAGTTGCACTGAAAAACTTAGAATTTAGAGAAACGCACAGTGTAGTACATAGTATATGAGTGAGTTACACTGAAAAACTTCGAATTTAGAGAAACGCACAGTGTAGTACATAGTATATGAGTGAGTTGCACTGAAAAACTTAGAATATAAGAAACGCACAGTGTAGTACATAGTATATGAGTGAGTTGCACTGAAAAACTTAGAATATAAGAAACGCACAGTGTAGTACATTGTATATGAGTGAGTTGCACTGAAAAACTTAGAATTTAAGAAACGCACAGTGTAGTACATAGTATATGAGTGAGTTGCACTGAAAAACTTAGAATATAAGAAACGCACAGTGTAGTACATAGTATATGAGTGAGTTGCACTGAAAAACTTAGAATATAAGAAAGGCACAGTGTAGTACATAGTATATGAGTGAGTTGCACTGAAAAACTTAGAATATAAGAAACGCACAGTGTAGTACATAGTATATGAGTGAGTTGCACTGAAAAACTTAGAATATAAGAAACGCACAGTGTAGTACATAGTATATGAGTGAGTTGCACTGAAAAACTTAGAATATAAGAAACGCACAGTGTAGTAGATACTATATGAGTGAGTTGCACTGAAAAACTTAGAATATAAGAAACGCACAGTGTAGTACATAGTATATGAGTGAGTTGCACTGAAAAACTTAGAATATAAGAAACGCACAGTGTAGTACATAGTATATGAGTGAGTTGCACTGAAAAACTTAGAATATAAGAAACCCACAGTGTAGTACATAGTATATGAGTGAGTTGCACTGAAAAACTTAGAATATAAGAAACGCACAGTGTAGTACATAGTATATGAGTGAGTTGCACTGAAAAACTTAGAATATAAGAAACGCACAGTGTAGTACATAGTATATGAGTGAGTTGCACTGAAAAACTTAGAATATAAGAAACGCACAGTGTAGTACATAGTATATGAGTGAGTTGCACTGAAAAACTTAGAATTTAGAGAAAAGCACAGTGTAGTACATAGTATATGAGTGAGTTGCACTGAAAAACTTCGAATTTAGAGAAACGCACAGTGTAGTACATAGTATATGAGTGAGTTGCACTGAAAAACTTAGAATATAAGAAACGCACAGTGTAGTACATAGTATATGAGTGAGTTGCACTGAAAAACTTAGAATATAAGAAACGCACAGTGTAGTACATTGTATATGAGTGAGTTGCACTGAAAAACTTAGAATTTAAGAAACGCACAGTGTAGTACATAGTATATGAGTGAGTTGCACTGAAAAACTTAGAATATAAGAAACGCACAGTGTAGTACATAGTATATGAGTGAGTTGCACTGAAAAAATTTGAATATAAGAAACGCACAGTGTAGTACATAGTATATGAGTGAGTTGCACTGAAAAACTTAGAATATAAGAAACGCACAGTGTAGTACATAGTATATGAGTGAGTTGCACTGAAATACTTAGAATATAAGAAACGCACAGTGTAGTACATAGTATATGAGTGAGTTGCACTGAAAAACTTAGAATATAAGAAACGCACAGTGTAGTACATAGTATATGAGTGAGTTGCACTGAAAAACTTAGAATTTACTGAAAAACCCGCATTACACGAAATGCACTGTGTAGTACATAGTATATGAGTGAGTTGCACTGAAAAACTAAGAATATAAGAAACGCACAGTGTAGTACATAGTATATGAGTGAGTTGCACTGAAAAACTTAGAATATAAGAAACGCACAGTGTAGTACATAGTATATGAGTGAGTTGCACTGAAAAACTTAGAATATAAGAAACGCACAGTGTAGTAGATAGTATATGAGTGAGTTGCACTGAAAAACTTAGAATATAAGAAACGCACAGTGTAGTAATAGTATATGAGTGAGTTGCACTGAAAAACTTAGAATATAAGAAACGCACAGTGTAGTACATAGTATATGAGTGAGTTGCACTGAAAAAATTAGAATATAAGAAACGCACAGTGTAGTACATAGTATATGAGTGAGTTGCACTGAAAAACTTAGAATATAAGAAACGCACAGTGTAGTACATAGTATATGAGTGAGTTGCACTGAAAAACTTAGAATATAAGAAACGCACAGTGTAGTACATAGTATATGAGTGAGTTGCACTGAAAAACTTAGAATATAAGAAACGCACAGTGTAGTACATAGTATATGAGTGAGTTGCACTGAAAAACTTAGAATATAAGAAACGCACAGTGTAGTACATAGTATATGAGTGAGTTGCACTGAAAAACTTAGAATATAAGAAACGCACAGTGTAGTACATAGTATATGAGTGAGTTGCACTGAAAAACTTAGAATTTAGAGAAACGCACAGTGTAGTACATAGTATATGAGTGAGTTGCACTGAAAAACTTCGAATTTAGAGAAATGCACAGTGTAGTACATAGTATATGAGTGAGTTGCACTGAAAAACTTAGGATATAAGAAACGCACAGTGTAGTACATAGTATATGAGTGAGTTGCACTGAAAAACTTAGAATATAAGAAACGCACAGTGTAGTACATTGTATATGAGTGAGTTGCACTGAAAAACTTAGAATTTAAGAAACGCACAGTGTAGTACATAGTATATGAGTGAGTTGCACTGAAAAACTTAGAATATAAGAAACGCACAGTGTAGTACATAGGATATGAGTGAGTTGCACTGAAAAACTTAGAATATAAGAAACGCACAGTGTAGTACATAGTATATGAGAGAGTTGCACTGAAAAACTTAGAATATAAGAAACGCACAGTGTAGTACATAGTATATGAGTGAGTTGCACTGAAAAACTTAGAATATAAGAAACGCACAGTGTAGTACATAGTATATGAGTGAGTTGCACTGAAAAACTTAGAATATAAGAAACGCACAGTGTAGTACATAGTATATGAGTGAGTTGCACTCAAAAACTTAGAATATAAGAAACGCACAGTGTAGTACATAGTATATGAGTGAGTTGCACTGAAAAACTTAGAATTTAAGAAACGCACAATGTAGTACATAGTATATGAGTGAGTTGCACTGAAAAACTTAGAATATAAGAAACGGACAGTGTAGTACATAGTATATGAGTGAGTTGCACTGAAAAACTTAGAATATAAGAAACGCACAGTGTAGTACATAGTATATGAGTGAGTTGCACTGAAAAACTTAGAATTTACTGAAAAACCCGCATTACACGAAATGCACAGTGTAGTACATAGTATATGAGTGAGTTGCACTGAAAACTTAGAATATAAGAAACGCACAGTGTAGTACATAGTATATGAGTGAGTTGCACTGAAAAACTTAGAATATAAGAAACGCACAGTGTAGTACATTGTATATGAGTGAGTTGCACTGAAAAACTTAGAATTTAAGAAACGCACAGTGTAGTACATAGTATATGAGTGAGTTGCACTGAAAAACTTAGAATATAAGAAACGCACAGTGTAGTACATAGGATATGAGTGAGTTGCACTGAAAAACTTAGAATATAAGAAACGCACAGTGTAGTACATAGTATATGAGAGAGTTGCACTGAAAAACTTAGAATATAAGAAACGCACAGTGTAGTACATAGTATATGAGTGAGTTGCACTGAAAAACTTAGAATATAAGAAACGCACAGTGTAGTACATAGTATATGAGTGAGTTGCACTGAAAAACTTAGAATATAAGAAACGCACAGTGTAGTACATAGTATATGAGTGAGTTGCACTGAAAAACTTAGAATATAAGAAACGCACAGTGTAGTACATAGTATATGAGTGAGTTGCACTGAAAAACTTAGAATTTAAGAAACGCACAGTGTAGTACATAGTATATGAGTGAGTTGCACTGAAAAACTTAGAATATAAGAAACGGACAGTGTAGTACATAGTATATGAGTGAGTTGCACTGAAAAACTTAGAATATAAGAAACGCACAGTGTACTACATAGTATATGAGTGAGTTGCACTGAAAAACTTAGAATTTACTGAAAAACCCGCATTACACGAAATGCACAGTGTAGTACATAGTATATGAGTGAGTTGCACTGAAAACTTAGAATATAAGAAACGCACAGTGTAGTACATAGTATATGAGTGAGTTGCACTGAAAAACTTAGAATATAAGAAACGCACAGTGTAGTACATAGTATATGAGTGAGTTGCACTGAAAAACTTAGAATATAAGAAACGCACAGTGTAGTACATAGTATATGAATGAGTTGCACTGAAAAACTTAGAATATAAGAAACGCACAGTGTAGTACATAGTATATGAGTGAGTTGCACTGAAAAACTTAGAATATAAGAAACGCACAGTGTAGTACATAGTATATGAGTGAGTTGCACTGAAAAACTTAGAATTTAGAGAAATGCGCAGTGTAGTACATAGTATATGAGTGAGTTGCACTGAAAAACTTAGAATATAAGAAACGCACAGTGTAGTACATAGTATATGAGTGAGTTGCACTGAAAAACTTAGAATATAAGAAACGCACAGTGTCGTACATAGTATATGAGTGAGTTGCATTGAAAAACTTAGAATATAAGAAACGCACGGTGTAGTACATAGTATATGAGTGAGTTGCACTGAAAAACTTAGAATATAAGAAACGCACAGTGTAGTACATAGTATATGAGTGAGTTGCACTGAAAAACTTAGAATATAAGAAACGCACAGTGTAGTACATAGTATATGAGTGAGTTGCACTGAAAAACTTAGAATTTACTGAAAAACCCGCATTACACGAAATGCACAGTGTAGTACATAGTATATGAGTGAGTTGCACTGAAAACTTAGAATATAAGAAACGCACAGTGTAGTACATAGTATATGAGTGAGTTGCACTGAAAAACTTAGAATATAAGAAACGCACAGTGTAGTACATAGTATATGAGTGAGTTGCACTGAAAAACTTAGAATATAAGAAACGCACAGTGTAGTACATAGTATATGAGTGAGTTGCACTGAAAAACTTAGAATATAAGAAACGCACAGTGTAGTACATAGTATATGAGTGAGTTGCACTGAAAAACTTAGAATATAAGAAACGCACAGTGTAGTACATAGTATATGAGTGAGTTGCACTGAAAAACTTAGAATATAAGAAACGCACAGTGTAGTACATAGTATATGAGTGAGTTGCACTGAAAAACTTAGAATATAAGAAACGCACAGTGTAGTACATTGTATATGAGTGAGTTGCACTGAAAAACTTAGAATTTAAGAAACGCACAGTGTAGTACATAGTATATGAGTGAGTTGCACTGAAAAACTTAGAATATAAGAAACGCACAGTGTAGTACATAGGATATGAGTGAGTTGCACTGAAAAACTTAGAATATAAGAAACGCACAGTGTAGTACATAGTATATGAGAGAGTTGCACTGAAAAACTTAGAATATAAGAAACGCACAGTGTAGTACATAGTATATGAGTGAGTTGCACTGAAAAACTTAGAATATAAGAAACGCACAGTGTAGTACATAGTATATGAGTGAGTTGCACTGAAAAACTTAGAATATAAGAAACGCACAGTGTAGTACATAGTATATGAGTGAGTTGCACTGAAAAACTTAGAATATAAGAAACGCACAGTGTAGTACATAGTATATGAGTGAGTTGCACTGAAAAACTTAGAATTTAAGAAACGCACAGTGTAGTACATAGTATATGAGTGAGTTGCACTGAAAAACTTAGAATATAAGAAAAGGACAGTGTAGTACATAGTATATGAGTGAGTTGCACTGAAAAACTTAGAATATAAGAAACGCACAGTGTAGTACATAGTATATGAGTGAGTTGCACTGAAAAACTTAGAATTTACTGAAAAACCCGCATTACACGAAATGCACAGTGTAGTACATAGTATATGAGTGAGTTGCACTGAAAACTTAGAATATAAGAAACGCACAGTGTAGTACATAGTATATGAGTGAGTTGCACTGAAAAACTTAGAATATAAGAAACGCACAGTGTAGTACATAGTATATGAGTGAGTTGCACTGAAAAACTTAGAATATAAGAAACGCACAGTTTAGTACATAGTATATGAATGAGTTGCACTGAAAAACTTAGAATATAAGAAACGCACAGTGTAGTACATAGTATATGAGTGAGTTGCACTGAAAAACTTAGAATATAAGAAACGCACAGTGTAGTACATAGTATATGAGTGAGTTGCACTGAAAAACTTAGAATTTAGAGAAATGCGCAGTGTAGTACATAGTATATGAGTGAGTTGCACTGAAAAACTTAGAATATAAGAAACGCACAGTGTAGTACATAGTATATGAGTGATTTGCACTGAAAAACTTAGAATATAAGAAACGCACAGTGTCGTACATAGTATATGAGTGAGTTGCATTGAAAAACTTAGAATATAAGAAACGCACGGTGTAGTACATAGTATATGAGTGAGTTGCACTGAAAAACTTAGAATATAAGAAACGCACAGTGTAGTACATAGTATATGAGTGAGTTGCACTGAAAAACTTAGAATATAAGAAACGCACAGTGTAGTACATAGTATATGAGTGAGTTGCACTGAAAAACTTAGAATTTACTGAAAAACCCGCATTACACGAAATGCACAGTGTAGTACATAGTATATGAGTGAGTTGCACTGAAAACTTAGAATATAAGAAACGCACAGTGTAGTACATAGTATATGAGTGAGTTGCACTGAAAAACTTAGAATATAAGAAACGCACAGTGTAGTACATAGTATATGAGTGAGTTGCACTGAAAAACTTAGAATATAAGAAACGCACAGTGTAGTACATAGTATATGAGTGAGTTGCACTGAAAAACTTAGAATATAAGAAACGCACAGTGTAGTACATAGTATATGAGTGAGTTGCACTGAAAAACTTAGAATATAAGAAACGCACAGTGTAGTACATAGTATATGAGTGAGTTGCACTGAAAAACTTAGAATATAAGAAACGCACAGTGTAGTACATAGTATATGAGTGAGTTGCACTGAAAAACTTAGAATATAAGAAACGCACAGTGTAGTAGATAGTATATGAGTGAGTTGCACTGAAAAACTTAGAATATAAGAAACGCACAGTGTAGTACATAGTATATGAGTGAGTTGCACTGAAAAACTTAGAATATAAGAAACGCACAGTGTAGTACATAGTATATGAGTGAGTTGCACTGAAAAACTTAGAATTTAGAGAAACGCACAGTGTAGTACATAGTATATGAGTGAGTTACACTGAAAAACTTCGAATTTAGAGAAACGCACAGTGTAGTACATAGTATATGAGTGAGTTGCACTGAAAAACTTAGAATATAAGAAACGCACAGTGTAGTACATAGTATATGAGTGAGTTGCACTGAAAAACTTAGAATATAAGAAACGCACAGTGTAGTACATTGTATATGAGTGAGTTGCACTGAAAAACTTAGAATTTAAGAAACGCACAGTGTAGTACATAGTATATGAGTGAGTTGCACTGAAAAACTTAGAATATAAGAAACGCACAGTGTACTACATAGTATATGAGTGAGTTGCACTGAAAAACTTAGAATATAAGAAAGGCACAGTGTAGTACATAGTATATGAGTGAGTTGCACTGAAAAACTTAGAATATAAGAAACGCACAGTGTAGTACATAGTATATGAGTGAGTTGCACTGAAAAACTTAGAATATAAGAAACGCACAGTGTAGTACATAGTATATGAGTGAGTTGCACTGAAAAACTTAGAATATAAGAAACGCACAGTGTAGTACATAGTATATGAGTGAGTTGCACTGAAAAACTTAGAATATAAGAAACGCACAGTGTAGTACATAGTATATGAGTGAGTTGCACTGAAAAACTTAGAATTTAGAGAAACGCACAGTGTAGTACATAGTATATGAGTGAGTTGCACTGAAAAACTTAGAATATAAGAAACGCACAGTGTAGTACATAGTATATGAGTGAGTTGCACTGAAAAACTTAGAATATAAGAAACGCACAGTGTAGTACATAGTATATGAGTGAGTTGCACTGAAAAACTTAGAATATAAGAAACGCACAGTGTAGTACATACTATATGAGTGAGTTGCACTGAAAAACTTAGAATATAAGAAACGCACAGTGTAGTACATAGTATATAAGTGAGTTGCACTGAAAAACTTAGAATATAAGAAACGCACAGTGTAGTACATAGTATATGAGTGAGTTGCACTGAAAAACTTAGAATATAAGAAACGCACAGTGTAGTACATAGTATATGAGTGAGTTGCACTGAAAAACTTAGAATATAAGAAACGCACAGTGTAGTACATAGTATATGAGTGAGTTGCACTGAAAAACTTAGAATATAAGAAACGCACAGTGTAGTACATAGTATATGAGTGAGTTGCACTGAAAAACTTAGAATATAAGAAACGCACAGTGTAGTACATAGTATATGAGTGAGTTGCACTGAAAAACTTAGAATTTAGAGAAACGCACAGTGTAGTACATAGTATATGAGTGAGTTGCACTGAAAAACTTCGAATTTAGAGAAACGCACAGTGTAGTACATAGTATATGAGTGAGTTGCACTGAAAAACTTAGAATATAAGAAACGCACAGTGTAGTACATAGTATATGAGTGAGTTGCACTGAAAAACTTAGAATATAAGAAACGCACAGTGTAGTACATTGTATATGAGTGAGTTGCACTGAAAAACTTAGAATTTAAGAAACGCACAGTGTAGTACATAGTATATGAGTGAGTTGCACTGAAAAACTTAGAATATAAGAAACGCACAGTGTAGTACATAGTATATGAGTGAGTTGCACTGAAAAACTTAGAATATAAGAAACGCACAGTGTAGTACATAGTATATGAGTGAGTTGCACTGAAAAACTTAGAATATAAGAAACGCACAGTGTAGTACATAGTATATGAGTGAGTTGCACTGAAATACTTAGAATATAAGAAACGCACAGTGTAGTACATAGTATATGAGTGAGTTGCACTGAAAAACTTAGAATATAAGAAACGCACAGTGTAGTACATAGTATATGAGTGAGTTGCACTGAAAAACTTAGAATTTACTGAAAAACCCGCATTACACGAAATGCACTGTGTAGTACATAGTATATGAGTGAGTTGCACTGAAAAACTAAGAATATAAGAAACGCACAGTGTAGTACATAGTATATGAGTGAGTTGCACTGAAAAACTTAGAATATAAGAAACGCACAGTGTAGTACATAGTATATGAGTGAGTTGCACTGAAAAACTTAGAATATAAGAAACGCACAGTGTAGTACATAGTATATGAGTGAGTTGCACTGAAAAACTTAGAATATAAGAAACGCACAGTGTAGTACATAGTATATGAGTGAGTTGCACTGAAAAACTTAGAATATAAGAAACGCACAGTGTAGTACATAGTATATGAGTGAGTTGCACTGAAAAACTTAGAATTTAGAGAAACGCACAGTGTAGTACATAGTATATGAGTGAGTTGCACTGAAAAACTTCGAATTTAGAGAAACGCACAGTGTAGTACATAGTATATGAGTGAGTTGCACTGAAAAACTTCGAATTTAGAGAAACGCACAGTGTAGTACATAGTATATGAGTGAGTTGCACTGAAAAACTTAGAATATAAGAAACGCACAGTGTAGTACATAGTATATGAGTGAGTTGCACTGAAAAACTTAGAATATAAGAAACGCACAGTGTAGTACATTGAATATGAGTGAGTTGCACTGAAAAACTTAGAATTTAAGAAACGCACAGTGTAGTACATAGTATATGAGTGAGTTGCACTGAAAAACTTAGAATATAAGAAACGCACAGTGTAGTACATAGTATATGAGTGAGTTGCACTGAAAAACTTAGAATATAAGAAACGCACAGTGTAGTACATAGTATATGAGTGAGTTGCACTGAAAAACTTAGAATATAAGAAACGCACAGTGTAGTACATAGTATATGAGTGAGTTGCACTGAAATACTTAGAATATAAGAAACGCACAGTGTAGTACATAGTATATGAGTGAGTTGCACTGAAAAACTTAGAATATAAGAAACGCACAGTGTAGTACATAGTATATGAGTGAGTTGCACTGAAAAACTTAGAATTTACTGAAAAACCCGCATTACACGAAATGCACTGTGTAGTACATAGTATATGAGTGAGTTGCACTGAAAAACTAAGAATATAAGAAACGCACAGTGTAGTACATAGTATATGAGTGAGTTGCACTGAAAAACTTAGAATATAAGAAACGCACAGTGTAGTACATAGTATATGAGTGAGTTGCACTGAAAAACTTAGAATATAAGAAACGCACAGTGTAGTACATAGTATATGAGTGAGTTGCACTGAAAAACTTAGAATATAAGAAACGCACAGTGTAGTACATAGTATATGAGTGAGTTGCACTGAAAAACTTAGAATATAAGAAACGCACAGTGTAGTACATAGTATATGAGTGAGTTGCACTGAAAAACTTAGAATTTAGAGAAACGCACAGTGTAGTACATAGTATATGAGTGAGTTGCACTGAAAAACTTAGAATTTAGAGAAACGCACAGTGTAGTACATAGTATATGAGTGAGTTGCACTGAAAAACTTAGAATATAAGAAACGCACAGTGTAGTACATAGTATATGAGTGAGTTGCACTGAAAAACTTAGAATATAAGAAACGCACAGTGTAGTACATTGTATATGAGTGAGTTGCACTGAAAAACTTAGAATTTAAGAAACGCACAGTGTAGTACATAGTATATGAGTGAGTTGCACTGAAAAACTTAGAATTTAGAGAAACGCACAGTGTAGTACATAGTATATGAGTGAGTTGCACTGAAAAACTTAGAATATAAGAAACGCACAGTGTAGTACATAGTATATGAGTGAGTTGCACTGAAAAACTTAGAATATAAGAAACGCACAGTGTAGTACATAGTATATGAGTGAGTTGCACTGAAAAACTTAGAATATAAGAAACGCACAGTGTAGTACATAGTATATGAGTGAGTTGCACTGATAAACTTAGAATATAAGAAACGCACAGTGTAGTACATAGTATATGAGTGAGTTGCACTGAAAAACTTAGAATATAAGAAACGCACAGTGTAGTACATAGTATATGAGTGAGTTGCACTGAAAAACTTAGAATATAAGAAACGCACAGTGTAGTACATAGTATATGAGTGAGTTGCACTGAAAAACTTAGAATTTAGAGAAACGCACAGTGTAGTACATAGTATATGAGTGAGTTGCACTGAAAAACTTAGAATATAAGAAACGCACAGTGTAGTACATAGTATATGAGTGAGTTGCACTGAAAAACTTAGAATATAAGAAACGCACAGTGTAGTACATAGTATATGAGTGAGTTGCACTGAAAAACTTAGAATATAAGAAACGCACAGTGTAGTACATACTATATGAGTGAGTTGCACTGAAAAACTTAGAATATAAGAAACGCACAGTGTAGTACATAGTATATGAGTGAGTTGCACTGAAAAACTTAGAATATAAGAAACGCACAGTGTAGTACATAGTATATGAGTGAGTTGCACTGAAAAACTTAGAATATAAGAAACGCACAGTGTAGTACATAGTATATGAGTGAGTTGCACTGAAAAACTTAGAATATAAGAAACGCACAGTGTAGTACATAGTATATGAGTGAGTTGCACTGAAAAACTTAGAATATAAGAAACGCACAGTGTAGTACATAGTATATGAGTGAGTTGCACTGAAAAACTTAGAATATAAGAAACGCACAGTGTAGTACATAGTATATGAGTGAGTTGCACTGAAAAACTTAGAATTTAGAGAAACGCACAGTGTAGTACATAGTATATGAGTGAGTTGCACTGAAAAACTTCGAATTTAGAGAAACGCACAGTGTAGTACATAGTATATGAGTGAGTTGCACTGAAAAACTTAGAATATAAGAAACGCACAGTGTAGTACATAGTATATGAGTGAGTTGCACTGAAAAACTTAGAATATAAGAAACGCACAGTGTAGTACATTGTATATGAGTGAGTTGCACTGAAAAACTTAGAATTTAAGAAACGCACAGTGTAGTACATAGTATATGAGTGAGTTGCACTGAAAAACTTAGAATATAAGAAACGCACAGTGTAGTACATAGTATATGAGTGAGTTGCACTGAAAAACTTAGAATATAAGAAACGCACAGTGTAGTACATAGTATATGAGTGAGTTGCACTGAAAAACTTAGAATATAAGAAACGCACAGTGTAGTACATAGTATATGAGTGAGTTGCACTGAAAAACTTAGAATATAAGAAACGCACAGTGTAGTACATAGTATATGAGTGAGTTGCACTGAAAAACTTAGAATATAAGAAACGCACAGTGTAGTACATAGTATATGAGTGAGTTGCACTGAAATACTTAGAATATAAGAAACGCACAGTGTAGTACATAGTATATGAGTGAGTTGCACTGAAAAACTTAGAATATAAGAAACGCACAGTGTAGTACATAGTATATGAGTGAGTTGCACTGAAAAACTTAGAATTTACTGAAAAACCCGCATTACACGAAATGCACTGTGTAGTACATAGTATATGAGTGAGTTGCACTGAAAAACTAAGAATATAAGAAACGCACAGTGTAGTACATAGTATATGAGTGAGTTGCACTGAAAAACTTAGAATATAAGAAACGCACAGTGTAGTACATAGTATATGAGTGAGTTGCACTGAAAAACTTAGAATATAAGAAACGCACAGTGTAGTACATAGTATATGAGTGAGTTGCACTGAAAAACTTAGAATATAAGAAACGCACAGTGTAGTACATAGTATATGAGTGAGTTGCACTGAAAAACTTAGAATATAAGAAACGCACAGTGTAGTACATAGTATATGAGTGAGTTGCACTGAAAAACTTAGAATTTAGAGAAACGCACAGTGTAGTACATAGTATATGAGTGAGTTGCACTGAAAAACTTAGAATTTAGAGAAACGCACAGTGTAGTACATAGTATATGAGTGAGTTGCACTGAAAAACTTAGAATATAAGAAACGCACAGTGTAGTACATAGTATATGAGTGAGTTGCACTGAAAAACTTAGAATATAAGAAACGCACAGTGTAGTACATTGTATATGAGTGAGTTGCACTGAAAAACTTAGAATTTAAGAAACGCACAGTGTAGTACATAGTATATGAGTGAGTTGCACTGAAAAACTTAGAATATAAGAAACGCACAGTGTAGTACATAGTATATGAGTGAGTTGCACTGAAAAACTTAGAATATAAGAAACGCACAGTGTAGTACATTGTATATGAGTGAGTTGCACTGAAAAACTTAGAATTTAAGAAACGCACAGTGTAGTACATAGTATATGAGTGAGTTGCACTGAAAAACTTAGAATATAAGAAACGCACAGTGTAGTACATAGTATATGAGTGAGTTGCACTGAAAAACTTAGAATATAAGAAACGCACAGTGTAGTACATAGTATATGAGTGAGTTGCACTGAAAAACTTAGAATATAAGAAACGCACAGTGTAGTACATAGTATATGAGTGAGTTGCACTGAAAAACTTAGAATTTAGAGAAACGCACAGTGTAGTACATAGTATATGAGTGAGTTGCACTGAAAAACTTAGAATATAAGAAACGCACAGTGTAGTACATAGTATATGAGTGAGTTGCACTGAAAAACTTAGAATATAAGAAACGCACAGTGTAGTACATAGTATATGAGTGAGTTGCACTGAAAAACTTAGAATATAAGAAACGCACAGTGTAGTACATACTATATGAGTGAGTTGCACTGAAAAACTTAGAATATAAGAAACGCACAGTGTAGTACATAGTATATGAGTGAGTTGCACTGAAAAACTTAGAATATAAGAAACGCACAGTGTAGTACATAGTATATGAGTGAGTTGCACTGAAAAACTTAGAATATAAGAAACGCACAGTGTAGTACATAGTATATGAGTGAGTTGCACTGAAAAACTTAGAATATAAGAAACGCACAGTGTAGTACATAGTATATGAGTGAGTTGCACTGAAAAACTTAGAATATAAGAAACGCACAGTGTAGTACATAGTATATGAGTGAGTTGCACTGAAAAACTTAGAATATAAGAAACGCACAGTGTAGTACATAGTATATGAGTGAGTTGCACTGAAAAACTTAGAATTTAGAGAAACGCACAGTGTAGTACATAGTATATGAGTGAGTTGCACTGAAAAACTTCGAATTTAGAGAAACGCACAGTGTAGTACATAGTATATGAGTGAGTTGCACTGAAAAACTTAGAATATAAGAAACGCACAGTGTAGTACATAGTATATGAGTGAGTTGCACTGAAAAACTTAGAATATAAGAAACGCACAGTGTAGTACATTGTATATGAGTGAGTTGCACTGAAAAACTTAGAATTTAAGAAACGCACAGTGTAGTACATATTATATGAGTGAGTTGCACTGAAAAACTTAGAATATAAGAAACGCACAGTGTAGTACATAGTATATGAGTGAGTTGCACTGAAAAACTTAGAATATAAGAAACGCACAGTGTAGTACATAGTATATGAGTGAGTTGCACTGAAAAACTTAGAATATAAGAAACGCACAGTGTAGTACATAGTATATGAGTGAGTTGCACTGAAAAACTTAGAATATAAGAAACGCACAGTGTAGTACATAGTATATGAGTGAGTTGCACTGAAAAACTTAGAATATAAGAAACGCACAGTGTAGTACATAGTATATGAGTGAGTTGCACTGAAAAACTTAGAATTTACTGAAAAACCCGCATTACACGAAATGCACTGTGTAGTACATAGTATATGAGTGAGTTGCACTGAAAAACTTAGAATATAAGAAACGCACAGTGTAGTACATAGTATATGAGTGAGTTGCACTGAAAAACTTAGAATATAAGAAACGCACAGTGTAGTACATAGTATATGAGTGAGTTGCACTGAAAAACTTAGAATATAAGAAACGCACAGTGTAGTACATAGTATATGAGTGAGTTGCACTGAAAAACTTAGAATATAAGAAACGCACAGTGTAGTACATAGTATATGAGTGAGTTGCACTGAAAAACTTAGAATATAAGAAACGCACAGTGTAGTACATAGTATATGAGTGAGTTGCACTGAAAAACTTAGAATTTAGAGAAACGCACAGTGTAGTACATAGTATATGAGTGAGTTGCACTGAAAAACTTAGAATTTAGAGAAACGCACAGTGTAGTACATAGTATATGAGTGAGTTGCACTGAAAAACTTAGAATATAAGAAACGCACAGTGTAGTACATAGTATATGAGTGAGTTGCACTGAAAAACTTAGAATATAAGAAACGCACAGTGTAGTACATTGTATATGAGTGAGTTGCACTGAAAAACTTAGAATTTAAGAAACGCACAGTGTAGTACATAGTATATGAGTGAGTTGCACTGAAAAACTTAGAATATAAGAAACGCACAGTGTAGTACATAGTATATGAGTGAGTTTCACTGAAAAACTTAGAATATAAGAAACGCACAGTGTAGTACATAGTATATGAGTGAGTTGCACTGAAAAACTTAGAATTTAGAGAAACGCACAGTGTAGTACATAGTATATGAGTGAGTTGCACTGAAAAACTTAGAATATAAGAAACGCACAGTGTAGTACATAGTATATGTGTAAGTTGCACTGAAAAACGTAGAATATAAGAAACGCACAGTGTAGTACATAGTATATGAGTGAGTTGCACTGAAAAACTTAGAATATAAGAAACGCACAGTGTAGTACATAGTATATGAGTGAGTTGCACTGAAAAACTTAGAATTTAAGAAACGCACAGTGTAGTACATAGTATATGAGTGAGTTGCACTGAAAAACTTAGAATATAAGAAACGCACAGTGTAGTACATAGTATATGAGTGAGTTGCACTGAAAAACTTAGAATATAAGAAACGCACAGTGTAGTACATTGTATATGAGTGAGTTGCACTGAAAAATTTAGAATTTAAGAAACGCACAGTGTAGTACATAGTATATGAGTGAGTTGCACTGAAAAACTTAGAATATAAGAAATGCACAGTGTAGTACATAGTATATGAGTGAGTTGCACTGAAAAACTTAGAATATAAGAAACGCACAGTGTAGTACATAGTATATGAGTGAGTTGCACTGAAAAACTTAGAATATAAGAAACGCACAGTGTAGTACATAGTATATGAGTGAGTTGCACTGAAAAACTTAGAATATAAGAAACGCACAGTGTAGTACATAGTATATGAGTGAGTTGCACTGAAAAACTTAGAATATAAGAAACGCACAGTGTAGTACATAGTATATGAGTGAGTTGCACTGAAAAACTTAGAATATAAGAAACGCACAGTGTAGTACATAGTATATGAGTGAGTTGCACTGAAAAACTTAGAATATAAGAAACGCACAGTGTAGTACATAGTATATGAGTGCGTTGCACTGAAAAACTTAGAATATAAGAAACGCACAGTGTAGTACATAGTATATGAGTGAGTTGCACTGAAAAACTTAGAATATAAGAAACGCACAGTGTAGTACATAGTATATGAGTGAGTTTCACTGAAAAACTTAGAATATAAGAAACGCACAGTGTAGTACATAGTATATGAGTGAGTTGCACTGAAAAACTTAGAATATAAGAAACGCACAGTGTAGTACATAGTATATGAGTGAGTTGCACTGAAAAACTTAGAATATAAGAAACGCACAGTGTAGTACATAGTATATGAGTGAGTTGCACTGAAAAACTTAGAATATAAGAAACGCACAGTGTAGTACATAGTATATGAGTGAGTTGCACTGAAAAACTTAGAATATAAGAAACGCACAGTGTAGTACATAGTATATGAGTGAGTTGCACTGAAAAACTTAGAATTTACTGAAAAACCCGCATTACACGAAATGCACAGTGTAGTACATAGTATATGAGTGAGTTGCACTGAAAAACTCTAGAATATAAGAAACGCACAGTGTAGTACATAGTATATGAGTGAGTTGCACTGAAAAACTTAGAATATAAGAAACGCACAGTGTAGTACATAGTATATGAGTGAGTTGCACTGAAAAACTTAGAATATAAGAAACGCACAGTGTAGTACATAGTATATGAGTGAGTTGCACTGAAAAACTTAGAATATAAGAAACGCACAGTGTAGTACATAGTATATGAGTGAGTTGCACTGAAAAACTTAGAATATAAGAAACGCACAGTGTAGTACATAGTATATGATTGAGTTGCACTGAAAAACTTAGAATATACGAAACGCACAGTGTAGTACATAGTATATGAGTGAGTTGCACTGAAAAACTTAGAATATAAGAAACGCACAGTGTAGTACATAGTATATGAGTGAGTTGCACTGAAAAACTTAGAATATAAGAAACGCACAGTGTAGTACATAGTATATGAGTGAGTTGCACTGAAAAACTTAGAATATAAGAAACGCACAGTGTAGTACATAGTTTATGAGTGAGTTGCACTCAAAAACTTAGAATATAAGAAACGCACAGTGTAGTACATAGTATATGAGTGAGTTGCACTGAAAAACTTAGAATATAAGAAACGCACAGTGTAGTACATAGTATATGAGTGAGTTGCACTGAAAAACTTAGAATATAAGAAACGCACAGTGTAGTACATAGTATATGAGTGAGTTGCACTGAAAAACTTAGAATATAAGAAACGCACAGTGTAGTACATAGTATATGAGTGAGTTGCACTGAAAAACTTAGAATTTAAGAAACGCACAGTGTAGTACATAGTATATGAGTGAGTTGCACTGAAAAACTTAGAATATAAGAAACGCACAGTGTAGTACATAGTATATGAGTGAGTTGCACTGAAAAACTTAGAATATAAGAAACGCACAGTGTAGTACATAGTATATGAGTGAGTTGCACTGAAAAACTTAGAATATAAGAAACGCACAGTGTAGTACATAGTATATGAGTGAGTTGCACTGAAAAACTTAGAATATAAGAAACGCACAGTGTAGTACATAGTATATGAGTGCGTTGCAATGAAAAACTTAGAATATAAGAAACGCACAGTGTAGTACATAGTATATGAGTGAGTTGCACTGAAAAACTTAGAATATAAGAAACGCACAGTGTAGTACATAGTATATGAGTGAGTTGCACTGAAAAACTTAGAATATAAGAAACGCACAGTGTAGTACATAGTATATGAGTGAGTTGCACTGAAAAACTTAGAATATAAGAAACGCACAGTGTAGTACATAGTATATGAGTGAGTTGCACTGAAACACTTAGAATATAAGAAACGCACAGTGTAGTACATAGTATATGAGTGAGTTGCACTGAAAAACTTAGAATATAAGAAACGCACAGTGTAGTACATAGTATATGAGTGAGTTGCACTGAAAAACTTAGAATATAAGAAACGCACAGTGTAGTACATAGTATATGAGTGAGTTGCACTGAAAAACTTAGAATATAAGAAACGCACAGTGTAGTACATAGTATATGAGTGAGTTGCACTGAAAAACTTAGAATATAAGAAACGCACAGTGTAGTACATAGTATATGAGTGCGTTGCACTGAAAAACTTAGAATATAAGAAACGCACAGTGTAGTACATAGTATATGAGTGAGTTGCACTGAAAAACTTAGAATATAAGAAACGCACAGTGTAGTACATAGTATATGAGTGAGTTGCACTGAAAAACTTAGAATATAAGAAACGCACAGTGTAGTACATAGTATATGAGTGAGTTGCACTGAAAAACTTAGAATTTAAGAAACGCACAGTGTAGTACATAGTATATGAGTGAGTTGCACTGAAAAACTTAGAATATAAGAAACGCACAGTGTAGTACATAGTATATGAGTGAGTTGCACTGAAAAACTTAGAATATAAGAAACGCACAGTGTAGTACATAGTATATGAGTGAGTTGCACTGAAAAACTTAGAATATAAGAAACGCACAGTGTAGTACATAGTATATGAGTGAGTTGCACTGAAAAACTTAGAATATAAGAAACGCACAGTGTAGTACATAGTATATGAGTGCGTTGCACTGAAAAACTTAGAATATAAGAAACGCACAGTGTAGTACATAGTATATGAGTGAGTTGCACTGAAAAACTTAGAATATAAGAAACGCACAGTGTAGTACATAGTATATGAGTGAGTTGCACTGAAAAACTTAGAATATAAGAAACGCACAGTGTAGTACATAGTATATGAGTGAGTTGCACTGAAAAACTTAGAATATAAGAAACGCACAGTGTAGTACATAGTATATGAGTGAGTTGCACTGAAAAACTTAGAATATAAGAAACGCACAGTGTAGTACATAGTATATGAGTGAGTTGCACTGAAAAACTTAGAATATAAGAAACGCACAGTGTAGTACATAGTATATGAGTGAGTTGCACTGAAAAACTTAGAATATAAGAAACGCACAGTGTAGTACATAGTATATGAGTGAGTTGCACTGAAAAACTTAGAATATAAGAAACGCACAGTGTAGTACATAGTATATGAGTGAGTTGCACTGAAAAACTTAGAATATAAGAAACGCACAGTGTAGTACATAGTATATGAGTGCGTTGCACTGAAAAACTTAGAATATAAGAAACGCACAGTGTAGTACATAGTATATGAGTGAGTTGCACTGAAAAACTTAGAATATAAGAAACGCACAGTGTAGTACATAGTATATGAGTGAGTTGCACTGAAAAACTTAGAATATAAGAAACGCACAGTGTAGTACATAGTATATGAGTGAGTTGCACTGAAAAACTTAGAATATAAGAAACGCACAGTGTAGTACATAGTATATGAGTGAGTTGCACTGAAAAACTTAGAATATAAGAAACGCACAGTGTAGTACATAGTATATGAGTGAGTTGCACTGAAAAACTTAGAATATAAGAAACGCACAGTGTAGTACATAGTATATGAGTGAGTTGCACTGAAAAACTTAGAATATAAGAAACGCACAGTGTAGTACATAGTATATGAGTGAGTTGCACTGAAAAACTTAGAATTTACTGAAAAACCCGCATTACACGAAATGCACAGTGTAGTACATAGTATATGAGTGAGTTGCACTGAAAAACTCTAGAATATAAGAAACGCACAGTGTAGTACATAGTATATGAGTGAGTTGCACTGAAAAACTTAGAATATAAGAAACGCACAGTGTAGTACATAGTATATGAGTGAGTTGCACTGAAAAACTTAGAATATAAGAAACGCACAGTGTAGTACATAGTATATGAGTGAGTTGCACTGAAAAACTTAGAATTTAGAGAAACGCACAGTGTAGTACATAGTATATGAGTGAGTTGCACTGAAAAACTTAGAATATAAGAAACGCACAGTGTAGTACATAGTATATGAGTGAGTTGCACTGAAAAACTTAGAATATAAGAAACGCACAGTGTAGTACATAGTATATGAGTGAGTTGCACCGAAAAACTTAGAATATAAGAAACGCACAGTGTAGTACATAGTATATGAGTGAGTTGCACTGAAAAACTTAGAATATAAGAAACGCACAGTGTAGTACATAGTATATGAGTGAGTTGCACTGAAAAACTTAGAATATAAGAAACGCACAGTGTAGTACATAGTATATGAGTGAGTTGCACTGAAAAACTTAGAATATAAGAAACGCACAGTGTAGTACATAGTATATGAGTGAGTTGCACTGAAAAACTTAGAATTTAGAGAAACGCACAGTGTAGTACATAGTATATGAGTGAGTTGCACTGAAAAACTTAGAATATAAGAAACGCACAGTGTAGTACATAGTATATGAGTGAGTTGCACTGAAAAACTTAGAATATAAGAAACGCACAGTGTAGTACATAGTATATGAGTGAGTTGCACTGAAAAACTTAGAATATAAGAAACGCACAGTGTAGTACATACTATATGAGTGAGTTGCACTGAAAAACTTAGAATATAAGAAACGCACAGTGTAGTACATAGTATATGAGTGAGTTGCACTGAAAAACTTAGAATATAAGAAACGCACAGTGTAGTACATAGTATATGAGTGAGTTGCACTGAAAAACTTAGAATATAAGAAACGCACAGTGTAGTACATAGTATATGAGTGAGTTGCACTGAAAAACTTAGAATATAAGAAACGCACAGTGTAGTACATAGTATATGAGTGAGTTGCACTGAAAAACTTAGAATATAAGAAACGCACAGTGTAGTACATAGTATATGAGTGAGTTGCACTGAAAAACTTAGAATTTAGAGAAACGCACAGTGTAGTACATAGTATATGAGTGAGTTGCACTGAAAAACTTCGAATTTAGAGAAACGCACAGTGTAGTACATAGTATATGAGTGAGTTGCACTGAAAAACTTAGAATATAAGAAACGCACAGTGTAGTACATAGTATATGAGTGAGTTGCACTGAAAAACTTAGAATATAAGAAACGCACAGTGTAGTACATTGTATATGAGTGAGTTGCACTGAAAAACTTAGAATTTAAGAAACGCACAGTGTAGTACATAGTATATGAGTGAGTTGCACTGAAAAACTTAGAATATAAGAAACGCACAGTGTAGTACATAGTATATGAGTGAGTTGCACTGAAAAACTTAGAATATAAGAAACGCACAGTGTAGTACATAGTATATGAGTGAGTTGCACTGAAAAACTTAGAATATAAGAAACGCACAGTGTAGTACATAGTATATGAGTGAGTTGCACTGAAAAACTTAGAATATAAGAAACGCACAGTGTAGTACATAGTATATGAGTGAGTTGCACTGAAAAACTTAGAATATAAGAAACGCACAGTGTAGTACATAGTATATGAGTGAGTTGCACTGAAATACTTAGAATATAAGAAATGCACAGTGTAGTACATAGTATATGAGTGAGTTGCACTGAAAAACTTAGAATATAAGAAACGCACAGTGTAGTACATAGTATATGAGTGAGTTGCACTGAAAAACTTAGAATTTACTGAAAAACCCGCATTACACGAAATGCACTGTGTAGTACATAGTATATGAGTGAGTTGCACTGAAAAACTAAGAATATAAGAAACGCACAGTGTAGTACATAGTATATGAGTGAGTTGCACTGAAAAACTTAGAATATAAGAAACGCACAGTGTAGTACATAGTATATGAGTGAGTTGCACTGAAAAACTTAGAATATAAGAAACGCACAGTGTAGTACATAGTATATGAGTGAGTTGCACTGAAAAACTTAGAATATAAGAAACGCACAGTGTAGTACATAGTATATGAGTGAGTTGCACTGAAAAACTTAGAATATAAGAAACGCACAGTGTAGTACATAGTATATGAGTGAGTTGCACTGAAAAACTTAGAATTTAGAGAAACGCACAGTGTAGTACATAGTATATGAGTGAGTTGCACTGAAAAACTTAGAATTTAGAGAAACGCACAGTGTAGTACATAGTATATGAGTGAGTTGCACTGAAAAACTTAGAATATAAGAAACGCACAGTGTAGTACATAGTATATGAGTGAGTTGCACTGAAAAACTTAGAATATAAGAAACGCACAGTGTAGTACATTGTATATGAGTGAGTTGCACTGAAAAACTTAGAATTTAAGAAACGCACAGTGTAGTACATAGTATATGAGTGAGTTGCACTGAAAAACTTAGAATATAAGAAACGCACAGTGTAGTACATAGTATATGAGTGAGTTGCACTGAAAAACTTAGAATATAAGAAACGCACAGTGTAGTACATAGTATATGAGTGAGTTGCACTGAAAAACTTAGAATTTACTGAAAAACCCGCATTACACGAAATGCACAGTGTAGTACATAGTATATGAGTGAGTTGCACTGAAAAACTCTAGAATATAAGAAACGCACAGTGTAGTACATAGTATATGAGTGAGTTGCACTGAAAAACTTAGAATATAAGAAACGCACAGTGTAGTACATAGTATATGAGTGAGTTGCACTGAAAAACTTAGAATATAAGAAACGCACAGTGTAGTACATAGTATATGAGTGAGTTGCACTGAAAAACTTAGAATTTAGAGAAACGCACAGTGTAGTACATAGTATATGAGTGAGTTGCACTGAAAAACTTAGAATATAAGAAACGCACAGTGTAGTACATAGTATATGAGTGAGTTGCACTGAAAAACTTAGAATATAAGAAACGCACAGTGTAGTACATAGTATATGAGTGAGTTGCACCGAAAAACTTAGAATATAAGAAACGCACAGTGTAGTACATAGTATATGAGTGAGTTGCACTGAAAAACTTAGAATATAAGAAACGCACAGTGTAGTACATAGTATATGAGTGAGTTGCACTGAAAAACTTAGAATATAAGAAACGCACAGTGTAGTACATAGTATATGAGTGAGTTGCACTGAAAAACTTAGAATATAAGAAACGCACAGTGTAGTACATAGTATATGAGTGAGTTGCACTGAAAAACTTAGAATTTAGAGAAACGCACAGTGTAGTACATAGTATATGAGTGAGTTGCACTGAAAAACTTAGAATATAAGAAAAGCACAGTGTAGTACATAGTATATGAGTGAGTTGCACTGAAAAACTTAGAATATAAGAAACGCACAGTGTAGTACATAGTATATGAGTGAGTTGCACTGAAAAACTTAGAATATAAGAAACGCACAGTGTAGTACATACTATATGAGTGAGTTGCACTGAAAAACTTAGAATATAAGAAACGCACAGTGTAGTACATAGTATATGAGTGAGTTGCACTGAAAAACTTAGAATATAAGAAACGCACAGTGTAGTACATAGTATATGAGTGAGTTGCACTGAAAAACTTAGAATATAAGAAACGCACAGTGTAGTACATAGTATATGAGTGAGTTGCACTGAAAAACTTAGAATATAAGAAACGCACAGTGTAGTACATAGTATATGAGTGAGTTGCACTGAAAAACTTAGAATATAAGAAACGCACAGTGTAGTACATAGTATATGAGTGAGTTGCACTGAAAAACTTAGAATATAAGAAACGCACAGTGTAGTACATAGTATATGAGTGAGTTGCACTGAAAAACTTAGAATTTAGAGAAACGCACAGTGTAGTACATAGTATATGAGTGAGTTGCACTGAAAAACTTCGAATTTAGAGAAACGCACAGTGTAGTACATAGTATATGAGTGAGTTGCACTGAAAAACTTAGAATATAAGAAACGCACAGTGTAGTACATAGTATATGAGTGAGTTGCACTGAAAAACTTAGAATATAAGAAACGCACAGTGTAGTACATTGTATATGAGTGAGTTGCACTGAAAAACTTAGAATTTAAGAAACGCACAGTGTAGTACATAGTATATGAGTGAGTTGCACTGAAAAACTTAGAATATAAGAAACGCACAGTGTAGTACATAGTATATGAGTGAGTTGCACTGAAAAACTTAGAATATAAGAAACGCACAGTGTAGTACATAGTATATGAGTGAGTTGCACTGAAAAACTTAGAATATAAGAAACGCACAGTGTAGTACATAGTATATGAGTGAGTTGCACTGAAAAACTTAGAATATAAGAAACGCACAGTGTAGTACATAGTATATGAGTGAGTTGCACTGAAAAACTTAGAATATAAGAAACGCACAGTGTAGTACATAGTATATGAGTGAGTTGCACTGAAATACTTAGAATATAAGAAATGCACAGTGTAGTACATAGTATATGAGTGAGTTGCACTGAAAAACTTAGAATATAAGAAACGCACAGTGTAGTACATAGTATATGAGTGAGTTGCACTGAAAAACTTAGAATTTACTGAAAAACCCGCATTACACGAAATGCACTGTGTAGTACATAGTATATGAGTGAGTTGCACTGAAAAACTAAGAATATAAGAAACGCACAGTGTAGTACATAGTATATGAGTGAGTTGCACTGAAAAACTTAGAATATAAGAAACGCACAGTGTAGTACATAGTATATGAGTGAGTTGCACTGAAAACTTAGAATATAAGAAACGCACAGTGTAGTACATAGTATATGAGTGAGTTGCACTGAAAAACTTAGAATATAAGAAACGCACAGTGTAGTACATAGTATATGAGTGAGTTGCACTGAAAAACTTAGAATTTAGAGAAACGCACAGTGTAGTACATAGTATATGAGTGAGTTGCACTGAAAAACTTAGAATTTAGAGAAACGCACAGTGTAGTACATAGTATATGAGTGAGTTGCACTGAAAAACTTAGAATATAAGAAACGCACAGTGTAGTACATAGTATATGAGTGAGTTGCACTGAAAAACTTAGAATTTAGAGAAACGCACAGTGTAGTACATAGTATATGAGTGAGTTGCACTGAAAAACTTAGAATATAAGAAACGCACAGTGTAGTACATAGTATATGAGTGAGTTGCACTGAAAAACTTAGAATATAAGAAACGCACAGTGTAGTACATAGTATATGAGTGAGTTGCACTGAAAAACTTAGAATATAAGAAACGCACAGTGTAGTACATACTATATGAGTGAGTTGCACTGAAAAACTTAGAATATAAGAAACGCACAGTGTAGTACATAGTATATGAGTGAGTTGCACTGAAAAACTTAGAATATAAGAAACGCACAGTGTAGTACATAGTATATGAGTGAGTTGCACTGAAAAACTTAGAATATAAGAAACGCACAGTGTAGTACATAGTATATGAGTGAGTTGCACTGAAAAACTTAGAATATAAGAAACGCACAGTGTAGTACATAGTATATGAGTGAGTTGCACTGAAAAACTTAGAATATAAGAAACGCACAGTGTAGTACATAGTATATGAGTGAGTTGCACTGAAAAACTTAGAATATAAGCAACGCACAGTGTAGTACATAGTATATGAGTGAGTTGCACTGAAAAACTTAGAATTTAGAGAAACGCACAGTGTAGTACATAGTATATGAGTGAGTTGCACTGAAAAACTTCGAATTTAGAGAAACGCACAGTGTAGTACATAGTATATGAGTGAGTTGCACTGAAAAACTTAGAATATAAGAAACGCACAGTGTAGTACATAGTATATGAGTGAGTTGCACTGAAAAACTTAGAATATAAGAAACGCACAGTGTAGTACATTGTATATGAGTGAGTTGCACTGAAAAACTTAGAATTTAAGAAACGCACAGTGTAGTACATAGTATATGAGTGAGTTGCACTGAAAAACTTAGAATATAAGAAACGCACAGTGTAGTACATAGTATATGAGTGAGTTGCACTGAAAAACTTAGAATATAAGAAACGCACAGTGTAGTACATAGTATATGAGTGAGTTGCACTGAAAAACTTAGAATATAAGAAACGCACAGTGTAGTACATAGTATATGAGTGATTTGCACTGAAAAACTTAGAATATAAGAAACGCACAGTGTAGTACATAGTATATGAGTGAGTTGCACTGAAAAACTTAGAATATAAGAAACGCACAGTGTAGTACATAGTATATGAGTGAGTTGCACTGAAAAACTTAGAATTTACTGAAAAACCCGCATTACACGAAATGCACTGTGTAGTACATAGTATATGAGTGAGTTGCACTGAAAAACTTAGAATATAAGAAACGCACAGTGTAGTACATAGAATATGAGTGAGTTGCACTGAAAAACTTAGAATATAAGAAACGCACAGTGTAGTACATAGTATATGAGTGAGTTGCACTGAAAAACTTAGAATATAAGAAACGCACAGTGTAGTACATAGTATATGAGTGAGTTGCACTGAAAAACTTAGAATATAAGAAACGCACAGTGTAGTACATAGTATATGAGTGAGTTGCACTGAAAAACTTAGAATATAAGAAACGCACAGTGTAGTACATAGTATATGAGTGAGTTGCACTGAAAAACTTAGAATTTAGAGAAACGCACAGTGTAGTACATAGTATATGAGTGAGTTGCACTGAAAAACTTAGAATTTAGAGAAACGCACAGTGTAGTACATAGTATATGAGTGAGTTGCACTGAAAAACTTAGAATATAAGAAACGCACAGTGTAGTACATAGTATATGAGTGAGTTGCACTGAAAAACTTAGAATATAAGAAACGCACAGTGTAGTACATTGTATATGAGTGAGTTGCACTGAAAAACTTAGAATTTAAGAAACGCACAGTGTAGTACATAGTATATGAGTGAGTTGCACTGAAAAACTTAGAATATAAGAAACGCACAGTGTAGTACATAGTATATGAGTGAGTTGCACTGAAAAACTTAGAATATAAGAAACGCACAGTGTAGTACATAGTATATGAGTGAGTTGCACTGAAAAACTTAGAATTTAGAGAAACGCACAGTGTAGTACATAGTATATGAGTGAGTTGCACTGAAAAACTTAGAATATAAGAAACGCACAGTGTAGTACATAGTATATGTGTGAGTTGCACTGAAAAACGTAGAATATAAGAAACGCACAGTGTAGTACATAGTATATGAGTGAGTTGCACTGAAAAACTTAGAATATAAGAAACGCACAGTGTAGTACATAGTATATGAGTGAGTTGCACTGAAAAACTTAGAATTTAAGAAACGCACAGTGTAGTACATAGTATATGAGTGAGTTGCACTGAAAAACTTAGAATATAAGAAACGCACAGTGTAGTACATAGTATATGAGTGAGTTGCACTGAAAAACTTAGAATATAAGAAACGCACAGTGTAGTACATAGTATATGAGTGAGTTGCACTGAAAAACTTAGAATTTAAGAAACGCACAGTGTAGTACATAGTATATGAGTGAGTTGCACTGAAAAACTTAGAATATAAGAAACGCACAGTGTAGTACATAGTATATGAGTGAGTTGCACTGAAAAACTTAGAATATAAGAAACGCACAGTGTAGTACATAGTATATGAGTGAGTTGCACTGAAAAACTTAGAATATAAGAAACGCACAGTGTAGTACATAGTATATGAGTGAGTTGCACTGAAAAACTTAGAATTTACTGAAAAACCCGCATTACACGAAATGCACTGTGTAGTACATAGTATATGAGTGAGTTGCACTGAAAAACTTAGAATATAAGAAACGCACAGTGTAGTACATAGAATATGAGTGAGTTGCACTGAAAAACTTAGAATATAAGAAACGCACAGTGTAGTACATAGTATATGAGTGAGTTGCACTGAAAAACTTAGAATATAAGAAACGCACAGTGTAGTACATAGTATATGAGTGAGTTGCACTGAAAAACTTAGAATATAAGAAACGCACAGTGTAGTACATAGTATATGAGTGAGTTGCACTGAAAAACTTAGAATATAAGAAACGCACAGTGTAGTACATAGTATATGAGTGAGTTGCACTGAAAAACTTAGAATTTAGAGAAACGCACAGTGTAGTACATAGTATATGAGTGAGTTGCACTGAAAAACTTAGAATTTAGAGAAACGCACAGTGTAGTACATAGTATATGAGTGAGTTGCACTGAAAAACTTAGAATATAAGAAACGCACAGTGTAGTACATAGTATATGAGTGAGTTGCACTGAAAAACTTAGAATATAAGAAACGCACAGTGTAGTACATTGTATATGAGTGAGTTGCACTGAAAAACTTAGAATTTAAGAAACGCACAGTGTAGTACATAGTATATGAGTGAGTTGCACTGAAAAACTTAGAATATAAGAAACGCACAGTGTAGTACATAGTATATGAGTGAGTTGCACTGAAAAACTTAGAATATAAGAAACGCACAGTGTAGTACATAGTATATGAGTGAGTTGCACTGAAAAACTTAGAATTTAGAGAAACGCACAGTGTAGTACATAGTATATGAGTGAGTTGCACTGAAAAACTTAGAATATAAGAAACGCACAGTGTAGTACATAGTATATGTGTGAGTTGCACTGAAAAACGTAGAATATAAGAAACGCACAGTGTAGTACATAGTATATGAGTGAGTTGCACTGAAAAACTTAGAATATAAGAAACGCACAGTGTAGTACATAGTATATGAGTGAGTTGCACTGAAAAACTTAGAATTTAAGAAACGCACAGTGTAGTACATAGTATATGAGTGAGTTGCACTGAAAAACTTAGAATATAAGAAACGCACAGTGTAGTACATAGTATATGAGTGAGTTGCACTGAAAAACTTAGAATATAAGAAACGCACAGTGTAGTACATAGTATATGAGTGAGTTGCACTGAAAAACTTAGAATTTAAGAAACGCACAGTGTAGTACATAGTATATGAGTGAGTTGCACTGAAAAACTTAGAATATAAGAAACGCACAGTGTAGTACATAGTATATGAGTGAGTTGCACTGAAAAACTTAGAATATAAGAAACGCACAGTGTAGTACATAGTATATGAGTGAGTTGCACTGAAAAACTTAGAATATAAGAAACGCACAGTGTAGTACATAGTATATGAGTGAGTTGCACTGAAAAACTTAGAATATAAGAAACGCACAGTGTAGTACATAGTATATGAGTGAGTTGCACTGAAAAACTTAGAATATAAGAAACGCACAGTGTAGTACATAGTATATGAGTGAGTTGCACTGAAAAACTTAGAATATAAGAAACGCACAGTGTAGTACATAGTATATGAGTGAGTTGCACTGAAAAACTTAGAATATAAGAAACGCACAGTGTAGTACATAGTATATGAGTGAGTTGCACTGAAAAACTTAGAATATAAGAAACGCACAGTGTAGTACATAGTATATGAGTGAGTTGCACTGAAAAACTTAGAATATAAGAAACGCACAGTGTAGTACATAGTATATGAGTGAGTTGCACTCAAAAACTTAGAATATAAGAAACGCACAGTGTAGTACATAGTATATGAGTGAGTTGCACTGAAAAACTTAGAATATAAGAAACGCACAGTGTAGTACATTGTATATGAGTGAGTTGCACTGAAAAACTTAGAATTTAAGAAACGCACAGTGTAGTACATAGTATATGAGTGAGTTGCACTGAAAAACTTAGAATATAAGAAACGCACAGTGTAGTACATAGTATATGAGTGAGTTGCACTGAAAAACTTAGAATATAAGAAACGCACAGTGTAGTACATAGTATATGAGTGAGTTGCACTGAAAAACTTAGAATATAAGAAACGCACAGTGTAGTACATAGTATATGAGTGAGTTGCACTGAAAAACTTAGAATATAAGAAACGCACAGTGTAGTACATAGTATATGAGTGAGTTGCACTGAAAAACTTAGAATATAAGAAACGCACAGTGTAGTACATAGTATATGAGTGAGTTGCACTGAAAAACTTAGAATATAAGAAACGCACAGTGTAGTACATAGTATATGAGTGAGTTGCACTGAAAAACTTAGAATATAAGAAACGCACAGTGTAGTACATAGTATATGAGTGAGTTGCACTGAAAAACTTAGAATTTACAGAAACGCACAGTGTAGTACATAGTATATGGGTGAGTTGCACTGAAAAACTTAGAATTTAGAGAAACGCACAGTGTAGTACATAGTATATGAGTGAGTTGCACTGAAAAACTTAGAATATAAGAAACGCACAGTGTAGTACATAGTATATGAGTGAGTTGCACTGAAAAACTTAGAATATAAGAAACGCACAGTGTAGTACATTGTATATGAGTGAGTTGCACTGAAAAACTTAGAATTTAAGAAACGCACAGTGTAGTACATAGTATATGAGTGAGTTGCACTGAAAAACTTAGAATATAAGAAACGCACAGTGTAGTACATAGTATATGAGTGAGTTGCACTGAAAAACTTAGAATATAAGAAACGCACAGTGTAGTACATAGTATATGAGTGAGTTGCACTGAAAAACTTAGAATTTAGAGAAACGCACAGTGTAGTACATAGTATATGAGTGAGTTGCCCTGAAAAACTTAGAATATAAGAAACGCACAGTGTAGTACATAGTATATGTGTGAGTTGCACTGAAAAACGTAGAATATAAGAAACGCACAGTGTAGTACATAGTATATGAGTGAGTTGCACTGAAAAACTTAGAATATAAGAAACGCACAGTGTAGTACATAGTATATGAGTGAGTTGCACTGAAAAACTTAGAATTTAAGAAACGCACAGTGTAGTACATAGTATATGAGTGAGTTGCACTGAAAAACTTAGAATATAAGAAACGCACAGTGTACTACATAGTATATGAGTGAGTTGCACTGAAAAACTTAGAATATAAGAAACGCACAGTGTAGTACATAGTATATGAGTGAGTTGCACTGAAAAACTTAGAATTTAAGAAACGCACAGTGTAGTACATAGTATATGAGTGAGTTGCACTGAAAAACTTAGAATATAAGAAACGCACAGTGTAGTACATAGTATATGAGTGAGTTGCACTGAAAAACTTAGAATATAAGAAACGCACAGTGTAGTACATAGTATATGAGTGAGTTGCACTGAAAAACTTAGAATATAAGAAACGCACAGTGTAGTACATAGTATATGAGTGAGTTGCACTGAAAAACTTAGAATATAAGAAACGCACAGTGTAGTACATAGTATATGAGTGAGTTGCACTGAAAAACTTAGAATATAAGAAACGCACAGTGTAGTACATAGTATATGAGTGAGTTGCACTGAAAAACTTAGAATATAAGAAACGCACAGTGTAGTACATAGTATATGAGTGAGTTGCACTGAAAAACTTAGAATATAAGAAACGCACAGTGTAGTACATAGTATATGAGTGAGTTGCACTGAAAAACTTAGAATATAAGAAACGCACAGTGTAGTACATAGTATATGAGTGCGTTGCACTGAAAAACTTAGAATATAAGAAACGCACAGTGTAGTACATAGTATATGAGTGAGTTGCACTGAAAAACTTAGAATATAAGAAACGCACAGTGTAGTACATAGTATATGAGTGAGTTGCAATGAAAAACTTAGAATATAAGAAACGCACAGTGTAGTACATAGTATATGAGTGAGTTGCAATGAAAAACTTAGAATATAAGAAACGCACAGTGTAGTACATAGTATATGAGTGAGTTGCACTGAAAAACTTAGAATATAAGAAACGCACAGTGTAGTACATAGTATATGAGTGAGTTGCACTGAAAAACTTAGAATATAAGAAACGCACAGTGTAGTACATAGTATATGAGTGAGTTGCACTGAAAAACTTAGAATATAAGAAACGCACAGTGTAGTACATAGTATATGAGTGAGTTGCACTGAAAAACTTAGAATTTACTGAAAAACCCGCATTACACGAAATGTACAGTGTAGTACATAGTATATGAGTGAGTTGCACTGAAAAACTCTAGAATATAAGAAACGCACATTGTAGTACATAGTATATGAGTGAGTTGCACTGAAAAACTTAGAATATAAGAAACGCACAGTGTAGTACATAGTATATGAGTGAGTTGCACTGAAAAACTTAGAATATAAGAAACGCACAGTGTAGTACATAGTATATGAGTGAGTTGCACTGAAAAACTTAGAATATAAGAAACGCACAGTGTAGTACATAGTATATGAGTGAGTTGCACTGAAAAACTTAGAATATAAGAAACGCACAGTGTAGTACATAGTATATGATTGAGTTGCACTGAAAAACTTAGAATATAAGAAACGCACAGTGTAGTACATAGTATATGAGTGAGTTGCACTGAAAAACTTAGAATATAAGAAACGCACAGTGTAGTACATAGTATATGAGTGAGTTGCACTGAAAAACTTAGAATATAAGAAACGCACAGTGTAGTACATAGTATATGAGTGAGTTGCACTGAAAAACTTAGAATATAAGAAACGCACAGTGTAGTACATAGTATATGAGTGAGTTGCACTCAAAAACTTAGAATATAAGAAACGCACAGTGTAGTACATAGTATATGAGTGAGTTGCACTGAAAAACTTAGAATATAAGAAACGCACAGTGTAGTACATAGTATATGAGTGAGTTGCACTGAAAAACTTAGAATATAAGAAACGCACAGTGTAGTACATAGTATATGAGTGAGTTGCACTGAAAAACTTAGAATATAAGAAACGCACAGTGTAGTACATAGTATATGAGTGAGTTGCACTGAAAAACTTAGAATATAAGAAACGCACAGTGTAGTACATAGTATATGAGTGAGTTGCACTGAAAAACTTAGAATATAAGAAACGCACAGTGTAGTACATAGTATATGAGTGAGTTGCACTGAAAAACTTAGAATATAAGAAACGCACAGTGTAGTACATAGTATATGAGTGAGTTGCACTGAAAAACTTAGAATTTAGAGAAACGCACAGTGTAGTACATAGTATATGAGTGAGTTGCACTCAAAAACTTAGAATATAAGAAACGCACAGTGTAGTACATAGTATATGAGTGAGTTGCACTGAAAAACTTAGAATATAAGAAACGCACAGTGTAGTACATAGTATATGAGTGAGTTGCACTGAAAAACTTAGAATATAAGAAACGCACAGTGTAGTACATAGTATATGAGTGAGTTGCACTGAAAAACTTAGAATATAAGAAACGCACAGTGTAGTACATAGTATATGAGTGAGTTGCACTGAAAAACTTAGAATATAAGAAACGCACAGTGTAGTACATAGTATATGAGTGAGTTGCACTGAAAAACTTAGAATATAAGAAACGCACAGTGTAGTACATAGTATATGAGTGAGTTGCACTGAAAAACTTAGAATATAAGAAACGCACAGTGTAGTACATAGTATATGAGTGAGTTGCACTGAAAAACTTAGAATTTAGAGAAACGCACAGTGTAGTACATAGTATATGAGTGAGTTGCACTGAAAAACTTAGAATTTAGAGAAACGCACAGTGTAGTACATAGTATATGAGTGAGTTGCACTGAAAAACTTAGAATATAAGAAACGCACAGTGTAGTACATAGTATATGAGTGAGTTGCACTGAAAAACTTAGAATATAAGAAACGCACAGTGTAGTACATAGTATATGAGTGAGTTGCACTGAAAAACTTAGAATATAAGAAACGCACAGTGTAGTACATAGTATATGAGTGAGTTGCACTGAAAAACTTAGAATATAAGAAACGCACAGTGTAGTACATAGTATATGAGTGAGTTGCACTGAAAAACTTAGAATATAAGAAACGCACAGTGTAGTACATAGTATATGAGTGAGTTGCACTGAAAAACTTAGAATATAAGAAACGCACACTGTAGTACATAGTATATGAGTGAGTTGCACTGAAAAACTTAGAATTTAAGAAACGCACAGTGTAGTACATAGTATATGAGTGAGTTGCACTGAAAAACTTAGAATATAAGAAACGCACAGTGTAGTACATAGTATATGAGTGAATTGCACTGAAAAACTTAGAATTTACTGAAAAACCCGCATTAGACGAAATGCACAGTGTAGTACATTGTATATGAGTGAGTTGCACTGAAAAACTTAGAATTTACTGAAAAACCCGCATTAGACGAAATGCACAGTGTAGTACATTGTATATGAGTGAGTTGCCCTGAAAAACTTAGAATTTACTGAAAAACCCGCATTAGATGAAATGCACAGTGTAGTACATTGTATATGAGTGAGTTGCACTGAAAAACTTAGAATTTACTGAAAAACCCGCATTACACGAAATGCACAGTGTAGTACATAGTATATGAGTGAGTTGCATGAAAAACTTAGAATTTAAGAAACGCACAGTGTAGTACATAGTATATGAGTGAGTTGCACTGAAAAACTTAGAATATAAGAAACGCACAGTGTAGTACATAGTATATTTGTGAGTTGCACTGAAAAACTTAGAATATAAGAAACGCACAGTGTAGTACATAGTATATGAGTGAGTTGCACTGAAAAACTTAGAATATAAGAAACGCACAGTGTAGTACATAGTATATGAGTGAGTTGCACTGAAAAACTTAGAATATAAGAAACGCACAGTGTAGTACATAGTATATGAGTGAGTTGCACTGAAAAACTTAGAATATAAGAAACGCACAGTGTAGTACATAGTATATGAGTGAGTTGCACTGAAAAACTTAGAATATAAGAAACGCACAGTGTAGTACATAGTATATGAGTGAGTTGCACTGAAAAACTTAGAATTTAAGAAACGCACAGTGTAGTACATAGTATATGAGTGAGTTGCACTGAAAAACTTAGAATATAAGAAACGCACAGTGTAGTACATAGTATATGAGTGAGTTGCACTGAAAAACTTAGAATATAAGAAACGCACAGTGTAGTACATAGTATATGAGTGAGTTGCACTGAAAAACTTAGAATATAAGAAACGCACAGTGTAGTACATAGTATATGAGTGAGTTGCACTGAAAAACTTAGAATATAAGAAACGCACAGTGTAGTACATAGTATATGAGTGAGTTGCACTGAAAAACTTAGAATATAAGAAACGCACAGTGTAGTACATAGTATATGAGTGAGTTGCACTGAAAAACTTAGAATATAAGAAACGCACAGTGTAGTACATAGTATATGAGTGAGTTGCACTGAAAAACTTAGAATATAAGAAACGCACAGTGTAGTACATAGTATATGAGTGAGTTGCACTGAAAAACTTAGAATATAAGAAACGCACAGTGTAGTACATAGTATATGAGTGCGTTGCACTGAAAAACTTAGAATATAAGAAACGCACAGTGTAGTACATAGTATATGAGTGAGTTGCACTGAAAAACTTAGAATATAAGAAACGCACAGTGTACTACATAGTATATGAGTGAGTTGCACTGAAAAACTTAGAATATAAGAAACGCACAGTGTAGTACATAGTATATGAGTGCGTTGCACTGAAAAACTTAGAATATAAGAAACGCACAGTGTAGTACATAGTATATGAGTGAGTTGCACTGAAAAACTTAGAATATAAGAAACGCACAGTGTACTACATAGTATATGAGTGAGTTGCACTGAAAAACTTAGAATATAAGAAACGCACAGTGTAGTACATAGTATATGAGTGAGTTGCACTGAAAAACTTAGAATTTAAGAAACGCACAGTGTAGTACATAGTATATGAGTGAGTTGCACTGAAAAACTTAGAATATAAGAAACGCACAGTGTAGTACATAGTATATGAGTGAGTTGCACTGAAAAACTTAGAATATAAGAAACGCACAGTGTAGTACATAGTATATGAGTGAGTTGCACTGAAAAACTTAGAATATAAGAAACGCACAGTGTAGTACATAGTATATGAGTGAGTTGCACTGAAAAACTTAGAATATAAGAAACGCACAGTGTAGTACATAGTATATGAGTGAGTTGCACTGAAAAACTTAGAATATAAGAAACGCACAGTGTAGTACATAGTATATGAGTGAGTTGCACTGAAAAACTTAGAATATAAGAAACGCACAGTGTAGTACATAGTATATGAGTGAGTTGCACTGAAAAACTTAGAATATAAGAAACGCACAGTGTAGTACATAGTATATGAGTGAGTTGCACTGAAAAACTTAGAATATAAGAAACGCACAGTGTAGTACATAGTATATGAGTGCGTTGCACTGAAAAACTTAGAATATAAGAAACGCACAGTGTAGTACATAGTATATGAGTGAGTTGCACTGAAAAACTTAGAATATAAGAAACGCACAGTGTAGTACATAGTATATGAGTGAGTTGCAATGAAAAACTTAGAATATAAGAAACGCACAGTGTAGTACATAGTATATGAGTGAGTTGCAATGAAAAACTTAGAATATAAGAAACGCACAGTGTAGTACATAGTATATGAGTGAGTTGCACTGAAAAACTTAGAATATAAGAAACGCACAGTGTAGTACATAGTATATGAGTGAGTTGCACTGAAAAACTTAGAATATAAGAAACGCACAGTGTAGTACATAGTATATGAGTGAGTTGCACTGAAAAACTTAGAATATAAGAAACGCACAGTGTAGTACATAGTATATGAGTGAGTTGCACTGAAAAACTTAGAATTTACTGAAAAACCCGCATTACACGAAATGCACAGTGTAGTACATAGTATATGAGTGAGTTGCACTGAAAAACTCTAGAATATAAGAAACGCACATTGTAGTACATAGTATATGAGTGAGTTGCACTGAAAAACTTAGAATATAAGAAACGCACAGTGTAGTACATAGTATATGAGTGAGTTGCACTGAAAAACTTAGAATATAAGAAACGCACAGTGTAGTACATAGTATATGAGTGAGTTGCACTGAAAAACTTAGAATATAAGAAACGCACAGTGTAGTACATAGTATATGAGTGAGTTGCACTGAAAAACTTAGAATATAAGAAACGCACAGTGTAGTACATAGTATATGATTGAGTTGCACTGAAAAACTTAGAATATAAGAAACGCACAGTGTAGTACATAGTATATGAGTGAGTTGCACTGAAAAACTTAGAATATAAGAAACGCACAGTGTAGTACATAGTATATGAGTGAGTTGCACTGAAAAACTTAGAATATAAGAAACGCACAGTGTAGTACATAGTATATGAGTGAGTTGCACTGAAAAACTTAGAATATAAGAAACGCACAGTGTAGTACATAGTATATGAGTGAGTTGCACTCAAAAACTTAGAATATAAGAAACGCACAGTGTAGTACATAGTATATGAGTGAGTTGCACTGAAAAACTTAGAATATAAGAAACGCACAGTGTAGTACATAGTATATGAGTGAGTTGCACTGAAAAACTTAGAATATAAGAAACGCACAGTGTAGTACATAGTATATGAGTGAGTTGCACTGAAAAACTTAGAATATAAGAAACGCACAGTGTAGTACATAGTATATGAGTGAGTTGCACTGAAAAACTTAGAATATAAGAAACGCACAGTGTAGTACATAGTATATGAGTGAGTTGCACTGAAAAACTTAGAATATAAGAAACGCACAGTGTAGTACATAGTATATGAGTGAGTTGCACTGAAAAACTTAGAATATAAGAAACGCACAGTGTAGTACATAGTATATGAGTGAGTTGCACTGAAAAACTTAGAATTTAGAGAAACGCACAGTGTAGTACATAGTATATGAGTGAGTTGCACTCAAAAACTTAGAATATAAGAAACGCACAGTGTAGTACATAGTATATGAGTGAGTTGCACTGAAAAACTTAGAATATAAGAAACGCACAGTGTAGTACATAGTATATGAGTGAGTTGCACTGAAAAACTTAGAATATAAGAAACGCACAGTGTAGTACATAGTATATGAGTGAGTTGCACTGAAAAACTTAGAATATAAGAAACGCACAGTGTAGTACATAGTATATGAGTGAGTTGCACTGAAAAACTTAGAATATAAGAAACGCACAGTGTAGTACATAGTATATGAGTGAGTTGCACTGAAAAACTTAGAATATAAGAAACGCACAGTGTAGTACATAGTATATGAGTGAGTTGCACTGAAAAACTTAGAATATAAGAAACGCACAGTGTAGTACATAGTATATGAGTGAGTTGCACTGAAAAACTTAGAATTTAGAGAAACGCACAGTGTAGTACATAGTATATGAGTGAGTTGCACTGAAAAACTTAGAATTTAGAGAAACGCACAGTGTAGTACATAGTATATGAGTGAGTTGCACTGAAAAACTTAGAATATAAGAAACGCACAGTGTAGTACATAGTATATGAGTGAGTTGCACTGAAAAACTTAGAATATAAGAAACGCACAGTGTAGTACATAGTATATGAGTGAGTTGCACTGAAAAACTTAGAATATAAGAAACGCACAGTGTAGTACATAGTATATGAGTGAGTTGCACTGAAAAACTTAGAATATAAGAAACGCACAGTGTAGTACATAGTATATGAGTGAGTTGCACTGAAAAACTTAGAATATAAGAAACGCACAGTGTAGTACATAGTATATGAGTGAGTTGCACTGAAAAACTTAGAATATAAGAAACGCACACTGTAGTACATAGTATATGAGTGAGTTGCACTGAAAAACTTAGAATTTAAGAAACGCACAGTGTAGTACATAGTATATGAGTGAGTTGCACTGAAAAACTTAGAATATAAGAAACGCACAGTGTAGTACATAGTATATGAGTGAATTGCACTGAAAAACTTAGAATTTACTGAAAAACCCGCATTAGACGAAATGCACAGTGTAGTACATTGTATATGAGTGAGTTGCACTGAAAAACTTAGAATTTACTGAAAAACCCGCATTAGACGAAATGCACAGTGTAGTACATTGTATATGAGTGAGTTGCCCTGAAAAACTTAGAATTTACTGAAAAACCCGCATTAGATGAAATGCACAGTGTAGTACATTGTATATGAGTGAGTTGCACTGAAAAACTTAGAATTTACTGAAAAACCCGCATTACACGAAATGCACAGTGTAGTACATAGTATATGAGTGAGTTGCATGAAAAACTTAGAATTTAAGAAACGCACAGTGTAGTACATAGTATATGAGTGAGTTGCACTGAAAAACTTAGAATATAAGAAACGCACAGTGTAGTACATAGTATATTTGTGAGTTGCACTGAAAAACTTAGAATATAAGAAACGCACAGTGTAGTACATAGTATATGAGTGAGTTGCACTGAAAAACTTAGAATATAAGAAACGCACAGTGTAGTACATAGTATATGAGTGAGTTGCACTGAAAAACTTAGAATATAAGAAACGCACAGTGTAGTACATAGTATATGAGTGAGTTGCACTGAAAAACTTAGAATATAAGAAACGCACAGTGTAGTACATAGTATATGAGTGAGTTGCACTGAAAAACTTAGAATATAAGAAACGCACAGTGTAGTAGATAGTATATGAGTGAGTTGCACTGAAAAACTTAGAATTTAGAGAAACGCACAGTGTAGTACATAGTATATGAGTGAGTTGCACTGAAAAACTTAGAATTTAGAGAAACGCACAGTGTAGTACATAGTATATGAGTGAGTTGCACTGAAAAACTTAGAATATAAGAAACGCACAGTGTAGTACATAGTATATGAGTGAGTTGCACTGAAAAACTTAGAATATAAGAAACGCACAGTGTAGTACATTGTATATGAGTGAGTTGCACTGAAAAACTTAGAATTTAAGAAACGCACAGTGTAGTACATAGTATATGAGTGAGTTGCACTGAAAAACTTAGAATATAAGAAACGCACAGTGTAGTACATAGTATATGAGTGAGTTGCACTGAAAAACTTAGAATATAAGAAACGCACAGTGTAGTACATAGTATATGAGTGAGTTGCACTGAAAAACTTAGAATTTAGAGAAACGCACAGTGTAGTACATAGTATATGAGTGAGTTGCACTGAAAAACTTAGAATATAAGAAACGCACAGTGTAGTACATAGTATATGAGTGAGTTGCACTGAAAAACTTAGAATATAAGAAACGCACAGTGTAGTACATAGTATATGAGTGAGTTGCACTGAAAAACTTAGAATATAAGAAACGCACAGTGTAGTACATAGTATATGAGTGAGTTGCACTGAAAAACTTAGAATATAAGAAACGCACAGTGTAGTACATAGTATATGAGTGCGTTGCACTGAAAAACTTAGAATATAAGAAACGCACAGTGTAGTACATAGTATATGAGTGAGTTGCACTGAAAAACTTAGAATATAAGAAACGCACAGTGTAGTACATAGTATATGAGTGAGTTGCAATGAAAAACTTAGAATATAAGAAACGCACAGTGTAGTACATAGTATATGAGTGAGTTGCAATGAAAAACTTAGAATATAAGAAACGCACAGTGTAGTACATAGTATATGAGTGAGTTGCACTGAAAAACTTAGAATATAAGAAACGCACAGTGTAGTACATAGTATATGAGTGAGTTGCACTGAAAAACTTAGAATATAAGAAACGCACAGTGTAGTACATAGTATATGAGTGAGTTGCACTGAAAAACTTAGAATATAAGAAACGCACAGTGTAGTACATAGTATATGAGTGAGTTGCACTGAAAAACTTAGAATTTACTGAAAAACCCGCATTACACGAAATGCACAGTGTAGTACATAGTATATGAGTGAGTTGCACTGAAAAACTCTAGAATATAAGAAACGCACATTGTAGTACATAGTATATGAGTGAGTTGCACTGAAAAACTTAGAATATAAGAAACGCACAGTGTAGTACATAGTATATGAGTGAGTTGCACTGAAAAACTTAGAATATAAGAAACGCACAGTGTAGTACATAGTATATGAGTGAGTTGCACTGAAAAACTTAGAATATAAGAAACGCACAGTGTAGTACATAGTATATGAGTGAGTTGCACTGAAAAACTTAGAATATAAGAAACGCACAGTGTAGTACATAGTATATGATTGAGTTGCACTGAAAAACTTAGAATATAAGAAACGCACAGTGTAGTACATAGTATATGAGTGAGTTGCACTGAAAAACTTAGAATATAAGAAACGCACAGTGTAGTACATAGTATATGAGTGAGTTGCACTGAAAAACTTAGAATATAAGAAACGCACAGTGTAGTACATAGTATATGAGTGAGTTGCACTGAAAAACTTAGAATATAAGAAACGCACAGTGTAGTACATAGTATATGAGTGAGTTGCACTCAAAAACTTAGAATATAAGAAACGCACAGTGTAGTACATAGTATATGAGTGAGTTGCACTGAAAAACTTAGAATATAAGAAACGCACAGTGTAGTACATAGTATATGAGTGAGTTGCACTGAAAAACTTAGAATATAAGAAACGCACAGTGTAGTACATAGTATATGAGTGAGTTGCACTGAAAAACTTAGAATATAAGAAACGCACAGTGTAGTACATAGTATATGAGTGAGTTGCACTGAAAAACTTAGAATATAAGAAACGCACAGTGTAGTACATAGTATATGAGTGAGTTGCACTGAAAAACTTAGAATATAAGAAACGCACAGTGTAGTACATAGTATATGAGTGAGTTGCACTGAAAAACTTAGAATATAAGAAACGCACAGTGTAGTACATAGTATATGAGTGAGTTGCACTGAAAAACTTAGAATTTAGAGAAACGCACAGTGTAGTACATAGTATATGAGTGAGTTGCACTGAAAAACTTAGAATTTAGAGAAACGCACAGTGTAGTACATAGTATATGAGTGAGTTGCACTGAAAAACTTAGAATATAAGAAACGCACAGTGTAGTACATAGTATATGAGTGAGTTGCACTGAAAAACTTAGAATATAAGAAACGCACAGTGTAGTACATTGTATATGAGTGAGTTGCACTGAAAAACTTAGAATTTAAGAAACGCACAGTGTAGTACATAGTATATGAGTGAGTTGCACTGAAAAACTTAGAATATAAGAAACGCACAGTGTAGTACATAGTATATGAGTGAGTTGCACTGAAAAACTTAGAATATAAGAAACGCACAGTGTAGTACATAGTATATGAGTGAGTTGCACTGAAAAACTTAGAATTTAGAGAAACGCACAGTGTAGTACATAGTATATGAGTGAGTTGCACTGAAAAACTTAGAATATAAGAAACGCACAGTGTAGTACATAGTATATGTGTGAGTTGCACTGAAAAACGTAGAATATAAGAAACGCACAGTGTAGTACATAGTATATGAGTGAGTTGCACTGAAAAACTTAGAATATAAGAAACGCACAGTGTAGTACATAGTATATGAGTGAGTTGCACTGAAAAACTTAGAATTTAAGAAACGCACAGTGTAGTACATAGTATATGAGTGAGTTGCACTGAAAAACTTAGAATATAAGAAACGCACAGTGTACTACATAGTATATGAGTGAGTTGCACTGAAAAACTTAGAATATAAGAAACGCACAGTGTAGTACATAGTATATGAGTGAGTTGCACTGAAAAACTTAGAATTTAAGAAACGCACAGTGTAGTACATAGTATATGAGTGAGTTGCACTGAAAAACTTAGAATATAAGAAACGCACAGTGTAGTACATAGTATATGAGTGAGTTGCACTGAAAAACTTAGAATATAAGAAACGCACAGTGTAGTACATAGTATATGAGTGAGTTGCACTGAAAAACTTAGAATATAAGAAACGCACAGTGTAGTACATAGTATATGAGTGAGTTGCACTGAAAAACTTAGAATATAAGAAACGCACAGTGTAGTACATAGTATATGAGTGAGTTGCACTGAAAAACTTAGAATATAAGAAACGCACAGTGTAGTACATAGTATATGAGTGAGTTGCACTGAAAAACTTAGAATATAAGAAACGCACAGTGTAGTACATAGTATATGAGTGAGTTGCACTGAAAAACTTAGAATATAAGAAACGCACAGTGTAGTACATAGTATATGAGTGAGTTGCACTGAAAAACTTAGAATATAAGAAACGCACAGTGTAGTACATAGTATATGAGTGAGTTGCACTGAAAAACTTAGAATATAAGAAACGCACAGTGTAGTACATAGTATATGAGTGAGTTGCACTGAAAAACTTAGAATATAAGAAACGCACAGTGTAGTACATAGTATATGAGTGCGTTGCACTGAAAAACTTAGAATATAAGAAACGCACAGTGTAGTACATAGTATATGAGTGAGTTGCACTGAAAAACTTAGAATATAAGAAACGCACAGTGTAGTACATAGTATATGAGTGAGTTGCACTGAAAAACTTAGAATATAAGAAACGCACAGTGTAGTACATAGTATATGAGTGAGTTGCACTGAAAAACTTAGAATATAAGAAACGCACAGTGTAGTACATAGTATATGAGTGAGTTGCACTGAAAAACTTAGAATATAAGAAACGCACAGTGTAGTACATAGTATATGAGTGAGTTGCACTGAAAAACTTAGAATATAAGAAACGCACAGTGTAGTACATAGTATATGAGTGAGTTGCACTGAAAAACTTAGAATATAAGAAACGCACAGTGTAGTACATAGTATATGAGTGAGTTGCACTGAAAAACTTAGAATTTACTGAAAAACCCGCATTACACGAAATGCACAGTGTAGTACATAGTATATGAGTGAGTTGCACTGAAAAACTCTAGAATATAAGAAACGCACATTGTAGTACATAGTATATGAGTGAGTTGCACTGAAAAACTTAGAATATAAGAAACGCACAGTGTAGTACATAGTATATGAGTGAGTTGCACTGAAAAACTTAGAATATAAGAAACGCACAGTGTAGTACATAGTATATGAGTGAGTTGCACTGAAAAACGTAGAATATAAGAAACGCACAGTGTAGTACATAGTATATGAGTGAGTTGCACTGAAAAACTTAGAATATAAGAAACGCACAGTGTAGTACATAGTATATGATTGAGTTGCACTGAAAAACTTAGAATATAAGAAACGCACAGTGTAGTACATAGTATATGAGTGAGTTGCACTGAAAAACTTAGAATATAAGAAACGCACAGTGTAGTACATAGTATATGAGTGAGTTGCACTGAAAAACTTAGAATATAAGAAACGCACAGTGTAGTACATAGTATATGAGTGAGTTGCACTGAAAAACTTAGAATATAAGAAACGCACAGTGTAGTACATAGTATATGAGTGAGTTGCACTCAAAAACTTAGAATATAAGAAACGCACAGTGTAGTACATAGTATATGAGTGAGTTGCACTGAAAAACTTAGAATATAAGAAACGCACAGTGTAGTACATAGTATATGAGTGAGTTGCACTGAAAAACTTAGAATATAAGAAACGCACAGTGTAGTACATAGTATATGAGTGAGTTGCACTGAAAAACTTAGAATTTAAGAAACGCACAGTGTAGTACATAGTATATGAGTGAGTTGCACTGAAAAACTTAGAATATAAGAAACGCACAGTGTAGTACATAGTATATGAGTGAGTTGCACTGAAAAACTTAGAATATAAGAAACGCACAGTGTAGTACATAGTATATGAGTGAGTTGCACTGAAAAACTTAGAATATAAGAAACGCACAGTGTAGTACATAGTATATGAGTGAGTTGCACTGAAAAACTTAGAATATAAGAAACGCACAGTGTAGTACATAGTATATGAGTGCGTTGCACTGAAAAACTTAGAATATAAGAAACGCACAGTGTAGTACATAGTATATGAGTGAGTTGCACTGAAAAACTTAGAATATAAGAAACGCACAGTGTAGTACATAGTATATGAGTGAGTTGCACTGAAAAACTTAGAATATAAGAAACGCACAGTGTAGTACATAGTATATGAGTGAGTTGCACTGAAAAACTTAGAATATAAGAAACGCACAGTGTAGTACATAGTATATGAGTGAGTTGCACTGAAAAACTTAGAATATAAGAAACGCACAGTGTAGTACATAGTATATGAGTGAGTTGCACTGAAAAACTTAGAATATAAGAAACGCACAGTGTAGTACATAGTATATGAGTGAGTTGCACTGAAAAACTTAGAATATAAGAAACGCACAGTGTAGTACATAGTATATGAGTGAGTTGCACTGAAAAACTTAGAATATAAGAAACGCACAGTGTAGTACATAGTATATGAGTGAGTTGCACTGAAAAACTTAGAATATAAGAAACGCACAGTGTAGTACATAGTATATGAGTGAGTTGCACTGAAAAACTTAGAATATAAGAAACGCACAGTGTAGTACATAGTATATGAGTGAGTTGCACTGAAAAACTTAGAATATAAGAAACGCACAGTGTAGTACATAGTATATGAGTGAGTTGCACTGAAAAACTTAGAATTTACTGAAAAACCCGCATTACACGAAATGCACAGTGTAGTACATAGTATATGAGTGAGTTGCACTGAAAAACTCTAGAATATAAGAAACGCACAGTGTAGTACATAGTATATGAGTGAGTTGCACTGAAAAACTTAGAATATAAGAAACGCACAGTGTAGTACATATTATATGAGTGAGTTGCACTGAAAAACTTAGAATATAAGAAACGCACAGTGTAGTACATAGTATATGAGTGAGTTGCACTGAAAAACTTAGAATATAAGAAACGCACAGTGTAGTACATAGTATATGAGTGAGTTGCACTGAAAAACTTAGAATATAAGAAACGCACAGTGTAGTACATAGTATATGAGTGAGTTGCACTGAAAAACTTAGAATTTACTGAAAAACCCGCATTACACGAAATGCACAGTGTAGTACATAGTATATGAGTGAGTTGCACTGAAAAACTCTAGAATATAAGAAACGCACAGTGTAGTACATAGTATATGAGTGAGTTGCACTGAAAAACTTAGAATATAAGAAACGCACAGTGTAGTACATAGTATATGAGTGAGTTGCACTGAAAAACTTAGAATATAAGAAACGCACAGTGTAGTACATAGTATATGAGTGAGTTGCACTGAAAAACTTAGAATATAAGAAACGCACAGTGTAGTACATAGTATATGAGTGAGTTGCACTGAAAAACTTAGAATATAAGAAACGCACAGTGTAGTACATAGTATATGAGTGAGTTGCACTGAAAAACTTAGAATGTAAGAAACGCACAGTGTAGTACATAGTATATGAGTGAGTTGCACTGAAAAACTTAGAATATAAGAAACGCACAGTGTAGTACATAGTATATGAGTGAGTTGCACTGAAAAACTTAGAATTTACTGAAAAACCCGCATTACACGAAATGCACAGTGTAGTACATAGTATATGAGTGAGTTGCACTGAAAAACTTAGAATATAAGAAACGCACAGTGTAGTACATAGTATATGAGTGAGTTGCACTGAAAAACTTAGAATATAAGAAACGCACAGTGTAGTACATAGTATATGAGTGAGTTGCACTGAAAAACTTAGAATATAAGAAACGCACAGTGTAGTACATAGTATATGAGTGAGTTGCACTGAAAAACTTAGAATATAAGAAACGCACAGTGTAGTACATAGTATATGAGTGAGTTGCACTGAAAAACTTAGAATATAAGAAACGCACAGTGTAGTACATAGTATATGAGTGAGTTGCACTGAAAAACTTAGAATATAAGAAACGCACAGTGTAGTACATAGTATATGAGTGAGTTGCACTGAAATACTTAGAATATAAGAAACGCACAGTGTAGTACATAGTATATGAGTGAGTTGCACTGAAAAACTTAGAATATAAGAAACGCACAGTGTAGTACATAGTATATGAGTGAGTTGCACTGAAAAACTTAGAATTTACTGAAAAACCCGCATTACACGAAATGCACTGTGTAGTACATAGTATATGAGTGAGTTGCACTGAAAAACTTAGAATATAAGAAACGCACAGTGTAGTACATAGTATATGAGTGAGTTGCACTGAAAAACTTAGAATATAAGAAACGCACAGTGTAGTACATAGTATATGAGTGAGTTGCACTGAAAAACTTAGAATATAAGAAACGCACAGTGTAGTACATAGTATATGAGTGAGTTGCACTGAAAAACTTAGAATATAAGAAACGCACAGTGTAGTACATAGTATATGAGTGAGTTGCACTCAAAAACTTAGAATATAAGAAACGCACAGTGTAGTACATAGTATATGAGTGAGTTGCACTGAAAAACTTAGAATATAAGAAACGCACAGTGTAGTACATAGTATATGAGTGAGTTGCACTGAAAAACTTAGAATATAAGAAACGCACAGTGTAGTACATAGTATATGAGTGAGTTGCACTGAAAAACTTAGAATATAAGAAACGCACAGTGTAGTACATAGTATATGAGTGAGTTGCACTGAAAAACTTAGAATATAAGAAACGCACAGTGTAGTACATAGTATATGAGTGAGTTGCACTGAAAAACTTAGAATATAAGAAACGCACAGTGTAGTACATAGTATATGAGTGAGTTGCACTGAAAAACTTAGAATATAAGAAACGCACAGTGTAGTACATAGTATATGAGTGAGTTGCACTGAAAAACTTAGAATTTAGAGAAACGCACAGTGTAGTACATAGTATATGAGTGAGTTGCACTGAAAAACTTAGAATTTAGAGAAACGCACAGTGTAGTACATAGTATATGAGTGAGTTGCACTGAAAAACTTAGAATATAAGAAACGCACAGTGTAGTACATAGTATATGAGTGAGTTGCACTGAAAAACTTAGAATATAAGAAACGCACAGTGTAGTACATTGTATATGAGTGAGTTGCACTGAAAAACTTAGAATTTAAGAAACGCACAGTGTAGTACATAGTATATGAGTGAGTTGCACTGAAAAACTTAGAATATAAGAAACGCACAGTGTAGTACATAGTATATGAGTGAGTTGCACTGAAAAACTTAGAATATAAGAAACGCACAGTGTAGTACATAGTATATGAGTGAGTTGCACTGAAAAACTTAGAATTTAGAGAAACGCACAGTGTAGTACATAGTATATGAGTGAGTTGCACTGAAAAACTTAGAATATAAGAAACGCACAGTGTAGTACATAGTATATGTGTGAGTTGCACTGAAAAACGTAGAATATAAGAAACGCACAGTGTAGTACATAGTATATGAGTGAGTTGCACTGAAAAACTTAGAATATAAGAAACGCACAGTGTAGTACATAGTATATGAGTGAGTTGCACTGAAAAACTTAGAATTTAAGAAACGCACAGTGTAGTACATAGTATATGAGTGAGTTGCACTGAAAAACTTAGAATATAAGAAACGCACAGTGTACTACATAGTATATGAGTAGTTGCACTGAAAAACTTAGAATATAAGAAACGCACAGTGTAGTACATAGTATATGAGTGAGTTGCACTGAAAAACTTAGAATTTAAGAAACGCACAGTGTAGTACATAGTATATGAGTGAGTTGCACTGAAAAACTTAGAATATAAGAAACGCACAGTGTAGTACATAGTATATGAGTGAGTTGCACTGAAAAACTTAGAATATAAGAAACGCACAGTGTAGTACATAGTATATGAGTGAGTTGCACTGAAAAACTTAGAATATAAGAAACGCACAGTGTAGTACATAGTATATGAGTGAGTTGCACTGAAAAACTTAGAATATAAGAAACGCACAGTGTAGTACATAGTATATGAGTGAGTTGCACTGAAAAACTTAGAATATAAGAAACGCACAGTGTAGTACATAGTATATGAGTGAGTTGCACTGAAAAACTTAGAATATAAGAAACGCACAGTGTAGTACATAGTATATGAGTGAGTTGCACTGAAAAACTTAGAATATAAGAAACGCACAGTGTAGTACATAGTATATGAGTGAGTTGCACTGAAAAACTTAGAATATAAGAAACGCACAGTGTAGTACATAGTATATGAGTGAGTTGCACTGAAAAACTTAGAATATAAGAAACGCACAGTGTAGTACATAGTATATGAGTGAGTTGCACTGAAAAACTTAGAATATAAGAAACGCACAGTGTAGTACATAGTATATGAGTGCGTTGCACTGAAAAACTTAGAATATAAGAAACGCACAGTGTAGTACATAGTATATGAGTGAGTTGCACTGAAAAACTTAGAATATAAGAAACGCACAGTGTAGTACATAGTATATGAGTGAGTTGCACTGAAAAACTTAGAATATAAGAAACGCACAGTGTAGTACATAGTATATGAGTGAGTTGCACTGAAAAACTTAGAATATAAGAAACGCACAGTGTAGTACATAGTATATGAGTGAGTTGCACTGAAAAACTTAGAATATAAGAAACGCACAGTGTAGTACATAGTATATGAGTGAGTTGCACTGAAAAACTTAGAATATAAGAAACGCACAGTGTAGTACATAGTATATGAGTGAGTTGCACTGAAAAACTTAGAATATAAGAAACGCACAGTGTAGTACATAGTATATGAGTGAGTTGCACTGAAAAACTTAGAATTTACTGAAAAACCCGCATTACACGAAATGCACAGTGTAGTACATAGTATATGAGTGAGTTGCACTGAAAAACTCTAGAATATAAGAAACGCACATTGTAGTACATAGTATATGAGTGAGTTGCACTGAAAAACTTAGAATATAAGAAACGCACAGTGTAGTACATAGTATATGAGTGAGTTGCACTGAAAAACTTAGAATATAAGAAACGCACAGTGTAGTACATAGTATATGAGTGAGTTGCACTGAAAAACGTAGAATATAAGAAACGCACAGTGTAGTACATAGTATATGAGTGAGTTGCACTGAAAAACTTAGAATATAAGAAACGCACAGTGTAGTACATAGTATATGATTGAGTTGCACTGAAAAACTTAGAATATAAGAAACGCACAGTGTAGTACATAGTATATGAGTGAGTTGCACTGAAAAACTTAGAATATAAGAAACGCACAGTGTAGTACATAGTATATGAGTGAGTTGCACTGAAAAACTTAGAATATAAGAAACACACAGTGTAGTACATAGTATATGAGTGAGTTGCACTGAAAAACTTAGAATATAAGAAACGCACAGTGTAGTACATAGTATATGAGTGAGTTGCACTCAAAAACTTAGAATATAAGAAACGCACAGTGTAGTACATAGTATATGAGTGAGTTGCACTGAAAAACTTAGAATATAAGAAACGCACAGTGTAGTACATAGTATATGAGTGAGTTGCACTGAAAAACTTAGAATATAAGAAACGCACAGTGTAGTACATAGTATATGAGTGAGTTGCACTGAAAAACTTAGAATTTAAGAAACGCACAGTGTAGTACATAGTATATGAGTGAGTTGCACTGAAAAACTTAGAATATAAGAAACGCACAGTGTAGTACATAGTATATGAGTGAGTTGCACTGAAAAACTTAGAATATAAGAAACGCACAGTGTAGTACATAGTATATGAGTGAGTTGCACTGAAAAACTTAGAATATAAGAAACGCACAGTGTAGTACATAGTATATGAGTGAGTTGCACTGAAAAACTTAGAATATAAGAAACGCACAGTGTAGTACATAGTATATGAGTGCGTTGCACTGAAAAACTTAGAATATAAGAAACGCACAGTGTAGTACATAGTATATGAGTGAGTTGCACTGAAAAACTTAGAATATAAGAAACGCACAGTGTAGTACATAGTATATGAGTGAGTTGCACTGAAAAACTTAGAATATAAGAAACGCACAGTGTAGTACATAGTATATGAGTGAGTTGCACTGAAAAACTTAGAATATAAGAAACGCACAGTGTAGTACATAGTATATGAGTGAGTTGCACTGAAAAACTTAGAATATAAGAAACGCACAGTGTAGTACATAGTATATGAGTGAGTTGCACTGAAAAACTTAGAATATAAGAAACGCACAGTGTAGTACATAGTATATGAGTGAGTTGCACTGAAAAACTTAGAATATAAGAAACGCACAGTGTAGTACATAGTATATGAGTGAGTTGCACTGAAAAACTTAGAATATAAGAAACGCACAGTGTAGTACATAGTATATGAGTGAGTTGCACTGAAAAACTTAGAATATAAGAAACGCACAGTGTAGTACATAGTATATGAGTGAGTTGCACTGAAAAACTTAGAATATAAGAAACGCACAGTGTAGTACATAGTATATGAGTGAGTTGCACTGAAAAACTTAGAATATAAGAAACGCACAGTGTAGTACATAGTATATGAGTGAGTTGCACTGAAAAACTTAGAATTTACTGAAAAACCCGCATTACACGAAATGCACAGTGTAGTACATAGTATATGAGTGAGTTGCACTGAAAAACTCTAGAATATAAGAAACGCACAGTGTAGTACATAGTATATGAGTGAGTTGCACTGAAAAACTTAGAATATAAGAAACGCACAGTGTAGTACATATTATATGAGTGAGTTGCACTGAAAAACTTAGAATATAAGAAACGCACAGTGTAGTACATAGTATATGAGTGAGTTGCACTGAAAAACTTAGAATATAAGAAACGCACAGTGTAGTACATAGTATATGAGTGAGTTGCACTGAAAAACTTAGAATATAAGAAACGCACAGTGTAGTACATAGTATATGAGTGAGTTGCACTGAAAAACTTAGAATTTACTGAAAAACCCGCATTACACGAAATGCACAGTGTAGTACATAGTATATGAGTGAGTTGCACTGAAAAACTCTAGAATATAAGAAACGCACAGTGTAGTACATAGTATATGAGTGAGTTGCACTGAAAACTTAGAATATAAGAAACGCACAGTGTAGTACATAGTATATGAGTGAGTTGCACTGAAAACTTAGAATATAAGAAACGCACAGTGTAGTACATAGTATATGAGTGAGTTGCACTGAAAAACTTAGAATATAAGAAACGCACAGTGTAGTACATAGTATATGAGTGAGTTGCACTGAAAAACTTAGAATATAAGAAACGCACAGTGTAGTACATAGTATATGAGTGAGTTGCACTGAAAAACTTAGAATGTAAGAAACGCACAGTGTAGTACATAGT